>NC_057863.1:116009825-116352325 GCF_019393635.1 Dromiciops gliroides
AATTCCATTTAACCAATTAATACCAACTAATGTATGGATTTAAAAGATAGACCAAAAACACAAGAACAAATATGCCCTGGTCAATACCTGAGGGTATACTCTCTTCTATATTGCTTTACTTCCTTTGGAATGTTGGTTTAGACTTAAATCAGTTTCTACCTAGGATTACCCCCACTAAGTTTCCTTTTACATGCAGCATGATGGATATCTGCATCTCTATTACTGGTTAACTGGGTTGGGCAGTTCAATTAAAATATTGCTAGTTACTGTATGGCTTGTGGCAAGTCCCAGGATGGGCTCTAACTCTCACTTTTATGGTAACTCCCTCCCCTTTCCCTTTTAAGCTCCCAAGGCCATAGTTAGCTCCAATCCTTTTCACCTAAAAACAGTAAAGGATAGATACAAATGGGACAGAAGCAAAAACAAAGCCACACACTCCAGATTTCATGCCAACTCCGGGTAATTGAAATCCATATCCCTCTGATACTCAAAGACTCATAATAGTTCATCCTTCTTCTCTAATGCCAGCCATTACTGAAAGAAATAGAGCTAAGAAACTTTTCCTAGCTTACTAGTGCTTTTTTAAAATAAACTCTTTCATATGACACAGCCAATTTCTAGTCTATACTGCTCCAAATTGGGGAGAAGGGACCTTTCTGGAAGCAGTCTCCCCAGCCTCTTTCTTTCTTTTTTTTTTTAAGATTTCAGTAAGAAATATTTTAATGCATAAGGAGGAATTATTTTTTACATTTGAGAAAAAACATAAAGGATAAATTAGTCATTAGTCATAATGATAGGATTTAGAGGGGGGAAATGATTGTCATTGTGGTTCATTGTGCCCCATCCTATGCTTAAGAAAGAGTCCTTAGAATAAAGCCATGCATAACATTTATATTGTAGTCTGATCATCCCACTTAATCTTCAAGGCTCATTTACCCAGCAGCCACTGCTTACCAATGCAGTAGGTATGCCAAGGTTTTCCAAAGTCTGGTTTGCAGGTTCCATATGGCTTGCTGGTGTTGTAAAGTCCTGCTCTAAAGCAAAGTTCTTAAAATGAGGTAAAAAAGAAGATATCCATCTGACCGTCATGTGAGAAAACAGAAGTTGTTCATTCTTTATTTTTGATTGCTGATGCCAAAAGCTTTCCTTGTCATTGCAGGCAATGCCCTGAAGTTCCTTCCACATTGTACAAACACAGACTCCTGCTAATCTGCAAATCTGCTGGTTTAAAAAAGGGGAGTGCTGTTGTTTGCTATTCTATTTCTATATTACTGCCTATGTGTTTTTGCTGGGGGGGGGGATCATTTCTGATTTTTGTCCATCTAAACAAGATTAAAGTGGGATGCCACTCTTGGTGAGCTTTCTAACTATACAGCTATCCTATTCCATCTAATATACTTCTTCAGAGACCCCATGGCACAAGGCACAGTGTAAGCTATGGTCTTGTTTGTCAATTAACCTTTTGTCTTATAGCCACCCCCTGGGAACCCATTCCCAGCCTCTTTCTTAAGGAAGATTGTACAAGTACCTCCCCCTTTCGCATACATACATAAGAACTTAACCAAAATTACTCCTATTTTTATTTGATAAAGTCTATGGGAAGAATTAAGAATATGGGCAACAGAACATGGAGGAGAGGCACCCAGACTCAGAGTTAGAAAGTCCAGGGTCCCAGCCAAATCTCTAATACTATAGGTCTCAGAGAAGGTTATGATCTAAATTGACAGAGAAATTTTATTACTGAGAGTTACCTACATTGATCAAATCAAAGAT
Organism: Dromiciops gliroides; assembly: GCF_019393635.1. Lineage (NCBI taxonomy): Eukaryota > Metazoa > Chordata > Mammalia > Microbiotheria > Microbiotheriidae > Dromiciops > Dromiciops gliroides. The sequence continues at coordinate 116,011,599 of NC_057863.1, forward strand.
TAAGCCATTCAGATATGTGCATACTCATTTGAGTACATAATCTGTACATCTGTATATATGTGATCTATTTTATTTAAAGATTCAAAAGGGTCATTATATCTAATGCCAAGATTTTAATTAATCTCTTACTGCCATGAAGAATCTATTTTATAATTGCAGAAATCACTTTAAGATGCAGAAAGGTTGTTGATATGCAGTTGCAGGGGGCGTTTCCTTACCCAGAATACCCAATAACAATCAAATCACTGGTCTAGAATAAAAACAACAACCACAAAATGCTCTGTTTATTGTTGTTATTGTTTGACAAGTCAATACCTGACTGAAAGTTATAAACTAAACTGTTGTATAAAACATTCTGGGTGAAAAATAACTACAAAGCTGGAGAGGCCTAAATATTCTTTTTTTTAAGGAAATTCAATAGAATCTGCAAACTGTAGATCAATGAGCTTGACTCCAATTCCTGGTGAAATTTTGGAAGGGATTATTTAAAAAGATGGTTAGTGAACAACTAGACTAAAAATGAATGATGAAAAAAGAGACAGGGTTTTCTCAAGAATGGCATTTCCAACTAATTTCTTCATTTGATAGTAGTGTTACTATACTGATTATCAAAGGCATGTTGACAATTTGCTTTATCTAGAGCTTATTAAAGTATTTGGTAATCTCATGCTATTCTCATGGAAACAATGAAGAGTAATGGATTGGATGGTACTATTATTTTATAACCTTTCAATTTAATGGTTGGAACCAAAGAATGGTCTTCTATGGTTTCATGTGACTTTAGATGTCTCTGAGAAAGTGCTCCAGAGATCTCTACTTTCTCTTTAACATTGTTATCACTGTCTTGGATGAAGGCATAGATTTAATCAACTAATCAACCAAACTATCAATAAGCACTTACTTTTTGTCATATTTTGTAGTAATTGCTATAAACACCAAGAAAAAATAGACAGCATGAGAGCCTGGATAACACAGGATCCAAAATGATCCAAATAGGCTAGAATATTGAGCTGAATATAATAAGGTGGAATCAAATAAGAATAAGATAGTTATAATAGCCACATTAGATTTAGGTTTGCAAAGGCCTTATAAATAGTATCTCATTAAACCTCACTAACTCCATGTGACAAGAGCAAAAATATTATTATTCCCATTTTAAAATGTAGAAACAGGCTCAGAGAGGTTAAGTGAGTCTGCCATAGTCACACAGCTGACAAGTCTGAGGCAAGATTTAAATTTAGATCTTGATTTTAAATCTAATGTTCTATTCACTATGTCACATAGCATCTTAAATAAAGGTACTTTTCACACCTAATCAGGGAGGCATGATTGGACAGCATATATGTGTGCATGCTGTTGAATGAAACCTGTGTGCATGTCTCTCTTGAAATGCATGTATTATGAATAGATGGATGCACAGGTATGTGTATACATAGTAGGCTTCTGCCAATCATGGACAACCATGGATCAGCTCCTTGAAGACCCACAGGCCACAGTGTGGCTGTGCAGTCCAATATGGGAGCTGAAGCTCCTGCTGCAATGAGGACATCGGAAAACTGCTCACTCTGTTGCCCGTTGGTTCCTGTGTCTCATTCGTTTTTCTTCCTACAGAGCTTGGAGGCCCATCTCAGCTGAGAGCAAGCTGCTCCTGAGTACTGAACTCAATCAGGCATGGTCCTTGGCCATCTCCTCCCCAGCTGCCGGTGTCTATTCCCAGAGCCCTCAAGTCTCACTTGCATACATTTCTGTAGCAAAGCTGGGGGCATTCAGCAAGTATTTGCCCTGAGGCTAACTCACCATAGAGTAGGTCTTTAGGAATGCGCCCATCTTGCATGCAGAGCACATGACCGAGCTAAAGCAGCTGTCTTTATTTCAGTAGCGTGTAGATGCTCCAAAGTTGCGCATGTTGGAGCACTTCTGTGTTGGTGATCCTATCTGACTAAGATATGCCAAGGATGCACCAAAGGCAGCGTATGTGGAAGCTGTTAAGCTTCTTCTCTTGTCTAGTATATGTAGTCCATGTTTCGATGCCATACATTAAGGTACTCGGGACGCATGCTCTATAGACGGCAAATCTGGTTTGTCCTGTCAGTTTACTGTTTGCCCAGACATGCTTGGCAAGCTTAGCCATGGTTGAAGTAGCTTTCCCAATCCTCTGATTGATCTCAAAATCAACTGACAAATTGTCACTGACAATAGAGCCAAGATATGAGAATTGGCTTACGACATCCAACTGGTAGGTACTGATGTGTATCAATGGAGGTGACATAGCACTCTGACACATGACTTTTGTCTTTTTAAGATTAATGGTTAGGACAAGTCTGTGCAAGTTTGGGAGAAGTGATGCATCAAGGTCTGCAATTCACACTCTGAATGACACACAAGTGTGGCATCATCAGGGAAAAGCAGGTCTCTAAGGGCACTACCTCTCGCTCTGGTTTTGGATCTCAGACATGAAACATTGAACAGGCCTCTGTCCAACCAGGAATGCAGATAGATGCTATCAGTTGACGAAGCAAAAGCATGACGTAACAGCATGGAGAAGAAAATTCCAAACAGCATGGGTGCAAGCAGGCATCCTTGCTTGACTCTGCCATTTATGCTGAATGCTTCAGAGATGTTACCTTCAAACTCTATGACATCCTGCATGTTGCAATGAAAGGATTGAATGAGACTATGGAGTTTAGGAGGGCAACCAATTCTCAAGAGAATTTCGCAAAGACCTTCTCTGTTAACCATATCAAATGCTTTGGTCAGTTCTATGAAGGCAATGAAGAGGGGTTTTCTTTGTTCTCTGCACTTTTCTTGCAGTTGGTGAAGTGAGAAAATTATATCAATAGTTGACCTCTTTGCTTGAAAGCCACATTGCGATTCAGGGTAAACACGGTCCTTATTGGGTGCACGGGGATTAAGGTTAGAGCCTGACAGGTGAACTGAAGCATTGGCACCAGCAAACAATAAAGTTAACTCACATTCCAAGACACCTGCCCTAAAGTTGGGCAGTTGGAATGTCTAGACTATGATGACCGGACTCTCAAAGGAAAGTCAGAGTTTCAGAAAACAGTGGTGACAAACAACGAGCTATGGAGAATAAATGTTGACATTGTGGCTTTGCAGGAAATATGAATCGCAGACTCTGGAAGACTGAAGGAAAAGAATTACACATTCTTCTGGAAGGGCAAAACTTCAGCAGAACCACAGGAACATGGTGTGGGCTTTGCTGTGGAAAACATGTTGCTGAAAATGATTGAATTGATCAGCGACTGTACTGAGAGACTGCTCACACTTCGTCTGAACACAATCGAAGGCCCTGTGAACCTTATCAGGGTATATGCTCTGACATTAACAGCTTCACAACAGACCAAAGATGTGTTCTACAATAAGTTGAAAGCAACACTAGGAGCTATCCCCAGGTATGAATTCATCATTCTTCTGGGTGATTTTAATGCAAGAGTTGGCTCTGACCATGTGTCCTGGCCATCATGCATCGGGCCATATGGCATTGGAAAGATTAATGAAAATGCCAAAGACTGTTGGAATTTTGTGCTTACCATGATTTGTGTGTATCCAACTCATTTTATAAGTCCAAGCCACAGCACAAAGTATCATGGAGACATCCCAGATCTCAACATTGGCACCAATTGGACTTAATAATAACCAGGCGGTCTGCTCTCCAGTGCATTCTGTTTTTTTTTTTTTTTTTTGGCGAGGCAATTGGGGTTAAGTGACTTGCCCAGGGTCACATAGCTAGTAAGTGTCAAGTGTCTGAGGCTGGATTTGAACTCAGGTACTCCTGAATCCAGGGCCAGTGCTCTATCCACTGTGCTACCTAGCTGCCCCTCCAGTGCATTCTTAACACACGGTCATACCACAGTTCGAACTGTCACACTGATCACTCATTAGTTTGTTGTAAAGTGTAGCTCCGGCCCAAAACATTGCATCACCTCAAACCAACAAGGCAATCTCTTATTGACACTAGCAAAACCATGAATCTCAGCAAGGTGGATCAATTTTTGAGATCTCTCAATAATGCATTGATCACTTCTTCTCCTGCTACATCAGCTGCTCAAAAATGGAAACAGATATATGAGAGTGTCCACAGACTTGCTCTTGATGTCTTTGGGAAGAGGACCAGCAAAATGAATGACTGGTTTGAAGCCAAGTGCAGTGAAAAGAATCCTGTCATTGAGGCCAAGCGCAGCACACTCATTGAATACAAACACTCCCCGGATGAAAGTGCTCTTCAGAAACTATGTGCTGCGAGAAGAAATGCTCAGCAAATTGTGAGGCGGTGAGCGAATGAATATTGAGTTGAGCTCAGTGAGGAAATACAGGTTGCTGCTGACATGGGAAACATCAGAGGAATGTATGAAGGCATCAAGAAAACTTGCGGACCCACTCAGAGCAAGACAACTCCCCTCAATTCTGACACTGGAGAGTACATTACAGACAGAGTTAAGCAAATGGAAAGATGGGTAGAGCACTTTTCTGAGTTGTACACCATCAGAAATTCTATCACAGAATCAACTTTAAACATCCTGGAGTCCTTCCCTGTACTACAGGAGTTGGACAGTGTACCCACACTTGAGGAACTTGAGGATGCAATTAGCTCCCTAAGATGTGGAAAAGTTCCCTTTGTAGATGGTATCACAGCTGAATTGATCAAATGCTCTAAAAACGTTCTCTTAAAACCCCTACATGAATTATTGTGCCTGTGTTGGAAAGAAAGTGAAGTGCCACAGGATATGCGTGATGCCCGTATAGTGGAGACAGGAGTGACTGTAACAACTACAGAGGAATTTCACTTCTCAGTGTCGTTGGGAAAATGTTTGCCAAGGTCATCTTGCTTAGAGTGCGTAAACTATGTGTATACATATAAGCATGAATATACCCATATACATATATACACACAGGTATATGCATGCATATGGGCATATAGGTATAACCACATATGTGTCTATACACACATATACACATACACATAATATACATGCATATATGTGTGTATAGACACATGTGTATATATATATAGACACATGTGTATACACACACACACACACACACACACACACACACACATATATATATATATACATATATATATAAAATGTGGGAACAGTTTTACTTAACACACACCTGTATATATGAGTATTTGGATATAAATATAGATCCCATACCATAACATTCATCTTTAAACAGAGGGGAAAATAACTGAATGAAAATAGAATAGGTATAGCAAGCAGAAACATAGCCTAAGGCAAATGAAATAGACTTCATGGCAAAGATTAACTAAAAAAAAAAAACCCTACATAAATATTGGCCAAATTTAAAATAGCTGAATAGGTGATTTTTACATAAACATAATCACAATTCCAATTGGATTAAGCTAAATATTAACTGAATTGAACATTCAACATATTTTTAAAGGTCTTTTTACCCCAAATTAGATGTGTTCATAAATTAGATGTGTTCCCTGAGAATCAATTAAATATTTTAGGCATGTTGCATATATGAATTTATTTCAAATCTGAAAGAAGAGTATTTAAATACTTTGATATAGATGACATGAGAAAGCAAGTACTTTTTACGGGGGGTGAGGGTGGGGTGGGGGTGGAGGGCAATGAGGGTTAAGTGACTTGTCCAGGGTCAGACAGCTAGTAAGTCTCAAGTGTCTGAGGCCAGATTTGAATTCTGGTCCTCCTGAATCCAGGACTGGAGCTTTATCCACTGTGCTACCTAGCTGCCCCCAAAAGTAAGTACTCTTACTTCAATGTCTTTTGACATGTTTTCAATAGGTTTATGAATTTAAAGTAACTAATAAATGGTGAGAATTTGTAATAATATAGGAAGAATTATGAAAATTTTGCCTAAACCCAGAAAAATATTGATATGGTCTTATTATTTGCCGTAATCTATATTTTTAGCACCTAGCAGAGTGACTATCACATAATAAACACTTAATAAATATTTTATTTACACATCTATTTTTTCTTCTACGAATATTAGAATGTTGGATTTTCTCTCTCTTTTTCTCTCTTTCTATTTCTCTGTCTTTTCTGTCTGGATGGAATTAAAATGTTATCTTAAAACTGTTTCATGGTATAAGAGGAGAGGGGCTAAAAGAGGGAGAGCTGATTCAGGGAGGCAGTGATCAGAAGCAAAATAGGCTTTTGAGGAGGGAAAGGATAAAAAGACAGAGGAGAAAAAACAGAAGAAAATCTAATGGAAGGAAATGCATAGCTAGTAATCCTAATGTGATTGTGAATGGAAAGGACCTACCCATAAAATGGAAGCATGTTGTAGAATGAATTAGAAACTAGAATCCAACAATATGTTGTTTACAAGAAACATACTTGAAACACTAAGACACACAGAGAGATTTAAAATAAGAGGCCAGAAGAAGATCTATTATGCTTCAGCTGAATTAAATAAAAGGCAGGGGTAGTAATCATGATCTCAAAGCAAAAGTAAAAATAGTCTTAATTAAAAGAAATAGTTGAGAAACTACATTTGCTAAAAAAAAAATCGATAATGGAGTAATGAAGAAAAATGTTTATAGCAAGTTTCTCTAATAAAGTCCTCTTTTACCAAATATATAGGGCAATGAGTCAAATTTATAAAAATTTGAGCCATTTATTATAGTAATCTACTATATGATAAACCCAAAGACTCTAGCTTCTGGGATAATAACTCAACAAAACTGCCATGCAAACTGGAAAAGAGTATGGCTGAAACTAGGCATAGACCAGTAATTCACAACATATACCAAGATAAAGTCAAAATGGGTACATGATTTAGACATAACAGGTGATGCCATAAGCAAATTAGGAGAACCTTTCACATCTATGAAGAAGTGAAAAATCTGACCAAACAAGAGATAGAGAGCACTATGAAATACAAGATGGATAATTTTGATTACATTATGTTTTAAAAAAAAGATGGTTTTTTGCATGTTTTTTTTTAACAAACAAAACCAATGCAACCAAGATTAGGAGGAAAGCAGAAAGCTGGGAAACACTTTTTATAGAAAGTGTTTCTGATAAAGGCCTCATTTATCAACTATATAAAGATCTGAGTCAAATTTATAAGAATACAAGTAATTCTCCAATTGATAAATGATCATCAAAGGTTATGTATGAACAAGCAGTTTTCAGATGAAGAACTTAAAGCTATTTATAGTCACATGAAAATGTTTTCTAAATCACTATTGATCAAAGAAATGCAAATTAAAACAATTCTGAGGTACTACTTCCCATGTATCAGATCAGCTAATGTAACAGAAAATAAAATTGCAAATATTGGAGAAGATGTGGGAAAATTATTATATTAATAATGGAGTTATGAACTGATCCAACCACTGTGGAGAGCAATTTGGAAATATGCTTAATCATAAATACCCTTTGATTCAGCAATACAACTACTAGGTCTAAATCCCAAAGACATAATTAAAAAGGGAAAATGATCTCCATGCACAAAAAATATGTATAGCACCTCTTTTTGTGGTAGCAAAGAAATGATATTAAGGGGATGTGCAACAACTTGGGAATGCCTGAACAACTTGTGGTAATATGTATGTAATGGAATATTATTGTGCTATCAGAAATGATGAGCAGGTAGATTTCAGAAAAAACCTGGAAAACTTTACATTAACTGATGTTGAGTTAAGTCAGCACAACTATGACAATATTGTATATAGTAACAGCAACTTTGTGCAATGATGAGATATGACTTAGCTTTTCTCAGCAGTACAATAAAAAATCCTTCCAAAAGACTCATGATGGAAAATGCTATCCACAACCAGAAAAAGAACTATGGAGTCTGAATTCAGATTGAAGCACACTATGTACACTTTTTCTTGTTTTATTTGTTTTGTGTAGTTTTGTTTTTCCTTTCTCTTCTTCTTTTTCTTCTTCTTCTTCTTCCTCTTCTTCTTCCTCTTCTTCTTCCTCTTCTTCTTCCTCTTCTTCTTCCTCTTCTTCTTCCTCTTCTTCTTCCTCTTCTTCTTCCTCTTCTTCTTCCTCTTCTTCTTCCTCTTCTTCTTCCTCTTCTTCTTCCTCTTCTTCTTCCTCTTCTTTTTCCTCTTCTTTTTCCTCTTCCTCTTCTTCTTCTTCTTCCTCTTCTTCTTCCTCTTCTTCTTCCTCTTCTTCTTCTTCTTCCTCTTCTTCTTCCTCTTCTTCTTCTTCTTCTTCTTCTTCTTCTTCTTTTTTACAGTGCAATGAGGGTTAAGTGACTTGCCCAGGGTCACACAGCTAGTAAGTGTTCAAGTGTCTGAATCCAGATTTGAACTCAGGCCCTCCTGAATCCAGGGCCAGTGTTCTATCCACTGCGCAACCTACCTGCCCCTCTGTTTCTTCTTTTACTCATTTTTCTGATCTTTGATTTTAGAGAAGTTTGAGCATTGTGAGCCATAATTTGGGGTATTTTTTGCCATGTAGGCACACATCCAATTTTCCTAACAGTTTTCATTGAATTGTTTCTATTTTCTAAGGAAAATGTGTTATTTGAATGTGGGCAAATCACTTAACTCTATCTGTTAAATATATTATGATATCCCCATCAAAGACTCTTGTAACAATTAGATGAGGTAATATATGTCAAACACTGTAAAATTTTGTGGTTGCTCCCCCCCCCCCTTGCAGGGCAATGGGGGTTAAGTGACTTGCCCAGGGTCACACAGCTAGTAAGTGTCAAGTGCCTGAGGCTGGATTTGAGCTTAGGTACTCCTGAATCCAGGGCTGGTGCTTTATCCACTCCGCCACCTAGCCACCCCAGTTGTTTTTTATCATTATAATTATGATTTTGTCACTTAAATTATTAGTTCTAAAGTGTAGTTTCTAAAATTATTTGCTACTTATATATTAATGGCTATTGCACCAGTTTTGAGAGTAAGCATTTATTAATTAATATCACATATACCAGTAAAAAACAGACTGTGCAACAATTAGCTTCCCCAATTAGCCTCAGGCTTATAGACCTAATTACACAACCCTAAGAGACAGCATTCTGAGCCAAGAGGGCCAGAAGACAGCAAAAGAGAGACTGACCCTGGTGTGCCTAGGGATTTTATCCCCCTCAGACAGAGGGTTTCCAATACATTGATCTAAGCTAATTGGTTTTAGCCTCATTTGGTTCCATTGATTGACATGGCTTAGGGGGTGGTCCAGAAAGGGTAAATTCCAACATTTAGGTGCTTCTTCCCCTAGCTAAACAAAAGAGTCAATGTGCATTCCTTTTTGGTCACCTGAGCTCATCCCAGGCAGGGCTGAATTAAACTATCTGGGATGAGGGGGAGAGAGCAGCTAAAGCTAATGTCTGTGTTTCTCATGATAAATTAATTGTTAATAATTATTTTATCACATCATCATCATTTTACTTTCTTAGCTTATTAATATAGGTCAAATAAAATAGCCCTGAGATGCAACTTTATTATGCTAATATTCATATTTATATTTGATATTTTATAGACTAATACAGAGGTAGATAAAATAATTGAATTCCTTTATATATTGTATTGTGGTTCAATTAAGTACATATGATTGTGGCTCATGTGTCCAAGGATAGATAGATACATAAATAGATAGATAGAGACAGGATACATATATAGTATATGTAGTATACTATATAGAGTATGTAGTATTTATAAATGGTGTTAGATATATACATATCTAGACACTCATTTACACATATATACATATACATAGTTACTTATGTATGTATATGTATACGTAAGTATATGTGTGTGTATATGAATATATGTATATGTATGTATGAGACATAATCCTACTTTGGGTCTTTCTAACTCTCAAAACCAGAACTTTGTCAATGATGCCAACTAGCTATCTCTAGTATACCACCTAGCTCAGTAGATATAGAGACAAAAAGCAGAATCTCTTCCTTTTTAAAGTCTACTGAGTGAACAACTCTTCCTGTTGAGTACCAATAATGAGAAGGCTTCTTGACTTCAAAATATAAAGCCCTTTCGGAGGTGAACAACCTATATCCCTGGATATTACCAAGTGGTTCCCATTCCCACTTCCTGGATTACAACATCATCATCATCATCAACAACAAATCCAATCATCAAGGTAACAGAAAAGAAGATTAAACCACAAAAATAACATTTTCATTCTACTTATGAGACAATAAATTCTTGACTAAAAGATAATTTCCTTTTTTCAAAAGTTAGGGGAAATGATAAACAAGTTGCTATGCCAGGCTAGATTACTACCAACAATGAAGACTTTATCATTTCAAATACTAAATAGAAATTAATAAACAAAGGGGGAAATACAATGGAGGGAAATTAACAGTTAGTAATCTTAACTGTGAATGGGAATGGGATGAACTCTCCTATAAAATGGAAGTGAATAGCAGAGTGGATTAAAAAACAGAATCCTATAATATGTTGTTTACAAGAAACACATGCGAACCAGAAAGATACAGAGTAAAGGTAAAAGGTTAGAGCAAAATATATTATGCTTCAGCTGAAGTCAGAAAAGCAGGGATAGCAATTCTTATCCCAGACAAAGTAAAAGCAAAAATAGATCTAATTAAAAGAGATAAGGAAGGAAACTACATATTGCTAAAAGGTGCCATAGATAATGAACTAATATCAATAATAAACATATATGCACCAAGAGCTATAGCAGCGAAATTATCAGAGAAGTTAAATGAGTTACAAGAAGAAATAGACAGCAAAACTATACTAGTGGACGACCTCAATCTCCCCTTCTCAAAACTAAAGAAATCTAACCCCAAAACAAATAAGAAAGAAGTTAAAGAGGTGAATAGAATTTCAGAAAAGTTAGATATGATAGATGTCTGGAGAAAATTGAATGGGGATAGAAATGAATATACTTTGTCTCAGTGGTACATGGCATATACATAAAAAATTGGTGATATATTAGGGCACAAAAACCTCACAGTCAAATATAGACAGGCAGAAATAGTAAATACATTCATTTCAGATCATGATGAAATAAAAATTACATGTAATAAAGAGCCATGGAACGATGGACTGAAAATTAATTGGAGATCTTGAGCAGTAGAGGCCCATGTTGGGGAGGGGCATAGGTTCATGGGAGCTAACAACTACAACATACAAAGCTTTGCTGCCTGGTTAATTAGCAAGTTGGCCTGAGGATATCTTTGGACCAGAGAAGAGGCCAGGTGAGAGAAAAACCTGCCCCTCCCAAAATTGAAACACCTGGGACCCCCTGAAGCTTGGGACAGTGTAGCTTGGAAGTAGGGCCCCCCAGTAAGTAGGAGTTAAAAGTTAAGTAAAATATGGGCAAGATGAGCAAGCAGAGAAAGTTGTGAACCATAGAAAGTTTATTTTGTGATAAGGAAGATTGATGTGCACCCTCAGAAGAAGATAGCAATGTCAGGGCTCCTTCATCCAAAGCTTCCAAGAAAAACATGAATTGGTCTCTGCCCACAGAAGTGCACAAAAAGGACTTTGAAGACGAAGTAATAGGGTACAGCTAGGTGGCACAGTGGATAAAGCACCGGCCCTGAATTCAGGAGGACCTAAGTTCAAATCTGGCCTCAGACACTTGACACTTGCTAGTTGTGTGACCCTCAGCAAGTCACTCAATCCTGATTGCCCTGCCCAAAAAAAAAAAAAAAAAAGTAAGAGAGGTAGATGAAAAATTGGAAAGAGAAATGAGAGTTATGCAGGAAAGTCATGAGAAAAAAGTCAATATCTTGAAAAGCCAAATGGAAAAGGAGATGCAAAAGCTTTCTGTTTTTTGTTTTTTTTTTTGGGGGGGGGGCTTTTGCGGGGCAATGGGGATTAAGTGACTTGCCCAGGGTCACACAGCTAGTAAGTGTCAAGTGTCTGAGGCCGGATTTGAACTCAGGTACTCCTAAATCCAGGGCCAGTGCTCTATCCACTGCACCACCTAGCTGCCCCTACAAAAGCTTTCTGAAGAAAAGTAATTGCCTAAGAATTATAATTGAACAAGTGGAATCTAGTGACTTTATGAGAAACCAAGATACAATAAAGCAAATCCAAATGATTAAAAAAAGGCAATGTGAAATATCTTCTTGGAAAAACTGCTGACCTGGAAAATAGATCCAGGAGAGATCATTTGAAAAGTATTGGACCACCTAAAAACCATGATCAAAACCAGAGCTTAGACATCATCTTTCAAGATATTCTCAGGGGAAATTACACTGATATTATAGAAACAGAAAGTAAAATAGAAATTAAAAGAATCTACTAATCACATCCTGAAAGTTATCACAAACGGAAAACTTCCAGGAATATTATAGCCAAATTCCAGGTCTCCCAGGTCAAGGAAAAAATATTGCAAGAGGCCATAAGGAAGTAACTCAAATACTGTGGAACCACAGTCAGGATAGAATATGATCTTGCAGCTTCTACTTTAAAGGATCATAGGGTATGGACTATGATTTTCCGGAGAGCAAAGGAATTGGGATTAAAACAAAAAATAACCTATCCAGCAAAACTGTGCATAATATTTCAGGGGAAAAAATGGAACTTCAATGAAAAAGAGAACTTTCAGGTATTCATGATGAAAAGACCTGAACTGAATAGAAAACTTGACTTTCAAATTCAAGACCCTAGAGAAGCATAGAAAGGTAAAGAGAAAAAAAGAAATCATGAGAGATGTCAAAAAGTTAAACTGTTTACATTCCTACATGGGAAAATGGTATGTCTAAATTATAAGAGCTTTCTAAGTATAAGGGCAGATGATAGGAATAAATTTAGACAGAAGGTAGAGGTGGGTATTTATTATGAAGGGATGATATCTGTAAAGCATATATTTTTTTATTTATCTTATTTTTGAGGGTGGGGGGTAGGGGTTGGGAAGTGTCTTGTTTCTGAGCCTGGATTTGGGCTAGGTTCCTTCTGGGTGCAGGGTGGGTGCTTAGCTCTGCCGAGCCTGCATCCATTCTGAACTTGGGCTTCCTGCTGCTCACAATTTCTTCCTGGTTCCCTACTGGGGTGGGAAAGCTGAATTCCTCCTTAGGTCCACAGACACACCTGTTTTTCCCAACCCCCCTCTTCTGTCCCCACCCCCCGAGCTGTTCAGCCCTCTCACCCATCCATAAGTTTAGTTCCACAAGACAGGGGTGCTACAGCTGATTTGGAGGCTAGAGTGAAAGTTCCTCTGGCCCAGTGTACCTGGGGTCTGTGTCAGCATTAACACTGGGTTGGACTCTTCTTGCAGCCCAGCATGGACGCTTCTAATCTTTCTTTGGCTAGAAAATAATCCCAGGCCATCTTTTTATGGGTTTTGCTGCTCCAGGAGTTGTTTTATTATCTGGACTAAGAGGAGAGCACTCTTCAACCATAGAGTCTTCAGAGTATAAATTGTGAGCCAAGAATCATGAATAGCCCCATTTTAAAAAAGGAAATTCAACAAGCCATCAATGGACTCCTAAAGAAAAAATCTTCAGGGTCAAATCGGTTTATGAGTCAATACTCCCAAACATTTAATGAACAATTAATTCCAATACTTTACAAATTATATTGAAAAATAGCTGAAGGAGTTCTACCAAATTCCTTTTATGACATAAATGTGGTGTTGATACCTAAACCAGGCAGAGCTAAAACAAAGAAAATTATAAACCAATTTCCCGATTGAATATGGATGCCAAAATCTTAAATAAAATATTGGCAAGATTACAGCAAATTATCACCAGGATAATACACTATGACCAGGTAGGATTTATACCAGGAATGCAGGGCTGGTTCAACATTAGGAAAACTATCAAGATAATCAACCACATCAATATCAAAACTAACCAAAATCATATGATAGTCTCAATAGATGCAGAGAAAGTTGTTGACCAAATATAGCACTCATTCCTATTAAAAACACTAGAGAGCATAGGAATAAGTGGAGTTTTCCTTAAAATAATAAGCAGTATCTACCTAAAACGATCAGCAAACATTATATGTAATGGGGATAAGTTAGAGCCATTCCCAATAAGATCAGGGGTGAAACAGGGATGTCCATTATCACCCCTATTTTTTAATATTGTACTAGAAATGTTAGCTTTGCATTAAGAAAGGAAAAAAGGAATTAAAGGAATTAGAATAGGCATGGAGGAAACAAAACCATCACTCTTTGCAGATGATATGATGGTATACTTAGAGAAGCCTAGAGAATCAACTAAAAAACTACTTGAAACAATTAACAACTTTACCAAAATTTCAGGGTATAAAATAAACCCACATAAATCATCAGCATTTCTATATCTGACCAACAAAGTCCATCAGCATGAGATAGAAAGAGAAATTCCATTTAAAGTGACTGTAGACAGTAGAAAATACTTGGGGGTCTACCTGCGAAGACAAAACTAGGAAATCTAGGAATGTAATTACAAAACACCTTTCACAGAAATAAAATCACAACTAAATAATTGGAAAAATATTAATTGATCATGGATAGGCTGAGATAATATCATAAAATGACAATTCTACCTAAATTAATTCATTTATTCAATGCCATAAAAACTAGACTACCTAAAAATTATATTATGCTGATAGAAAAAAATAACAAAATTCATCTGGCAGAACAGAAGGTCAAGAATATTAAGGGAACTAATGAAAAAAAATGCAAAGGAAGGTGGGCTAGCCATACCAAATCTGAAGCTATAAAAGAAAATGGCAGCCATCAAAACTATTTGCTACTGCCTAAGAAATAGAGTGGTGGATCAATGGAATATATTAGGCACAGCACAGTAGTAAATGAAGATAGTAATCTACTGTTTGCTAAACCCAAAGGCTCCAGCTTCTGGAATAGGAACTCAGTATTTGACAAAAACTGCAGAGAAAACTGGAAGATAGTATGACCAACATCTAGCACTATCTGCCAAAATAAGATCAAAATGGATACATGATTTAGACAAAAAGGGTGATACCATGGGTAAATTAGCATAGGAAGGAATAGTTTACCTCTCAGATTTATGGAGAGGAAAGCAATTTATGACCAAATAAGAGATAGAAAATATTATGAAATGCAAAATAGATAATTTTGATTATAGTAAATGAAAAAAGTTTTTTTGTTTTTTGTTTTTTTTAAAAAAGCAGAAACAATGCAGCTAAAATAAGAAGGAAAGCAGAAATCTGGGGAACAATTTTTGCATCCAGTGTTTTTGATAAAGACCTTATTTGTAAAATGTATAGGGAAGTAAATCAAATTTATAAGAATGCAAGTTATTCTGCAATTGAGAAATGGTCAAAGGATATGAACAGGCAGTTTTCTGATGAAGAAATCAAAGCTATCTATTGCCATATGAAAAAAGGCTCTAAATCACAATTGATTAGAGAAATACAAATTAAAACAACTCATCTCACACCTATCAGACTGACTAATATAACAGAAAAGGAAAATAATAAATGTTGGAGAAGCTGTGGAAAAATTGGAAGACTAATACTTTGTTAGTGGAGTTGTTACCTGATCCAAACATTCTGGAGAGCAATTTGGAAGTATGCTCAAAGGGCTATGGGACTGTGCATACCCTTTGACTTAGTAATACAACTACCATGTCTGTATCCCAAAGAAATTATAGAAAAGGAAAAAGGACCCACATCACAAAAAATATTTATAGCATCTCTCTTTGTAGTGGCAAAGAATTAGAAATCAAGGGAATCAGGGGCAGCTAGGTGGTGCAATGGATAGAGCACGGGCCCTGGATTCAGGAGGACCTGAGTTCAAATCCTTAACACTTACTAGCTGTGTGACCCTCGGAAAGTCACTTAACCCCCATTGCCTCACTAAACAACAACAACAACAACAACAACAACAAAAATAAATAAAGGGAATCCCCATCAATTGTGAAATGGCTGAACAAGTTGTGGTATATGAATGTAATGGAATACTATTGTGCTATGTTAACCTGTAAATCAAGGAAACAATCAATATAGGAGAAAATAGGATCTTTAATCATGGCAGAGGAACTATAGCTTGTCGTATTGCAAAGCAAGATGCTAGGAATAAGCAAAGATGGGAAGGGAGGACAGGGTTTTTATGGGGTAACAGAACAAAAGGGAAGCATAAAGTCCTAACTACTTAATGTAAATGAACCTTTAACAAAAGAAACTACAGAAATTGCTCCAAGTTTAGTATAGATACTACTTAACTCTAAATAGAAACTACTTAATGTAGGTAGACCCTTTTTACATAATAACAGAAAATCCAAGGAGTAAGGCGGAAATCATATTGCTTTGCCGAAGGTCCATAAATTGATCAAGAGTGCGTAATTGACAAAAGATGGGTTAGCCCCAGACAATTCACCTGCCTGGGTAGGGGGGAATGAATGGGGAATCAGTTACCATTAAATTTTGTAGTTATCAGCAATAAGAAATGATGAGCAGGCAGATTTCAGAAAAACTTGGAAAGACTTAAGTGGACTGATGCTGAGTGATGTGAGCAAAACCAGAAGAATATTTTACACATTGGTGGCAACATTGTGTGGTGGTTAGCTGTTATAGACGACTTGGCTCTTCTTAGCAGTTCAATGATCCAAGACAATTCCAAGGAACTCATGATGGATAATGTACTCCACATCCAGAAAAAAGAACTGTGGTTTCTTAATGCAGATTGAACCATGCTGTTTCTACCTTTTGGTAGCTTTTTTTTTTCTTTTTTGAGGTTTTGCCCTTGTGTTCCGATTCTTCTTTCACAACATGACTAATGCACAAATATGTTGTTGTTGTTGTTGTTGTTGTTGTTGTTGTTGTTGTTTGTTTGGTTTTTTTTAGTGAGGCAATTGGGGTTAAGTGACTTGCCCAGAGTCACACAACTAGTAAGTGTTAAGTGTCTGAGGCCGGATTTGAACTCAGGTACTCCTGACTCCAGGGCCTGTGCTCTATCCACTGCGCCAACTAGCTGCCCACAAATATGTTTAATGTGATTGTCCATATATAACTAATATCTGATTGGTTTCTCTCTTGGGGAGGGGGAAGAGAAAGGAGAGAAGGAGAAAAGACTGTGAAATAAAAATCTTATGAAAACAAATGTTGAAACACTTTACATGCAACTGGAAAATGATAAAATACATTTATGATTAAAATAATATAAAATAAAATAAGAATTTTAAAAAGAATGTATTCTAAGGCATTAAATAAGAGAAAATTCCCTGAATAGAATTGGGGGATTGGGTTCACTGCCATTGACTCCAGTCACTACTGATGGTGTTCCATCAATTGTAGGGAGAGTCCCCTGCATTCTAGTTGCATTTATCCACCAAGAAATCAGAATTTACACAGAAATATTTACTTCAAAAGATAATAATGAGTAGACAAATTTATAACCCCAAGATGCTGATGGTATAATCCTCCTCTAGCTTTGCACCACCTGTCTTTGGGATGGGGAAAATTATCATTAGTGTCATAGTTTGGCTTCATTTGTATATAGCACAATTTTAGTTCTAAGTCCCAAAACCCAATTGATCCTAAATCCCAGGCCGCATAGTTTCTCTTGGCTTCTATACTGGGTTAGATGACTACACCAGCCCACCTTTAATGCTGGCTCCAAGGTGGTCATGGCTTAAACTTCAGGTACCATGGGGATTAGCTCTAGAAATTGAAAGTAAGCAGGATGAACAAGGAACAGAAACAAATGTCCTCAAGCCCATTTCTTGGGAAGAGAGAGTAAAGGAAGAAATCACTTCTCTTCTCATCAGTGTAGTTCATGATATCTTAGCTGGTGGTAAACTGGGATCTTCACTCTCTAGAGGTAGCAAATAAGGGTTGCACAGACAATTTTCTAGGCTTCACCAGATTTTTATTAAAAACAAAAATATATATATATTAGAAGACTTTTTGGAATATTTGTAAAAGGATTCAAGGATTAAAAATATCAATATAATTTAATCAGGAACCAGTCTTGACAGACAAAATTTATTTCTGCCTTTGCCAGGATTACTAGACTAGTTTATTAGTGAACACTGTCTAATGAAGCATTTGATAAAATGTTACATGATGTCCTTGCAGATTACATCCAGATATATAGACTAGAAAGTACTATAAATAAGTAGACTCAGGGGAATTTAAAAAAAAAAAAAAAGATCAGTCATAGATACGTTAATGTCAACTGGAAGCAAGTTCTTTATTGGAGCTTTGCCAGATGTCTGTTGCTTACTGTATGCTGGCTGGAGCAACATTCTTTTCAATAATTTGTATGAAGGCATAAATTGTAGGCTTGTCAGGTATAGAAGACACAAAATTGAGACATTTAGCTAACATAATGGACAACAGTTAGTATCTAAAAGAAAACCTCAACAGGCTTGACTCATGGGCCAAAGATAAGAAGATTATATTGGAGAGGCCAAAACTGAATTCAAGCAATTCACTTTTTTAAAGGACAGAGTACAAATGATGTAATTAAATGGCAGTTTTTAAGGAAAAGAGTACCCATTATTCTCAGGGATGGTGTATTTATTTGAGCAAGACTCTGACTCAGGATTAAGAGGTATGGTTTTTGAGGGAGGGATGTAGGAGGAAACAACAGAATGACTAAATGCTTATGGGCACTGTGGGCATATATCTCCAAAGTTATTATGGAGGATGATGGAGAAAACAATTCCACTGAAAAATGTTTTTAAAAATAATGTTTTGGGGCAGCTAGGTAGCACAGTGGATAGAGCACCGGCCCTGGATTCAGGAGGACCTGAGTTCAAATATGGCCTCAGACACTTAACACTTACTAGCTGTGTGACCCTAGGCAAGTCACTTAACCCCAATTGTCTCACCAAAAAAAATGTTTTTGAGAATGTGTCAAATCTCTTAGGTGAAGTCAAGGTATATAGCATTTGGTCAATGAACTTTTTCATAACACATCTATCTATTTTTCCATCTAATCTATCCATCCATTCATCTGTAGATCGATCTAGACACACACACACACATATGTATATATGTATACTGTTGGATAAGAGGTTAAAATGTGGATATATGGATTATTTCATACAGTGTTTTTCTGTTGATTTACTATTCTCATATCTTTAAAAAATATTGCCATCTACCAACACTGTAAGGAGCTTAATTCCTCAAATTACCCCAGGGAAGGAAAATGATTATCACTTTTACACATTTGGAGACTAAACAAAACAAAACTTAAGGCAGCTTTTGTTTCTATTGGAATGAAATGCTATGTTTTTCTTAGCTGGGCTTATCACTGACTGATTTTCTCTTTCCAGATATCCCAGTACCCTTATTTATACATACAATAGCTGTTTACTATATGTCTTCTTTTTACCTTATATTGATCTCCCACTTCTTTTTTTTTTCTGTCTAAATGACCTGTCAATAAAAATGTTCACCATGATACCTGGTTCCATCCTTATGGAGTCATAAGCTTTTTTCACTACCCTGATAAAACAATGTACATATATTTTAGAGAGTCATATCATCACTAGTAATGTTTTACTTACAATATTTAGGTTAAACCTTGCTAAGATTTTCATGGTTCAGAAGAGAAGAATTAGAGATGAATATTTATGGGTTTTATCAACATAACACTCACACTTCAGTGAATACATATCTGCTTGGTTATTTTTTTGCAGTTTATGAAAGTAAAAGCTCATTTCTTTAAGGCCATGTATAATTGAACTTTTTAAAATAGTAGTTGAGTCTATTCCTGAACTTTAAATATGAGAGGTAATATGAAGAATCATAAAGCAGGTAAGTAAAATTATTTCAGAATACAGTCCTATTTTTTTTTAATTTACCAAAAAAGTGTTAAGTCATCAGTATCATGGGAAACTTTGAATAATGACAATTTCAGTTGAATGGTGTAGTTAGAAGAAACATTAAAGAGGGTTTAGATTCCTGTTAGAGGATAGGAAGTAAAGGCAATAAGTATAGACTATTTTTTCCCCTCAGGGAGTTAGTTTATCCTTTAAAGGAAGAAAAGATATAGAATGACAGCTAGCAGGTATGATCAGAACAAGTGAGGGTTTTTTAAGGCTGAAAGATTATAGTAGAATCATGCTGCTAGAGAAGATAAGATAAACAGGGTTTTTGTAGGTTGCATATAGAAAGGTTTTCCTTAGCGATGTGAAAGCCAACCTGGTCATCCAGGAGTGGAATAAAGGAGGGGTTGGTCACAGACAAAGTCAGAGGGATATAAGATGAAGAAAGGAGAAGAAGGAGCTCTCCTTGAACAGCCTCAAATTTTTAGGTGAATTATGCAGGAAGGTTTTCAGTTGAGAGCAAAAGGAGGAAAGCTGCCACAGGGGATTTGAAGAAGGGTGATAAGATATAGAATAGGCACTATGGCCAGCAGTATAGACAGTCAATTAAGGATGTGTAAACACTTTGCTTCACTACAGCAAGAGCATAGTTGAGATTATGTAACACAAATCTGTTGTAGACCCAATTAACATGGTTTCATTATTTCTCAAGTTCTATTCAGAAACATGCAGATAACAGCAAAATGGTCAAAGGGTAAGAAGTTGGGAATTGGCATACTTTGGTCAGGATAGAACAAGGGGCCAAGAGGCTCCAATACATTGAAGATAGTACAGAATTCAACTGATTCAAGATAGGGGAGGGAGTATAGTGTAGAAGTGATGGTCTGGTTAAAAAAATGAGAGGAAATTGAGGTTACAGTGAGAATGAAGAATAAGGGTAGCAGGTCAGAACATAATTAGGAGTAATAAGGTAGTGAAGAAGATGGAATGATAAAAGATTATGGTCTGATAAAGGAATGTTCAAGGCATAAAAATGAAAGCTGAAAACTTGGTGGGGGGCAGTGCTGGCAAGATCTCTGTGTGTCATTGAGATTAAGCAGAAGAAATGAGCAGATGATGAACTAGGAAAATAAAGTATTTAAAAGATTATGAACATGTATGTTAAAGTTCCTTAGCATAAAAGCAAGAGTCAGGGTAGAGAGGAAGAATATGAACTAGGTAATGAATTCATTGAAGAAAAAAGGTGAATATATTGGGTCAGTAGTTAATAGCTATCAGAAACTGGACTGGGTGATAAATTTGATTTGAATGAATGGCAAATCATAAGAAATTATTTAGTGATAGTAATAGAGGTAAATTATAGAATTGGTAATGGCAATCAAAGAATATTTTAAATTTGTGGAATGGAGGTGTGATTACAAGTACAAACAGTAGTGGAAGGACTGACAAAGAAGACAGTGTCACAAAGCATCATTTCCCAAATCTGAATCAGAACAAAGTATAACAGCAAGAGATAGAAAGAGAAATTCCATAAAAATAACTACCAACAATATAAAATGCTTAGGAATTTTCCTGTCGTGCAAAACCCAGGAACTATATGAATACAGTTGAAACACATTTCACAATAATAGCCAAAACTAAACAGTTAGGAAAATATTAATTGTTCATGGGTAGGCTGAGTCAACATAATAAAAATGACAATTCTACTTAAATTAACTGACTTATTCACTGCCACACTAATCAAAACACCAAAATTCTTTTATGTGAGCTAGAAATCATAATAATAAAATTAATCTAGAAGAAGAAAAGGTCAAGAACATCAAGTTAATCAATAAAAAATGTGAAGGAAAGTGGTCTAAGCATACCAGATCTCAAACTGTATCACAAAGCAGTAGTAATCATCAAAATAATGTGAAACTATTAGATCAGTGGAATAGGTTAGGTATACAATACACAGTAGTAAATGACCATAATGATCTCATGTTTCATAAACCCCAAAATCACACACACACACACACACACACACACGCACACATGCTCGTGCAAAAACAAAACTGTTGCAAAAATGGAAAGCAGTTTGATAGAAGCTAGGTATAGACCAATATCTCACACTGTTTACTCCAGATAAGGCCAAAATAGGTACATGATTTAGACATAAAGGGTGATACCATAAGCGTATCAGGGTAGCATGGCAGTTAACCTGTCACTTTTATGGGCAAGGGTAGAATTTATGAATAAACAACAGATAGAGAGCATAACAGGATGTAAAATAGATAATTATGGTTACATTAAATAAAAAAAAAAGTTTTGCTCAAGCAAAACAAATGTAGGCAAGATTAGAAGGAAATCAGAAGGGGGCAGCTAGGTGGTGCAGTAGATAAAGCACCAGCCCTGGATGCAGGAAGACCTAAGTTCAAATCTGGCCTCAGACACTTGTGATCCTGGGCAAGTAGCATAACACTCATTGCCCTGAAAAAAAAAATCAGAAAATCAGAAAACTAGGGGAAATTTCTTCTATCACATTTCTTTGATAAAGGCCTCATTTCACAAATATATAGAGAAATGAGTTAATTTGTGAGAATACAAGTCATTTCTCTACTAATAAATGGTCAAAAGATAGGAACAGGCAATTTTCATATTTAAAAAAATGTTCTAAGTCGCTATTGAATAGAGAAATAAAAATAAAATAACTCTCAGGTACTACCTCACACCTATCAGTTTGGCTAATATGACAGAAAAAGAAAATGCCAAATGTTGTAGGGGATATAGGAAAATTGGGATACTAATACACTGTTGGTGGACTTGTAAACTCATCCAATAATTCTAGAGAACAATTTGGAACTGTGTCCCTTTCACTCAGCAGCACCACTAATTTTAGGCCTCCATCAGTTGCGGAGGACCATGGATCAGTGCCTTGAAGAGCCACAGGCCATAGTGTGGCTGTGCAGTCTGATACAGGAGCCGCAGCTCCTGAGTGACTTATAACCGGTAACTGCTGCATCCTGTGTTATATCTACCCCATGAGGAGTAGCTGGAGTGTCCTCTCCAGGGCTGGGTGGATCAATATGGAAAATAAGCTGTTGCCCATGTAGCAGGTTTCCCTTTCTGTGACATTGGTGGATCTAAAGGAGAGGCAGAGCCAATACAGTTTGGCACCAGTGCCAGCACAGGAGTTGCCAGAGGGATGTGCTGTTCAACATCCAAATGCCTAAGGGACTCCAACTCCTGATTTTTCCTCAGGGTTAACTCCTGAAGCCTTTCCCATACATGGGTATAGCCACAAGGCAGTGGAGGTTTAAAATCAGGGTTTCCTTCCCCTAGGCAGGTTGCTTGCCAAGGCTAACGAGTCCCACCTGCCCGAAGTGACTGGTTTTAAGGTGCCAGTGACTTGCCTTCACCCCTTCTCAGGCCTTTAGACCTGCATTATCCTAAAAGGAAGGGAAAAGCCAAAAGGGGGGAGAGAGGGGGAGAGAGGGGGGGAGAGAGAGAGAGAGAGAGAGAGAGAGAGAGAGAGAGAGAGAGAGAGAGAGAGAGAGAGAGAGGGAGGGAGGGAGAGGGAGAGAGAGCAAGAGCATGAGTGAGCACACCACAATACTACAAGGTCTGTATCCCAAAAAGGTTTTTAAAAAATGAAGAAAATTAAAAGGACCGATATTGCAAAACATATATATAATCAGCTCTTTTCGTAATATCAGAGAATTGGAAATTGAGGTGATGTCCATCAATTCAGGAATGGCTAAACAAGTTGTGCCCTATGATTGCGATGGAATACTATTGTGCTGTAAGAAATGATGAATGAATAGGATACTTTCAAAAACCCTGTTAAGATATAAGTGAACTGATGCAAAGTGAAGTGAGTAGAACCAGGATAACATTGTACACAGTAATAGCAATATTGCACAATGATCGACTGTGAATGACAACTATTTTCAGCAATATAATGATCTAAGACAATTCTGAAGGACTTATGATGAAAAATGTTATCCACCTCCAGAGAAAGAACTCATGGAATCTGAATGTAGATCAAAAGATTTTTTTAACTTTATTTTTCTTGTGTGTGTGTGCATGTGTGTTTTCTTTCACAACGTGACTAATATGGAATGTGTTTTGCACATGTATAACCTATATAAAATTGCTTGCCATATAAAGAACAAGGGGAAGGAGAAAATTTGGAACTAAAATTTTTTTTAAAAATCCAACAAATGTTAAAATTTGTTTTTTTCATATAATTCAAAAAATAAAATATCTATAACCCCCAAATAAGAAGGATCTCCATTTAAAACTATAAGAAGTTCTGAGAAGAATAATAGACTGTGGGGAATTCATTGTGTAAAATCACTCAGATTGATTTCCTGGCTGTTGCTAAGCTGGGAGATGTGAACAAGGATTTTTGGAATTTTGGAAGATAGACTACTTTGGTTGGGGTAGAGGAAAGTATGCTAGCTTTATTTTTAAAAAAGCACAAGGTCATCACCCACTTGGAGGAGAAGGGAAAGACGAATAAGGGAGGTAGCAGATGGATATCTAATTTGGGGGAAATCTACTTAACAATTTTCCCTAAGGTTGGCCCCATATGAAACAAGATGGGGCATGACACTTTCTTTTTCTTGTTTGCCCAAACTCTTCTATGCACCAAAGAAACACTGTTCCTAGAATCCAGAATTCCATTTAGGATAATTAGTGGTAGATTACAAGAACATTATTAGTTAAATAGGTACTCAAAATCTAATAACAACAAAGCATTGGAGAGTCCAAACAACTGACTTTCTTTTTATCCTTTCTTTGCCAAGGTGAGAGATCAAGAACTGAGCATGCCAAAGGCCAGTACAGTGCCAGGAAGAGGAAATGTCGTGATCTCTACTATTGAAAATGATAGTTGGTTTTGTAATTATGGAGGCAGAAGATGGAGACTTAGCTATTTCTTTTTCATTACCGGGAGTATCTTGAATTATTTTCCTGTAATATGCAGCATATGCCAATGGTAAAAGGTAGAAATGTCATTTGACACCACTTGTAAACTGCTAAAGGGCACTGGCTTTTTAAAAAATGAAACTCATGCCACAAATGGAACTGCTGGTGAATAGCTAGCCTGTGAACCCTTAAGATATTGATCAAGATTTACAAAATTTTTCTCTGACCTGTTTTTAATTTTGAACTTCAGTGTCAGAGGCAGCTGGGTGACACAGTGGATAAAGCACAAGCCTTGGATTCAGGAGGATCTGAGTTCATATCCCAGTTTCAGATACTTACTAGCTGTATGACCCTGGGTAAGTCACTTAATCCTGTTTGTATGAAATGAACTAGAGAAGGAAATAGCAAAGCACTCCAATATCTTTACCAAGAAACCATCTGACCCCCAAAATAGGTCACAAAGATTTGTCTATGGTGATAAAATGATGAAACAACAATAACAAAATGAAGACCATATAATGGGCATGATCAACCCTGTCCTTGGGAAGATTTCCTGTATATTAGAAGGAGAGGCATAATGGAAAATTAGTATTTCTTGAGAATTCTAATCAAAATTATAAGTGGTGACTTTGGAGGACTGATGGTAAAAAATGACCATGAGTGAAGAAGAGGCATGAAGGCTTGCCCATGGGCAAGCTTCTTCCTTAACTTTTGTCTGTCTCATTTTACTCAACTATAAAATAGGGATAATAACAGTACCAACCTTGAAAGGTTGCTCTGAGGATAAGATGACATCCTATTTGTAAAGCACTAAGCCTAATACCTGGCAGAAATTAGGGGCTTCATAAATGCTTATTTCCTACCTATTTAAAGACATGGACATAGTATTGGTTTCTACTGATTAAATTGTCTCTTGTAATAAATAAGTACATTCAATGTTCAGGTGAGAGTGAATCACAGGGAAAATATGGTAGTAACAAAAAGAAAAGATCATGAATAAAACATCTTTTTAAGTTAGTCTTCCCTTGGAATCCTAAAAAAATAGTAAGCAGACTACAATAGGTTCATATATAATAGGCTTATTCTCTCTGTCTATTTCTCTTTCTGTCTCTTTCTCTGATTCTCTCTCTGTCTGTCTCTCCCCATCAGATATACTATTGTTTGATAACAGAGATCTATTTAGCCATTTTGTTTAGAAATGCCAAGTATTTAATTTAGGTATAAACACAGTTCCTTTTTCTAGAAGATGCATGTTTATAGCATATGTTATGAACTGATTAAGGTTTATGGGATATTAAAAAAAATAAATATTGTGAGGGTAAAAAGATAGTATTTATAGGTAGATTCAGTTATATGCAAAAAGTATATTATATATACATATATGCAAATATGTATACATATATATGAAGGTACTTTGCAGAATTAAATTTTTTATAATTGTGTGTTACTTATTAAATGATAGATAAATACTTTAAAAATACTTACTGTGTACTAGGCACAGTTCTAAGTTATAGGGATGTAAATATGCTTAAGGAGATTACCTTCTAATGGGGAAAGGTAATACAAAGGAAAGGAGGGGCTGTACACACTTGGTGGTATAGAAAGCTGAGGACTAGGATGGAATAAGATAAAATAAAAGCTTATTTGTCATATTTAAGGAACCTCAAAGCAGAGTCCATAGTCTGGTATGCACTGAATGTATGTATTAATCTTATTATTCATTTTTCTAACTGATCTGTAAGATTCAGCTATTTTTGATGTGTCATTATTAACATAATTTGGTTGGGTTTATGTGGCTATCACCTAAGGAGAAACTTTTTTTTCCATTTCTTTTTATTTTTGATTTCAAATGTGTCAATCCAAGGTAAACTACACTTATTTAAATTTAACAAAACAATTGGGGTGCTTTTACTATTTCTCAGTAAGGTGGTTTATTTCAAAAGTATTTCTTTATATTTTTTAAATTTCATTTGTTGATTTAATTATTTTTCATTTCTTCATTTCTTCATTCATTCATTTATTTATTTGTGTTTTTTAATTTCTTTTTTTAATGTAATAAACCTTTTTATCCACGATTTTGTGTTCCAAATTTTATCTCTCCTTCCCTCCAATTCCTCAAAGAGGCAATAAATCAGATATGGGTTATACATGTATGACTATGCAAAGTATTGCCATATTTGTCATTTTGTACAAGAAATCTTGATTAAAAGAAAAAAATGAAAGAAAGTGAAAAACAATATGCTTCAGTCTGTCCGATAAATATCATTTCTTTCTTTGGAGGTGGATAGTATGTTTAATCAATTTTGGGATTGTCTTGGATCATTGTATTGTTGAGAAAAGTCAAGTCATTCACTGTTCTTCATCAAACAATATTGCTGTCTCTGTGCACAATGTTCTTTTGGTTCTCCTCACTTCGCTATACATCATTTCATACATGTCTTTCCAGGCCTTTCTGAAGTAATCCTGCTCGTCTTTTCTTCACCATCATTTATCATGTTCTTAGAGAAAATTTCTCATTTTTTTTCTTTTTAATGAATATTAATGTTTTTTCATAAATCCCATAGTGTGATGGGTGTGATGTTTTGTTAACATTGTAGGAATTTTTGTTAGGATACTGTCCAAATAAGTCCTGCTTCATTTGAAATTCAAATCAAGTCAACATTCTTAAGTATTTACTATATGCCAGACTGTATATCAACTAATAGTAAAATTATGAGTGTGGTGGGGAAAAGGGAGGGTGACACCCAAGTGTAGATTGGATTAAAACAGCGAGGCAGGGAGACCAACCAGAAGTCTATAGCAGTAATATGGCAGGAAGTGATATGTCAAGGCAGAATCATGTGTACTTGGCAACAGATTAGATATTGGTACTGAGTTAAAGTTAGCAATTGAAGATGATTGAGGTGGAAATGCTATATTACTTGGAAGATTCTGATCACCTTGATAGCAGTAGGGGAATCTGACAGAGAGGAGGGTTTAGTGGGGAATATAATTTCATTTGTGACATGTTAAGGTTGAGGTATTTCTGAGTCATCTACTTTGAGATATACACTAGGCATTTGGAGATGTGAAACTGAGGTCAGCAAAGTTAGTACTAGATTAATAGATCTGAGAATTATCTGCATTAAAATTTCAATCGAATCTGTGGAAACTTTTCACACCAAAGAGTTTAGAGGGAGAAGAGAATAGGCCCAGAACATTGCCTTGGGGCAACATTAGTTGTCAGTGGGAATGACCTGTATCTAGGAAAGTGCACTTGAGAAAGTGAAAAGAAAACTAGGAGGACAATCAAAAGAGGGTAATGTCAGAGAAATCTAGAGAAAAGACAATGTCAAGGAGAAGTTGGTCAGTTCTAAATATTGCAGAGGTCAAGAAGGATGAGGATTGAGAAAAAGGTTATTTGATTTGGCAGTCTTCTTTCTGGGGTTTTACCCAGGGTTTCTCTTTCCCGACTGTATTTCCACAGCACATTAGGACATTGTCTTTGCTTGTTCATTTCCTCATCCACTATACTATTGTGGTATTTATTTTATTTTCCCTCTTTTAACTGTCTCCTCAATCACAGTATGTCACAAAATAAACATTCCTCTCTCTCTCTCTCTTTTTTTTTTTAGTGAGGCAATTGGGGTTAAGTGACTTGCCCAGGGTCACACAGCTAGTAAGTGTTAAGTGTCTGAGGCCTGATTTGAACTCAGGTACTACTTACTCCAGGGCCAGTGCTCTATCCACTGCACCACCTAGCTGCCCCATCCTCTCTTTCTAAATGTAATTTTGCTTATAGAGGGCACCACTACCCTCCCAATTGTCCACCAAAGTACACAAACTAGGATTCATTCTTGACTCTTCAGTCTCTATCAACCTAACTGACCTCATATTCAATATTTTGCCAAGTCCCATTGATTCTGCCTTTTTTCTTTTTTTCTATATAAATATTTTATTATTTTCCAGTTACATGTAGAGACAGTTTTGAACGTTTGTTTTTATAAGATTTCTAGTTTAAAATTTTTCTCCCTCCTACCCTCCCCAAAGCAGCAAGTAATCTGATATAGGTTATATATGTACAATCACATTAAACATATTTCTGTATTAGTCATGTAATGAAAGAAGAATCAGAGCAAAAGGGAAAAAACCTTAAAAAAGAAAAACAACAACAACAACAAAAACAACAGTAGAAATAGTATGGTTTGATTTGCATCTACACTCAACAGTTCTTTTTTTTTTTTTTTTCCTGGATTTGGAGAGCATTTTCCATCATGAGTCCTTTGGACCTAATCTTGGACCATTGTATTGCTGAGAAGTGGTTCTGCCTTTGCAAATTCTCTTAAAAACTTCCCTTTCTCTTCTCTTACATAGCAACGACCCCAGTGCAATCCCTCATCACCTCATAACTGGACTACTGTGATGGCTTTCAGGATGGTCTCTCTATTTCCATTCTCCCTACACTTCAGTTCATCCTCCACTCAGCTACCAAAATCAATCTTCCTGAAGTGCAGGTTAGCCTGTGTCTTCCACTTCCTCCCATTTTATGAACTCCAGGAGTTCCCTATTATATTCAGGATAAAATATTAAATATTATTTTTCATTTAAAGCACTTCATATCTTATCACCCACCTATCTTTCTTTGCTTCTCAAACCTTACTCCTTTCCACACATTCTTCTATGCAATTACATTGACCTTACACTTGCTTTCACAACATATATCATCTCCCTACTCTGTGTATTTTAATTTTCCATCTCTTATTATTGAATGTTCTCTCTCTCTCCTCATCTTTACCTCTTGATTTTCCTAGATTGCTTCATGCCTTAGGACCTAGGAGCCAAAGTCACGATTATATGAGGATTAGCAGGTGGCAATATGATGGAGGAGAGAGCTTGGAATATGATATTCAAAAAAGAAAAAGATAGAAGCTTACACCCAAAAATAATTTACCCAGAAAAACTGTAATCCTACAGGGAAAATTAATATTTAATTAAATAGAGGATTTCATTACTAAGTTTTCATTACTAATGTGAGCTGAGCATAAGCTCTGATACATAAAAACAGGAGTCTCGAGAAACATAAGGGACTAAACAAGAATATAGTGTTATATTCTATGTATGTCCCTCCAAACTAATATCACCAGGGGTCATAGAAAGGTTTTTTAATATTTGGATCATTTTTTAAAGAAAAAAGGAAAAGGAGAAGAAAAGTAATACAATAGTAGATAAAAGAGGAGAGGAAGTGTAAGAGAAATTATATAATTGTGGTTTACAAGAAGAAGTCTATATAAACAAGAAGGAAGTGGTGGGGAATATAGGTAAAACTGGATTCTACTTTTCATTTAAATTGTTGAAATGACGGAAGAACAAACACAGGCAGTTTGGTGCAGACATACATTTCACTCAAGAAAGAATAGTAAGAAAATCAAGAAGGAAAAAGGAAACTCAAAGGAAAATTAGATTCAGAGATTAGTAATAAGTAAAACAAACTCTAACCAGAGAGAATGAATTACAGAGAAGTTTAAATGGAAATAAAGAGAAGGAAAGAACATGTGATTGGGCTCTAGATCAGGGAAGAGAAAAGGAGTAGGGGCAGAAGTAAATTGCATCAAATCTAGTAGACTGGTGCTGAGCACATTCCTCACTCATCAGCCTCTTCTTATGAGGCAGTGGTAGAAGAGCAGAGAAATGAAAAAGGATAAGAGAAAAGGATGGAAGGAAACATTCAAAGAATGCTCATAATTGTGACTGTGAATAGGTTGATCTTACCCATAAAAAAGTGCATAATAGAATAGATTAGAAAGTAGAAATCAACAATATGGCATTTTTCAAAAGCACCCTTGAAACAAAGATTTTCAAGGATTTAAATTGAATCTTACTATAGCAAAATTTATTGTTTAGGCCAGAATTTAAAAAAGAAAAAGCAGAGGTCACAATCATGATGGAAGACAAATCAATATATAAAAAAAGCTTGATTAAAAGAGATAAATAGGGGCAGCTAGATGGCGCAGTGGATGGAGCACCAGCCCTGGATTCAGGAGTACCTGAGTTCAAATCCGGCCTCAGACACTTAATACTTACTAGCTGTGTGACCCTGGGCAAGTCACTTAACCCCAATTGCCCCACAAAAACAAAAAAACAAACAAACAAACAAACAAACAAAAAAAGATAAATAGAGAAGCTTCATTATGCTGAAAGGCATCATAGACAAGGAATTAACATCAATACTGGACATATAGGCTCTGAATGAATGGAGTTATTCAACTCTATAATTCATAATCTTAGAGTAATTCTGATCTCTTCTTTCTCCTTCATTTTCCAAGCCCAAAATATCTATTCAGTTGTCAAATATTGTCCCTTCTAACTTTACAACATCTCTTGCATTTAGCCTTTTCTCTATACGCATATGGCCACCACTATAACTTAGGCTCTCATCTTTTCTTTTCCAAACTGTTATTATAGCTTGCCACTTGGTCTTCTTTCTCTATCTAACTTATCTTTCATATAGTTTTTAAAATCATCTTAATAAAGCAAAAGTCTAATGGATCCAATCCTCTTCACATGCTTTACATTCCAACTAAACTGACCCACTTACAATCCTATCTGCCTATCATTCCATCATGAATTCCTATACCTGCATAGGTTGTCCCTCATGCCTAGAATTCAGTTCCCCCCCCCCAGCCCCCCCAAGTTGGTATTTGAGAATCCTTATCTTTCAGTTCAGATGACTAGTCACTTCCCCATGGATTCTTCCTGATCTCCCTTGCTAATGGACCACTCTCTATTAGTTTTATTTACCTTCCATTTCTCTTGTATATATTTATACGTATATATGTTTTTTCCCCTAGTGAAGGGTAAGCTCTTCAAAGGCAGGGGATTTTTCACACTCTTCTTTATATTCCCAGAGCCTACTACAATGCCAGGCACATAGTAGTTGTTTAATCAATGCTTGATTGATTAGCAATTCACTTAACGTCTATGGGCACTCTTTTTTTCTCTACAAAATGAAATTTTCAAATATATGATCAATAAAGTTCATTAAAATCCAATATTTTATGACTCTGTTACATTCAATAATGTGAATCTGCCAATGATCCTAATCCACTTGGAAAAAAAGCATTCCAGAAAACCATGACAACTTGAAGTTAAACTCAGAAAAATTTTACATTAATAGAAAGAAAGGACAGGTATACAGTAGAAAGAGAAGATGCCATTCATATCTCTACCTCAAAAAGTAATTTTATATAAATTACAATCCATGAATTCACATAAGAAAGTAGCATTTTTCTTCAAAAAGTCTAAAGGAACAAGTCACAAAATGAGTTACACCAAATAGATAACACAAAGACAAAAAAGTATACAATTACATTCAAGGTAAAGGAAAAATAAAGCACTGGGTAAATTATCTGATTAATAAGGCCATAAACAAGTATCAGAAGATACTGGAAAATGCTGAAGTTATTAATCACTATTTTGCTAAAATCTGAATAAAAAGATTAGGCATAATCAAAGGACCACTACATAAGCCTTAAAATAGTTCCACACTTTTTATCCTAAAATGGTAATGCCTGGAAAAAATATTTTAAGATAATAACGATAAAAATGAGGTGTTGGTGCTGTTTTGCCTCCTCTCAGTTTATTGATGGCTGAGAGGTAGAAAAAAAATTGGTAGCAGGTACAAAATTATAGTGATTAAATAGTGTCCTGAGTCAGGTTATGAAGTGCTGTTGCTGACTGAATATCTTAAAGAATGAATTTGTCATTAGAAAAAGAGCTGGATTGGGTTTGGGGGAGGGTTGTGCACTAAGACTGACATTTTCCATAAATGTACACATTTTATCGCCAGAAATTTCAATTCATTCATTGAGTCAATAAACATGTATTAAGCACCTACAATGTGTCAGGCTCTGTGGTAATGACTAGAGATGAAGGAAAAACAAGTCCCTGCTCTAAGGAGCTAATGATCTAAAACAGGGAGTCTTAATTTTTCTACATTCACAACCCCTTTTCTCTGGAGAAATTTTTATACAACCCCAGGTAGTTAGGTTTATAACATAGGTATACAAAACCTTTTACTTTTGTCAAATTTTTCATGAACCCTACATTCAGTCACATGACCCCATATGGAGGCAACCACATTTTAAGAAGCTTTGATCTAAAGGAGGAAGACAGAAGAAGAAAAGGGATTGAAAGAAACTGGGGTGACTAAGGGAGGAGATGAAAGGGAAGGGAAGGGAGTGATGTCTGCTCTGGGTCTCCTCCTTAAATAGAGGATCTGGGAGGAGCTCTTCAATATGTCCACCATCCCCACTTCCTAATCACAGTGAGAGGGGTTATTTATATTTATTTTGTGAGGAAATGAGGTCTAAGTGTTGAAATAAAGCTACAAAATTGTCATCGGAGAGGAATACCCAAATAATAATGGCAACACTTCTTAGCTTTGTTTAGGACACATAAATTTCTAGTCTCTCCCAAGTCTAAACAAAAGCTGTTTTCAACTGGATATAAAACAGAGTAGAATCAAATACCATGCAAAGACTTTTAAATGCTTTTGATGATGCATCTACACTGTACACAGGGTTGGACTTTATCAGATGAACTTTATATTTAAATTATTCTACAATAACAAAGAAATGTATCTGAATATATATATAATATACATATATATATGTGTGTGTGTGTGTGTATTTTATAATTTAGCATGATTTTGTGTGATTCCAACTTACTAGGAAACTCAGAGTTTGAAAAATTAGACATGTCCGAAATGAGTAAATATTAAACTCTGAAATTATATTGAAAAGCTTCCTGAGAGCTATTTATTTTTTTAATCTTATTCCGCTCTTGATTTTTTGAGTAGAAGTCCATATTGTAAAATAAAAATTAAAAGTTTACTTTAAAACACACAGAGAATAGAGATATTATTTTCATAGTTAATTTATTTTTATGCAAGAATACTTTTCACATTTTCTACATTTAATTAACCTATAAAGCCTACTTATTTGGTGTAACTGTAGTCAATGACAACAATTTTGATAAAGAACTTTCCAGTACAATGATTATATCTTTGTGACTTTACAGAACAAGTATGCTCTAAGCAATGCTATCTTTATACAACAGATTCTAGCTTAAAAGCAAAGTCAGTGTGATGACAGACTGGGATAAAAGGGTGATGTCCTCACCAATTTAATCAGTCCTATGCAGTAAGCTACTGAGCTTGTAACTTGCTGCTCAGAAAGAAATTCATTAGAGTTTCCAAATTAGCTATCAATTTGTGACAGACAATGGAACCGACGGTTCTTTAAATTATTAGACAAGATGTGCTTTTCTAGCCAGTACTTTCTAATTGGGGGCTCACTATACTCACCATCAACTGGAAGATGTATCCCAACAATAGATTTTTTCCATACACATACACACACATAAACACACGCACAACCATAGACATGTAAATATGTATGTATACACACAGAGACAAATATTTATATATATGTATATAGACATGTAAATATGTATGTGTGTTTGACTTAATGCAAAAACATGCAAAAAGCAACAGAAATTGAATAGTTGATGGAGAAATTCAAAATTCAAAACTCTAGGGGCACCTAGGTGGTGAAGTGGATAAAGCACCTGCCCTGGATTCAAGAGGACCTGAGTTTAAATACGACCTCAGACATTTGGCACTTACTAGCTGTGTGACCCTGGGCAAATTACTTAATCCTCATTGCCCTGCCAAAAAAAAAAAAAGAAAAAGAAAAAGAAAAAGAAAAAAAAAGAAAGTTCACAGCTCTAGATTCAAAACCAACCTCATATACTTACTGGCTGTGTGACTCTGGGTAAAGCAATTAACTTTACTTACTAAGCATTATTTGCATATTCCATTTCATACCCAATAAGAAATCATCATTCAATAAATCATAAATGAATGAATACTTAAGTAATTAAATAAAATCTATTGGAGATCCAGGAATGGCTTTTTTCTTCTCTTTCCATTTCCGTGTTTCCTGTCACCTACATTATGCAAAATAGATAGATAGATAGATAGATAGATAATTAGAAATATAGATAAATAAATAAATAGAAATAGAAATGAACATACACTTATTTACAATTTAGGTAAATGGGAAGGGGACTCATTTAAGTACTAGGAAACTTAGATTTTACCCATAGTATTGACACTTAATTGTAAGGATCTTGACTTAAGTGCTTCTCAAATAAACATGTTAGCCCAGTGACAGGAGCTACTTGGTTGGTAGTTATGCCTAAGAAAAGGAGAAAAAAGGCAACTGGAAAGGAGGTATTTCCCTTTGTCTGACTCTTGATGATACTTTATTGATGTTTTTTTTTCCATTTTATAATGCAGACCAGGTCCAAATGAATAATTAACCCTCAAAAAGCTGAGTGACTGAAAGATTTCAGAGTGACTGTGTCAGGTGAAACTACAGCTGAATCCTGACAATTTATGAAGAACAAAGATGCAATAGAAAGGAATCAAAACCCCAGACAACCTAAAAACACAAATAGAATACAAAAAAAGAAAGAAAGAAAGAAATTGACACTTCAATTATATATTATCCAAACAACTCTATCTTTTTTTTTTTAATGAACATTTTCTTATTAAGGTCAGAGCTTTAAATTAGAAAGAGCATAGGATTTCAAATCAAAGGACTTAGTTTGAAATCCCATCTCTCTGAGAAGTCTTTTAGCTCTGAGAGCACAGATTCTTTATATAAGAAGGTTAAAATGGATCATCTCTAACTATGTATTGTATGGGATAACAAGTGACCATTTTGACATCAGAAGACCTGGGTTTCAAAGTCAACTCTTCCACTTATTTCTTACATGACTTTGGACAAGTCACATAACTGTGAAATGAGCCTTTGTTTCCACATCTATACAATGTAGGAATTAGATAAGATGACCTCTTAGGTTTTTTCCAGTTCTAAATATGTGCCCCATTAATGCAAGTTTTCCTTAAAAATTTAAATCTAGTGAAGAAAATAGAACAGTTCTTGTTACTCTCTGAAATTCATTTTGGAAAGCCTAGATTTTATCTTTATAACTATACATTCCCATTTTAGGTGCTTAAGTTTAACATATATAGAACAAAACACACTTTTGTGACATATAAAATTTAATGTGGTTGCCTACTTCTGTTCCAAGTGTAGGGAAAATTAACTGGGGTTCCTAATACGGTGCTACTTATAAATTAGAGGCTACTACACCAGTTTGGGGGCATTAAGCATTTATTAAAGCATATTAAATATTAGTAAAATGAGACACATTGAGTTCAGAAAGTTCAAAAGACCTACATACCTAGCAAAAGGCACTGCCACCACCTCTGAATCTCAGGCCAAAAAGAGAAAGTTCCTGTGCCTGTGAGAGCAGAAGTTACCTGTGGGTCTAGAAGAAAGGCAGTCTCTACACACCTCTCCATGTTAATTGGCCATCATCACCCAAATCAATTTGTTCACTGAATTTGAGGACAGTCCATGAGTAGAATGTGCTAAAGTCAGAGTTCAGATCCTCTAGCAAAAACAAAGCTTTCAGGTAGATGTGGTTTTAAGTGAGGTAACTTCCTAACTCTCGACTGACTTAAAGAAATGTTATTAATAATTTTCTCACATTTTAAATACATCATATAATTTGATATAATTACACAGCTTCACAAATATAATTCAATTATTATTTTCCACATCTGTTCATGAACTTATTGTATAACTCTTCTTTGTCAAAAAGCTGTGTCTAATATTTTCAGGTCCATGCATGCAGATTGTCTTACTGAGTTGCTAGACATAAAAGAAAAAAATACAATTAATAATGGTGTTTTATCATCAATCTTGTTATGTAGAACATTACAGAGTCCTTTCTTTTATTTGTTTATTCCTCTCTCTTTCCATCTCTCTTTATCATCTATCTATAGTGCTTTCATGAATATTATCTCACTTGATCATTACAAAAGACCTCTAAAAAAAAAAAAAAACCTCTAGATGGCATGCTGGAAGATTAGAGGAATGACTTGTCCAATGTCACACCCTCTGTAAGTGACAGAACAGGACAGTAACCTAATTCTTCTGATTCTTCATTTAATGGACCTACCAGTAGTTCATACTGACCATTTTACAGTCTATAGTTTTGGAAAAATACACTTACCCTCTAAAATCTTCATTTTATTATACCTTTCTTTCTCTGAAAATCCAGATTGGCTGTTGACATTGATCAAAGTAACAGATCATAAGCCAAATCTCTGCTTCACAGAGGGATTTTAATTTTAAATTTTGCTGTTGATCTTTAAACAATTTTCTGAGGTAGGTGGCAAGAATTATTATCCCTAAGCAGATGGAGAAAATGACTTGTAGAGATAATGGTTCAAGCTTACACTCTCAATTATCAAGTTCAGACTTTCTTCTTTTTGTATCTAAAACTTCTAAGTTTCCTTACATGAGAAGATGAGAAGAACCAAACTCTGATCTTCTATATGATAGATAGCCATTTACATATTCAAGTTTTAAGAAAATTTAACTCCATCAACATTTTGAGAGACATGTATCTTAACACGTTTGCTTCATTACATTGGAGACGTGGATAACATGGCAATCTTTCAGTGGAATGACTATATAACAAATTATTCAGTGTCATATTGAAATATGTTAGCCACAGAACACAGC
The DNA here is from genome assembly GCF_019393635.1 of Dromiciops gliroides. Classification (NCBI taxonomy): domain Eukaryota; kingdom Metazoa; phylum Chordata; class Mammalia; order Microbiotheria; family Microbiotheriidae; genus Dromiciops; species Dromiciops gliroides. The sequence continues at coordinate 116,048,828 of NC_057863.1, forward strand.
ATACTGTTAATTAGTCAAATATATAATTAACATTTTAAAATAATAACTTTTTTCCTCAAAATGCCTGATATTTCAGCACTGTTTTAAAAACCATCCAAAGAATGTTGTAACATTTAATTATCCAAAATAGAGCATCAAATTTATTTAAGATTTATGTCCATATTGAGTGAATTTCTTGATATTATTATTTAATAAACATAATGCAGAATGTCACGATTACTGTTAAGATTCTTTTTAATTTTCTATTTATGAAATCTCTTTAGCAAGGAAAGTTTTAATTTCAATTATATGGCCAAGTTGCATGTCAAATACCTACAAATGACATTCTTTGTGGTTAAAAACCATTATCTTATTTCTGAAGTTTGGGATAATATTCTCCCTGAATGATTTCCAACATTTGAACTTTTCTTTTTCAGTTATTAAAAGTGCAAGTCGTATCTGAATTCTAACCCTGACATTAATGTACAAATTTATTTTTGGTTGTGGGAACATATAGTTTGATATTTATGATATTGTGTACAACATATTTTTACTCTTTGGAAAACAATAAGATTTATTAGATCATTTTTCCTCTGCTGACAATACCATCTACATGGTTAAGATAGAGATAAAACAAACCCTGCATACCAATGTGAAGCAAAACTCTATAAATACAACAAAAGCTCCACCAAGAGTATGATTACAGCAACATAAAAATTCAAAAAGGTCCATTACAATAGGAAATTGATAAAGGTTCATTAAAGGTATGCCACAGCACAATAAGTCACAGAACTCCTTACAAGAATGTAGGTATATGTAAGATAGCTTTAAATTGACACACAAACACAGGCATTCAATGCAAAAAGGAACTTTCTGAAACAAATGAAGTGGCAAATACCATGCAGAATCATGAATATGAAACAGCACTAAACAACAACAATTCATATCAAATCTGGAGACGTGCAGCTACTGAAATCTCATTGTTGCAGGCTCAGATTCAATTTCCCAACCTGCTTCTTGCCTAACAAAATACCCATAACTAATTGTGTATCCTGAACCATGCAAGGGTGTGAGTTGTGTTTTTAACAGTGAGAGAAATCACCCCTAAATAGTTACCTGGGGTAACAAGGAGAATTAACTCATTGGCATTCAAAGCCACTGTCCAAGAATGTAGTAGAAAAAAAGAAGTGATACCTGAGAAATCAGGGGGAAAAAAGGAAAAGATAAAATGTTAAATACCCTGTGACCTTTCTACAGTACTACCTATTGGACCACTTTTTTTCACCCCTATTTACAGTATGTTACCTAGTTCTTAAAACAGTCAGAAATATCTTAATAAAACAAACATACAATCAAACATTTTACATATGTTTGCACCTGCCTTGCTTTGTATCTTCCTGTCCTTAGCACAGGACCAGGCATCTAGTAAATGCTTTTTCATTTGGCTTGTTGACTTAATAGTTAACAGACTGGGTCATCAATTCTGCTTGATGACTGGAGCTTTTCCAAAGATGTAACAATTTGGGGTCAAGTTTTAGATATCCTTGAACCATCTGATATGCCTTGTAAATAAAAGTGCTATGCATATAGCAGGAGTTTAAGAAGTGTTTGAAATATATGTTTGTTAAACTAGGTAGATTAGAATCTACATAATAACAATCCAGTGTTTTTAATTGATCCTTAAAATGGGTAATAAATTTGGAGGATAGAATAGCTTACATGATTGAAGGACATTTCCCCCTAATGAATGAAAGATTTACACACACACACACACACACACACACACACACAGACACACACACACACACACACCTCTAAGTCAATTTTAAGAATTAAAAAAAAAACAAACAGAAAAATAATAGAAACTTCAGCTGCAGAAAATGAACTAACAAGATTTTGATTCAAGTAATTCTATTTCAAATTAAAGCAAGCATTTTGAGATATTAATTTAAATTTTAGCTTTAATTCTATTTTCTATGAAGTTTATAATATCAGGAAGAATGGGAGAATTGGGGGTGGGGTACAGGAGACCTGGTTAATAGCTCAGGGAAAGAAAGCCCTCAGATACAAAGCTAAAAGTTAGCCAGGAAGATGATCTGTCCCTAATCAAATTAGCCTCAGGTCCCAGAAAGGCATGGGAATAATGCCAGGAGAATCCTGGGTCCATCTTTTGTATTCCATATGCTGTCTTAGCTACAGTCATCTTGGAACTTCAGCAGGAAATAAAGTCTCTTTTCCATTAATTCCATATGTTCCCCAAGGGCTACTGCTCCCTGAAATTATTAATAAGAATTTCAGATATCCAGCAATAATTTCCAGACTCCACAGTTTCTGCTAACAGGCTGTGTGGTGGTTATGAATATAAAAAGGGGAATCCTGTGCTTTTAGAGGGATACAAAAAATCTTTCATGGGGAAAATACTTCATTTGTTGAAATATAACCTATTACCTGTCTGTGCATTCCTTTGTTTTGTTTTTGGGTTTTTTCCCCCAAATGGAAACTGAATTTCAAGGAGAGTTTAGAAGGAAGGATAGCTAATCTCAAACCTGCAGCTCAAAGGTAAAAAAAAAATAAGGTAAAAAAAGAATCAATCTATGGGCTTATTTTGACCATAAGATTACTACTTGGGCCAGGGACCTAAGTGCTAAATGTGTGAAAAACAGTGGAGCAGCTATTTGACTTAAATCCAATAATGTGGACCACAAGGGCCTATCCACAGTTCTAACACTTAAGGAAGGTGAGAAATTTTGATCTGCCATAACCAAATTCATTCTCTAATGGAAAATTTTGAGCGTTGAAATAGACAGGCCAAATCCTGCTAAACTCTGTTAATGGAAAGGCAGAAGTTAGGGGAATTTCAAAAGCATGCTGGTGATGCTAGATGGTTGAAAATCATGGAACATGAATCTCTTTAGAGAACTGCAGGTGAAAATAAACGGTAGCAAAAAGGGGCATGGGCTATAAACAGTGTGCAGAATGTCACATAAGAAAAGTGGCATGAAGGATATTATCGAGAATATTCAAGACATTGGCAATGATGCATGCTATTCATGACAAAAAAGGGAGGTGGGCTGGTCATAGGGCAAAAAGCAAGGGTACAAGGGTTCGGATGGACAGCCAGTGTTTCACTGAGGAAGTAGAGAGCCATGTAGTTTTGATTGTCTGAGGCATCTTTAGAGAAAGACAAGAACATAATAGGCACCTGATAAGAAAGTGTGGATGAGTCATAATCCACACTCACAAAAATGTGGATGGACAGGAATGTGAACTATGGCAGTTTCCAAGGAACATATCCATTTACTCTGAAAGAAACTTCCTTTCCAGAGGCATTTCTGTGTGCCAGACCTTTAGAATTTATTCATAAGTTAACTATACCAACAACAGTAATTTAAGGTTAAAAAAAGAGGCTTTAGATTAGACATCTTCAGATATTCTTTGGTCAAATAAATGAGACCTATTTGTGAAAGGTGGGGGTGGATGAGTTGGTGCAGTGACTAATCATTTTTAATTTAATCTTGATTTAAAAAATATCAATTTAATCCTCAAATTTCAGTTATATCAAGAAAATTAGATAACTAAAAATCATAACTGCTAAAAAAGCTTTGATTCATGAAGAACACTCTGGGAAGAAGAGATATGTAATGAAATATTAATATAGATGACTGATTTAATCATTTGATTGACATCAGAACTGAGCTCATCATATCCTAAATTGTATTTTGGTGTTAAGTTTTGTGGTAATTTTTTTGTCTTTTTGTCTCCTTACTCCTAATACAAACTAACTAACTTTTTATCTACAGAAGTAAAAGCCATTTTTAAGGCATTAGTTTAATTTGTAATACATTAGAGAGAAAAAGCAACAAAGGCTTTACAAATTTTCGGTGGAAACTAAAAAGATATTGAGAAGTTTGGCACTCCTAATTTAATTGCCTAAAATAATCTCTCAAATTTGAGGATAAAAGGAATATTTGGTTGCATAAAATGGGAAAGAATAAAATATTAAGTAGGAAATTAAATATGTATATGTGTGTGTATATCCATATATATGTACATATACACATATACACAAACCATACATATATATCCAAACATACACATATAAATACACAGGTTCCCCCTAGGGACCCTTCTGTTATCCTGGTCATGAATCAGAGACAGCTGTGATACCTGACTTCCTTTCTCCACTAATCTCCCATTGCCTCATTACTACACAACACTAAAACTTTTTCAACTGTATCCTATAATCTGAATATTTCTTCCTAAACATTTTCCCACTTCTTAGAGAAATTTGTATACTCTGTATTCTATTTCCTCAGTGGGCTTCTGCTATGTAATACTGTATTTGCTGTGTAATAATGACAATAACAATAGCTATAGTAATTATTATTATTATCATAGAGCCCATATGAGTAATTTTTTATTATTATAAAGAACTCATAATGTGGAGACTGTTTAGCAATGCAATGGGATGCCTTTTGTGTAATTTGTAATCTGAGTGAGTGGCTTGGGACAGTGAAGGGTTAAGTGTCGTGCTAAGGGGAATAAACACTATGCATCAGAAATATAACTTGAACTTAAGTTTTCCTGTATCTGAGATTCAGGATGACACTATAAATAGTATTGAGAGAGTGTTATTATTAATGAATGGTGATGGAAAATGCATATTTTCATTGAAAATCTTATTCATTCATATTGATAGCTATTTATTAAATACCATTATAATATAAATCAAAATGAAGACTTAAGGCCACTGTTAGTGCTACTCAGGATATGTTTGTGGTAAAGTCTATTCTAAAATTGTCCTTAGGATAAGGATGACCATGCAGGATTTTATATTAACTGGAAAAGCAAATTTGTTATGGAGCACATCATTCTGGAGGCCTAATGTTAAAAAAGAGAATGTATAATTGGGGAAAAAAATCTGAAGCCAATATTATTGACAAAACACTTTCTGACTTTGAACAATGAAGAAATACTAGAAAATATGATTTCTAAATTTTTAACAACATAAATTGCTGATGGAAGTCACAAAGAAAGATATTCTGAAATTATATTGAGGTTAGTTTGCTTAGTTCCAGAATCAACAAGAACTAAGAAGTGCATAATAAGGAAGTTTAGAAGAAGCTATCTAGATATAAGGTAATTAACAAACAGAATGACCATAAAGGCAGCAGCAGAACCTCCAGCTGCCAGTATATTTATAAAAGAGTCAGGCAGGCACTGGGGCCATTTGCATGGGGACATTGTCAGATTCAAACACAGAAGGATTTATATGAATTTCATTACTTTTGTTTTTCCCTCCATCACAGGTAACTATCTCTATGTCTACCGTAATTAAATGAACTTCCCCAAATTCATACTTTATTTGTAAGTAATGCTTGGGGGAAACAAACTAGTTGTAATAGCTAGCATTTATATAGCACCTATGTACTTGACACTATAGTAAGAATTTTATAAATACCTCATTTGATCCTCACAACAATCCTGGGAAGTAGGTGTTAATATTATTCCCATTTTACAGATAATACAACAGGCAAAAAGATGATATAAAAGCTGTTTAAGGATTCACTGATGGGTACTGCTAACAAAAATTATAAACAAGCAGATATCTGGAGGAAGGAGGGGAATAAACAATGGCTAATTATAATCATAGAGGATAAAACCAGTACATACAAAACCAGTGAGCCCTGACCATCATTTTCTACAACCTTCTATAGGTTTTAGTTACATTGTCATGATGGATCCAATGGGATTTTACAGAGCTCAGAAGGGGAAGGTAAAGATTTACAAATCAAAGAGCACATAGCAGATTGGAAAAGATCAATATCAGATAAAATAATAAACAGGTCAATAAATACCAGGGATATAGCTGAAATTTTCAAACCAAACATTTTTGCCAGGTATACCTAGTTACTTCACATGCTCATCTTAAGTAAATGGAGGCAATAAAGCTGAGTCAGACATTTTCTTATAATTAATCAGTTAATCACTGAAACTAAATTTTGAGGTCTTAGCTAAATTGTACAAGCTCTAGATGGTGTAGAGGCCAAATTTAGTATAGCGAGAGTTAACTGGGTGGCTCGCCATAATATTGGGGTTCAGAAAATAATGAGGGACCTCTAGGTCCAAAGTTTCCTCCCCTCTGAACTTCCTTTTTTAGTTATTTCTCCCAGGCCAATAAGAAAGGAGATTAACAGCCTCTTTTCCACAAACAAATCAGGTTTTATTAATGGGAATAAAATACACAGCAAAAGTGCAATTAATAAAGCCAATGACAAGGGAATATGGAAAGAAGAAAATGGATAAGCTCTCTAATGCTAGCAAAGACTGTCTCAAAACCCAAACTCCCTTTCAGCTCAGCTAATTCAAAGAGCTGGATTTTATTTACTCACCACCAGGGGTCCGTAATTTCTATGGGAGTCAGTTGTGCAGTCCAGTCCGCTCTGAACACCCCTCCAAGGCAAGAGTGACCCACTTCCTGTTGGGGGTCCCTTTTTCTACTTTTTTCTCCCTCCCCCAAAGGGGAGGTCCTTCAAATTGTGTGGCTGAGACTGGTCCTCTGTTGATGACACAGTCCAAATCTCTGAGGACACTCCTTCTCAGGGTGGGCCAAGTTTAAACTAGGTTTAACAGGGTGGGCCAGGTGTGGCTAAAAATCTAATCATCTTAAGTGTGTACTTAGTAGTTTCTCATTCACACGCAATACAAACACTACTAAATCAATCAGGTTGGACCCCTGGGCATCTGCCAAATTCCATTATTTTATCACATTCCCCTCTTTACATGACCCACCAAAATTCTTTCATCACACAGAGGTGAGGTGACCATGCCCAGAGCATTCTATCCACTGCAGCACCTCACATTTCATATATAATCGATATATGATAGATTAATCTCTCTGGTTCCATTCTATAGGACAAGGAGGCTAAATACTATTGTATCTATTTTGAAAAAAGAAGATAAAGATGACAATAGCATTGAGTCCTATTCGTATTGCACTTTGGAGGGGCAGCTAGGTGGAACAGTGGATAAAGTACCAGCCTTAGATTCAGGAGGATCTGAGTTCAAATGGGGCTTCAGACACTTGACACTTATTAGATGTGTGACCCTGGGTAAGTCACTTAACCCTCATTGCTCTGCAAACAAACAAAAAGCCACCCAAAAAAACATATTGTACTTTGGAGTTTGTAATGAGGTGGGGTTTTTTTTGTCTGTTTTATTTTGGGGTTTTTTTGTGACCACATTGTGAGATCTTTGCTATAAGTGTCAGGTCCAGTTTAAATATGATTATTGTGAGGTTTAGAGAAGAAATAACTCACTCAAGTGATATAATTGCCTGGCCTATGGCAAGTAAGTGCTCTTTGGGATACAAAGACTAAAATAGTTCTTGACCTGTAAGGGATTACATCAGAATATACATTATAAACATATATAATTACTGATTATATAATTTCCATTTCCCCATTCTTGCTTAAGTGGGGTCTTCTATGCACATTGACACCAAGACCAAAACCAGAAAAAATGAACAGACGTTGCTCAGAGGCATGCCGATTTAAATTTTATATACGGAAAATCTTCAGTGTAGTGAAAGATATCCAAAAGTGTAATTGACTCTCCCTCTCTCCTCTCTCTCTGTCTCTCTTTCTCTGTGTCTCTGTGTCTCTGTGTCTCTGTGTCTCTCTCTCTCTGTCTGTCTCTCTCTCTGTCTCTCTCTCTGTCTCTCTCTCTGTCTCTCTCTCTCTCAGATGTGGGTCCATGCCACCAAAGGTCTTTGAGTGAAGGGTAGAGTCCCACCTTTTGGGTATATTATAGAAAGGCTTATTGTTCTGGTATGGATGAGTTGGACTGGATAGCTTCTGATAGGTCTTCCAATTCTGAGATTAAGTACTACATGACAATCTTTTTATTTATATATGACACAGCCCACAGTAGCTATTTCAAGATTTATCTTCTTTCCTTAGGTCCCAGCATCCTAAACTCACCAGCTTACCGATTTTATGGACTTTGCTAATTTGTATTGGCTGCAGCCTCACTCTGAGAGTTCTTTTAGCACCTGTTGTTTCTTCACTCTGGAAAATCCCTTTGCCATGTTGACCACCTTCTCTCATTGATTAATTTTTCCTGGGGCCTCCATTTGAGGATGACACCCAGACCAGACAAATTTCATAAATGCTTGTTTCGTAGTCTTTCAGTAAATGACCTTGTTTTTTCAACAACTAAGAAAATTTAAGTTACAATGAACTTCATCTCCCCTAATCCACACATTAAAATGCACCCTATCTAAAACCTTTCCTTTCCTCCATTGCTCTAAGCATGGAAGATGAGTGGGTCATTTCTTTGTCAAAATTAATACTATTACTTTTACACCTAACCCTATCTGAGATTGTGTCTGGCTTTGTCTTTCTCTTTATAAGTCTCTCTCTGTCTCAAGGCCCTTCTCTTTCTCTGGGTCCCTCTCCTGCCTCCTCTGTCTCTCTCTCATTATGTGTCTCTATCTCTGTCTCTCTGTATTTCTCTGTATTTACGTCTGTGTCTCTGCCTGCATCTCTGTCTTCTTCTCTCTGTCTACCTTTCTGTGACTCCATTTCCTTCTCTCTCTGTCTCTGTGGTTTTCATTATCTACTGGACCCCTCCCACAATTTAGTCTTACTATCATTGCTTGACCTTGCCATTGCCTTAAATTATCACTCTATATCTCTTTTGCATATGTCTTCTGCACTGTCAAACTCACAGAAATAGTAGGTAGCCTATTGCCCCTTCTATCTCACTACCCATTTCCTTTATTAATGCTTGTCTTCTAACTTTATAGCCATACTTTTAGGTCTCACCAATAATGCTTAATACTCATCTTGCCAGGACCCAAACCTTCTAAATTCTCCTTGGCTGTTTCATCAGCATGCTCCTGTTCAGGTTACAATATCTGTTTTCTATTACCCCTTTATGGGCTACTCCATTAGAACTCCTAGGGACACAGACTGACTTGCCCGCTTGTAATTGTATACCCAGCATTAAATACAATGGCTACCACATAATATTTAAATGCACTATCCCTATGGGAAAGTAGGTGGCTCATTGAATAGTGATGATGATGATAAAATTAGATAGAAAGATAGATGGATCAATAGATAGAGCATTGCATCTGGATTTAGGGAAAATCTGAATTCTAATCTAGCTTGAGATACTTAGTGCTTAACCTTAGATAAGTCACTTAACTGCTGCTTTGTTTTACTAATTGCTGGTTGGTAAAGTAGGGATGATAGCACTCTTCTCCCAGGAATATTGTGCGGATAAAATGACATAATATTTGTAAAGTGCTTTGTAAACATTACAGAACTATATGTTATCTATCTATTTCTCTTTGTCTCATAAATGATGGTCTGTTTGCAGTTTACATTCTAATATTTCTGTGAAGTTTTAATCCACAGTGACAAAACCCTTTCTTCTTGGACACTCTTGTTTATAATGACATTTATACTCCTACTCTGTCCTGGTTCTCCTTGTAACTATCTGACCTCTACTTTTCAGTCTCTGTTGATGACATCTTTCATTTTTGCCCTCCTAAACAAGGGTGTCATCCAAGGTTCTACCTTGGACTATCTTTTTTTGACTCTGTCATCATTACTTCATTTTCGGATAGTCACTCATTATAACTTTAATAATTCTTACATAAAGTAAAAAGAAAAGTAGTAAATGGTAAAGCCAAGATTTGCTCTCTACCTGCCTGTCTCCAGTCTAATTCTCTTTTCAGATTGTACTTTGTATTCACACTGTCAAGGGGTTATGGGTAGCAGAATAAAGAGTTTATACTGTATTTGATAGATAATGAAGAGTCATTGGATATTTTTGAATGGTGAAATGACATGAACAGTGAGCTTAGCCATGACCTAGAGCTAAGATCACTCAGTAAAAACTTCACTGCCTTATATGAGCAAATCTTGAATAAAAGTATAATAGGAATTCAAGGCACTATTTTAGTTATACTACATTTTCTCCAAATCCAAATAATTCAAAATGTACATAATGGAAATGCTTATATGCTTAATAAAAGTGATAAGAACATAAGCTTTTATTTTTTTTTTGTTTTGTTTTGTTTTGTGGGGCAATGAGGGTTAAGTGACTTGCCCAAGGTCACACAGCTAGTAAGTGTCAAGTGTCTGAGCCTGGATGTGAACTCAGGTGCTCCTGGATCCAGGGCTGGTGCTTTATCCACTGCACTACCTAGCTACCCCCAGAACATAATCTTTTATCATAGAATATTTTCCTGGCCATTGTACTCTTTCAGATCAGTCTCTTGTGCTGCCTCTAGCTGTTTCTGTTTATCCTGTAGTAAGAAGAGATCCACAGACAAGGAGGAAGAATTCATGATATTTTATCAAGTTTATAGGTGAAACTATTTTTAACTTTAATGTTATCCTCCAGTGGAAGCTAGTAATATCAATGATGTTTTTAGAAGTGACTCCTGTTAAAGAATTATAACATATATTATATCAGATGGTTCAAGCACACAGCCCACACCACTTCTGAATGCAGCCCAAATCAGATTTAAATGTAATTGGGAAATTTTTAACAAATAAGAAAAAATACAACAGAACACAGGTAATATTAAAATGTGAATTTCTTAATGTGGGCTTACAGAGATCACCATGTACTGAGTCTTATCTAGTGGCCCCAATTCTATTTGACTTTGACAACCACTGCACCAGATAACTCCTGAGGTCCTTTCCAAATAATAGTTGAAGGGTGTATTAGGAAGATTACAAAATGAAACAGGGTGAAGGCTGGGTTGGAGATTAGAAAGTGATTAATGTAAATAGTAACATAAAGAATATCAGAACCCTGCTTAATAAGATCAACATAATTACTAAGGAAGAGACTCAAAATTCAAAGTTTTCAGTTTGTAGAATAAATTTCATTTTTTTTCTTTTAAAAAACGTTATTTATTTTTAACATTAGTTTTAAAATTTGAGTTCCTAATTCTATTCCTTCCTCCAGTCCCTCTCCCATTCATTGAGAAGACAATCAATGTGACACATATTATACACTAAAACACAAAGTTTAGGATATAAACTAAATCCATGGTCCATTATGGATGACAAATTATACAGAATGAAAGTCACAAAGAATAGACAGTATAATGACTACAATAGGATTTTGGTGGGTGGTGTAGGTAGCCTGAATAGTAATTAATGGACAGTTTAAAAAATGCATCAGTATTCATACAATGTCAAGAAATCTAGAGCTTGAATACCAGCTCTGTCACTTAAGACTCTATGTGATGGGGGCAGCTAGATGCTGCAATGGATAAAGCCCTGGCCCTGGATTCAGGAGGACCTGAGTTCAAATCTGGCTTCAGACACTTTAGCTGTGTGACCTTGGGCAAATCATTTAACTGTCATTGCCCCACCAAAAAACAAAGCAAAACAAAACAAAACATTCTACGTGGTGTTGAGCCAATCACCTGACTTCTCTGGCCCTTAGCATTTTCTTCTGTGAAATCAGGGGGTTGAACAAAGTGTTTCCCAAGGTATCTTTTAGCTTGAAATCTACTTCTACTACTACTTCTTCTACTACTACTACTATTCTGGAAATGACTAGCCAGTTATTAATAATAATCATTATTAATTGAAATAATAGTTAATAAATGGTAATTTAAGTACTATAAATTATTACTTAATACATATGTTATCTCATTTGATCCTTACAACAGTCCTAGCAAGTAAGTTATTATTATTATTTCTACTTTGCAAATGGGGGAACTGAAGCTGATAGTGGTTAAATGGCTTGCCCAGGTTCACATAGTAAATATCTAAGGTAAAATTTTTATTCAGGTCTTCCTGACTCTAAGTCTAGCACTCTATCCACTATAACACAATGCTGTTTAATTTACCTTTTAATTGTCTACAATAATGGGAAAGTTATTTTTTTTTATATTTCATGTATTCCTATTACATTGAAGCTAAAAGAGGTATTGTAAATCACGTAGTCAACCTCCATAGACATAAAGGGATGTGGGCAAGTCCACACAGCTAGTTAGTAGCAAAAGGTGAGACTTAAACCCAGAATTCTTGACTGCAGCTTAGTGCAATGAAAAGAACAGTGGTTCAAAATTCAATTGTGCCACTAAGTAGTCATAACTCCCCATTCCCCCAGCACCCCAGTTTCGCATTATCTTGCTATTCCTGTAGATAGTTAAAATGCTGACTATTGAGTCAGAGAATCTGGAGTCAAATTTTGCATAGCAAGGGGATCAAATCAATAAATACTTAGAGAAGTAGAATCATACTATTCAATGGATGGTCAAATACTGAAGCTTAAGCACTTTGGCCATATAATGATAAGATGGTACTCAATGAAAAAGACCCTGATGTTAAGAAATATTGAAGGCAAAAGAAGAAGGAGATGGTACATGATGAAATGGATAGATAATATCATGGAAGCAATGAATGTAAGCTTGGATAGATTGCAGCAGATAGTGGGTGATAAAAGGGCCTGGCATGCTATGATCCATGGGGTCATGAAAAGTAGCACATGAGTGACCTTCAGCAAAGGATTTGACCTCTCTGGGCCTCAGTTACTGAATTGATAAAATCAGGGAGTTGGACAACTAGGCCAGCTAAGTGGTACAGTGAATAGAATACTGTACCTGAAGTCAGGAAGACCTGAATTAAGATCAGACCTCAGATACTTGATGTTCACGTGACCCTAGGCAAATCACTTAACCCCATTTGCCTCTATTTTCTTATCTGTTAAATGAGATGGAGAAAGAAATGGCAAACCACTCTGGTATCTTTATTGAGAAAACCCCAAATAGGTTCATGAAGAGTCAGATATGACTCAACAACAACAAAGGCCTATTCTAGCTTTAGATCTATGATAATATGATGATGCTATTCATTTTCTGCTTTAATATACTACAAATCTATAATGGTGGCTGTTTACAGTGTTCTAATATAATGTAGGAAAAAATGCAAGTTGTCTGTGGTCTGACTCCCTCAATTATTCAGTTCAACTACCTTAGGTATTGTTGAAGTCAACTAATAAATAGCACAGTATGCTTGTGGAGAAGACTTGCAACTCAAATAAGCAGTAAGTCTTTAGGCACCTGGCTTAATATTTCTGCAATTAATCTCCCTGCATTGGCTGCATCTGATCATATTGTTGCAGGGGTATAAGGAGTTATTTGGCAAGTTTATGGAAGATTTGAAGCTTATAACTGTTGTTTAGTGCCTGTTATTTATAGGCTTTAGTTAAGTCTTTTGCACACATACTTTATGTATTTAATATTTCTGAAATCTAAACCTCATAACCATGAATTATATTTATAAAATGTTCTCCATGCTGATTCCTTCTGGCATCTTAATGCAGTGATGTTTTATTCCAGATCCAACTGTGAAATGAATGCTTGTACTAACTTTCCCTTGCATTATGGAGGTAAGCAGATTTCTGACAACCATCTGCTGAGACCTTGCTTCTTCCTTACTAATCAACCCATTTGAGGCAGAAATTTGGGGTAAAAACAAGAAAGTTAGAGAAACATCATCGAACAGTTGCAGCTATATATATTAAGTGTGAGATCCTGTGTAACTTCTGCCATATATGCAGAGAAAGCAGGTTCTCATTTCTGCTGCAGCAACCAAAGCACTTTTGTCTAAATTTGCTTACGCAATTTCCTCCTTAAATCACACAGATTACAACTGCATTTTCAGTTTTTAAATACTGCATATATTGCATTTACATGAGCAAAGTGCAGGGACAAAAAAACAAACAAACAAAAATTTGCATGTCCAAATGTGGTTTCTATGGAATTCTTTTACAGATATTTAATTCACCTTTCATTTGAATATATGAAATTTTCTCCTTACTAATATAGAAACTTAATATAGTGTTCAGGAATGCTCTTGCATAATAATGCCAATTGCACATTAAAAAATTAATCTTTCTAGTACTATGGAAGAAAGTTTTGAAATCTTCAGTCTAACCTCAGTTGTCAATGTCTGGTTCAAGGCCTGGGGGGAAGAAAATCAGACGTTGCTAAGACAGTAGAGATGGTTTAAAGGAATTGTAAATAAGGAATAATGAAATGTATAGGAATATAATTACAAAATTTCAGTTTTTAGAAGTCCTCTCCTTTTTGTTTTTACTGAGGGCAAACATTTCTGGAGCAGCTGTCATAACCTCCATATCCACCTGATACTTCAAACTATTCCAATCTATGTACAAATTGAATTAAACATTGCTAAGGCTGTGGGCATAGAAAAAATGGAAAGCCACAATGATCTGGCCCTAAAGAAGTGTACTAACAGGTTTGGGAAGAGGGTATGCAACTCTTACACAAATATGTTTAATACAAAATATCTTACAAAATTTAGGGGAGGGTTAGGAGATTAGGGAACCTATTTGGAGAAAGTGAGACATGAACTGGCCTGTGAAGGAAGAAGTTTCCAATCAAGTAAAGTCAACAAGTATTGATAAAGCATTTGCTATATGTCAGATACTATGCTAAGTTCTGGAGATAAAAAATATAAGAAAAAAGACATTTCCTGTGCTTGTATTTTAATGGGAGAAGACAATCACTAAAAGGGAATTATGAGAAGAGTAAAGTGATTGAAATTAAGGTAAACTGAGGCAACAAATTTCTGAGCACATTCAATTTACTAGTAAGGCTACAAGTTACCAATAAAAGGGATTTTTTAGCTCCTCAGCAAGCCAAAAGACTCTGAATGAGGGCTGACAGCTTATTTTGATGGACAAAAGGAGGAGCATGCAAAAACAAGGCAGCATCATAGATGAGGAAAACAATACAATTGGCTACAAAGTCAGCAGAATCATAGATATGATTGTCTGAAAATTTGGAATGCAGGGCTAGTAACTACCCCCTCCTTCCATCTTGTCACTATGGAAAGTTCATTGGTGTTGTCTACATGCATGGCTAGCTAGTGTCACAGCAATAACAGACCAGACTTTCTTGAAACACAAGCAGTATTAAAAACATAACATGTCAGACTTGCTAGCATCCACCTGCATCCTTCAAGGATAAATGATTTGCTTGACACAAGAATAGAACAGTGATTAGCAAGAAAGTAGAACTTCCAAACTTAATTGAGAAACAATTGAAATGTGACTTAGGTAGTTATATAAAATATTGGTAGTGATACAAAATGAAATCAACTACAGAATAGAATCAATTTGATCTCAATTTTTGAGGGTGTGTGGTATATATAATGACAAAGTCTATATTTAATATGGCTGGTGTTGGCCCTTATTAAGCAATGAAAGAAGGGAACCACAAGATCATAGGGAGAAAGCAACTGAAGGAGGCATCTTGGCAAAGTCCAGAAAGAGACAATTGAAGCAAGTGGCAGATCTTGATTTACCATCTTCCAGGCATTTATGAATGCACTGAGCTATTAAAGGGCAAGGTGAGGTTGCAGAAAAGCTTATATTCTTGTTTGTATTCATGGAGTGCATTTTCTTAAAAGTAAGAGAAAAATCAGATTGGGAAGGGAAGAGAGGAAGGGGAACAGAATAAAAAATTATATAGCACCTATATGCCAGAAACTGTCCTATGTACTTTACAAATATTACCTCATTTGATGCCCCCAGCCTTGTGACGTAGGTATTAATATTAACCCCATTGTACAGTTGAAGCAACTGAGGCAAATAGAAGCAACTTGCCCTGAGTCATACACCCAGTAAGTGTCTGAGTACAGATTTGAACTCAGGTCTTCCAGACTCCAGCCTCAATGTTCTGTCACTGTGATAACTAGCTGCCTCTAGTAAAGACTGTAAACATTGTTGAGGGATTATTAAATACCAGGTTAAGCAGTTTGTATTTTGCATGTCAGTAACTTGCATTTTTTTTTACTGTTCACCCTAATATGCATGTGTTTTCTTTTTTTTTTTTTTCCTGGACTATATACTGGGTTAGCAATTAGGGCAGGATTTCCTAATGGTGCCCTTAGCACTGTTGTTGTAGGTACCCAGGGAAGGGTTAAGTTACTTCTTCTCTAAGAAGAATTCCTGCATGACTCCAAAGGGGAAGTTCATGAGCTTATACAGTATACAGGAGAAGCTGAAGTCAGGGAACACTGTTGTGGTGGAGTTGGAAATAGGTCTCACGATTATCTATCCAGGGAGGGTGAATGCACCTATCTTCCCACCTTCCAATTTACTTATCACA
Organism: Dromiciops gliroides; assembly: GCF_019393635.1. NCBI lineage: Eukaryota > Metazoa > Chordata > Mammalia > Microbiotheria > Microbiotheriidae > Dromiciops > Dromiciops gliroides. Next base: position 116,064,987 of record NC_057863.1, read on the forward strand.
TGTTCAAACCATGCCCCGCCCCCACCCCCACCCCTACCCAATAACATATAAAATTTATTTATGTTACAACTCTTTCCCACACGCAAATATAGCTAAGTTAATTTTCTCATCATAGTATCATAGCTCTATAGCCAGAACAGACCTTAGAAGATGTTTTCTCCAACACCTTTATTTTGCCGATGAGGAAACCAAGGCCCATAGAGGTCAAATAACTTGTCCAAGGTCAAGTAAGTAGTAAGTAGCATGACAGGATTATTACCAGTCCCCTTGTAGAGTTTGTATTTTTGAATGATAGGTTGCTTTAAAGCTGATAAGTCAAGTTTGGCAACAGAGTAACAAGACCAACTGTCAGTTATGCGAATAAGATAGGATTTTTTTTTTTTGCAGGGCAATGAGGGTTAAGTGACTTGCCCAGGGTCACACAGCTAGTAAGTGTCAAGTGTCTGAGGCCAGATTTGAACTCATGGCCTCCTGAATCCAGGGCCAGTGCTTTATCCACTGTGCCACCCAGCTGCATCTGCAATAGGATTTCAAGGCAAATTATCATCACTCTCTTGGTACAGGCAGCTCCAACACTTTCTAGGCTGGCATCTATGTGAAGAACATGATGTCTTACTTAGCTCTGCGTAAGCCAATACTAGGCCCTAAATAAGGCAATTGTTTAAGTCCCATCATGTGATTATTTCACATTTATCTGTCCATTCATCTCCAAAAAGCTTTATAGGTTTAAATACATTTAATGCCTCTTCTGACTTTCAGGTTTCAAATCTCTTTCATCATTTGGATACAAACGATATTATTCAATGGTGTAACAGTAGGAGCATATTTCTTAACAAACTTCTGATGATAACTACCAAAAGTCAGAAATATATTTACCTCAAAGACATTGTGAATTTTGACCAATTGAGAAGTATTTCTGCCTTTTTGGATCAGTGCTCACACTTTGTTGGTATATATGTGTCTTATGGACTTAACAGAATCTCTGAAAGTCTGACACTTATTGATTGATAGGTTACGACCAGTTTCCTCCAGCATATCTAATACTTTCATAGTCCCTATGTTATTCCAGTGTCTAGTTGAAGAGTAATGTCATTAAACAAGATACATACATACATATATATGTGAACTATATAAACATACACTCATATATAAATGCACACATGTATGTATACATGTGGATTTTCATGTGTGCACATGTATGTGCATGCAATGCACATTTATGTACATACATATATAATTGCACATGTATACATTATTTCTATATGTATACACATGTACATAAATATACACTGTACATTAAATACATTGTACATTATTGTATGCATACATATAGACATACATATGTGTGAGACACACTGGAGTTAATCTGGAAGGGGCATTAGCCTTATGGGGAATCATGAAATGCTTCTTGCAAAAGGTGGGATTTTTGTTGACTTGGAGGAAGTTAGGGAGTCTAGGAGGCAGAAATAAGGAGAGAATTTCAGTCATGGTGGACATGCAGTGAACATGCATAAAGTCAAGACATGAAATTTCTTGTTTGTAGAACAGCATAGAAGCCATCGGCCCTGATTAGAGAATAAATGAGGGGCAGCTGAGTGGCACAGTGGATAAAGCACTGGCCCAGAATTCAGGAGGACCAGATTTCAAATCCAGCCTCAGACATTTGAAACTAGCTATGTGACCCTGGGCAAGACACTTAACTCTCATTGCCACACCCCCCTCGCCCCACCCCACCCCCCAAAAAAAAGAAAAAAAGGAAAGAAAAAAAGAAAGTGAATGGAAGGGATATAAGATGACAAGAAAGAGAGAACAGGGGTAGGTTTTAAGGGACTTTAAAAGCCAATGGATATTAAAGTCAATCCTGGAGGCAATGGGGAGTCACTCATGTTTATGGAGTAGAGAGTAATATGATCAGACTCGTGCTTTAGGAATATAATTTTGGTAGCATAATGGATTAGAGTGGGGAGAAACTGCAGGCAGGGAGGCATATCAGAAAGCCAATGCATCAATCTGACTGTGTGATGATGAGAGTCTGAACCAGGGTGTTATCAGTGTCAAAGAAGAAAATGACTCATATCAAGAGATGTTGCAAAGATGTGACAAGACTTGAAAACAGATTGGAAGAGAGACAGAGACAGAGAGAGACAGAGAGACAGAGACAGAGAGACAGAGAGAGAAACACGGATGATCCTTAAATTGAGTGACTGGATGAATGGTGATGGCCCTTTACAATATTAAAGACATTTCAAAGAGTAGAGGATTGGGGCTGGGGTTGGAAATATAATAAATGTAAATTTAATCCTAGTGAATTTAAAGCTGAGATGTCCATTAGGCATTTGAAAATGAGAGAGGTCAGAATAGAGGTTATGGCTAAATAAGTAGATCTGAGAATAATCTGCAAAGAAAAGATATTTAAATGCATGGGGGCTAATAAACTTTCCAAGCCAAATTATATAGGGGGAAATGTCAGAAGTCTAGAAGAGAGACCAGGACAGAATTTGAGGGTAATCCGTAATTAGATGGTGTAATGAGAATAAAGAGCTAACACAGGACACTTAAAGGGAGTAGTCAGAGAACCAGGAGAGAAGATTGTTATGATAATCTAGATAGAAAAGAGTATCATAGAAAAGAGGGTGATTAATACTGTCAAAGGATGAAGGTGGAGATAAGACCATCTGAATTGACAATTAAGAAATCTGTAGTAACTTTGGAAAGAGTTGTTTCATTTGTATGATATCATAAGCAATATTGTAGAGAATTTAGAAGAGACTATTAGGAAAGGAAGCAGAAGTATCTGTTGTAGATGGATTTCTTGAAGAGCTTAAGAATAAAAAGAGAAATATAGGATGTCAAGGATGTAAAGATCAGGTGTTTAGAAGTTGGAGAAGATATAAAAGTTGCTGTAGCTAACAGGGAAATATACAAGAAGATATAGATGATTAGTGAGATAATGAGGATGATAAGGGGCAATCTACTGGAGAAGATGGGATAGAAGGGGATCAAGGTTGAATGTACAGTGGTTAGCCTTAGAAAGGAAAAGGAATGCTCCTTCATGTGAAACAGGAGTAAAGGAGGATATAATAGGAAAAGACATTTGAGGGCTCTGAAATGAGGAGGGAGAAGAGAGAGCACTTAGTGAATGGCCTCATTTTTTTTCAGTGAAGTAAGACAAGAGGTTCTCACCTGAAGTGGGGGATAAGGGGAGTAGGAATCAGGAGGTTTGAAGAGGCATGAAAAGGATAGGAAGAGCCACTCTGGTCAGGGAAATTATATATTACTTCACTAAGGCTTATCCAGACCTGTATCCTATCATCTGTTGGTTTTATAAGTTCCCGAGAGTCCCTGGCTACAAAGAAAGAGAGTTGTAAGGGCCAAATTTAATATGTGGGAATTCATTGAGCAGCTTGCCATAATATTGAGGTAAGAAAGGAGATTAACAGCCTCTTTCAGAAAAAAAAAAACAGGCTTTATTGATGGGAACAAATTTTAAGCACAGCTAAGGTTAATAGAACTAGGGACAAAGAAAAAGGAAATAGAAGAAGGAAAATGATGTGACCTGCAATCAAACCACCACCTGGACTCAGCAGTTCCCAAAGAGCAAACAACTATGTCCTGTCTCTCTCCCTCTCTCATGCCAGAATGAAAAATCTCTTCCCTTCTCCTTCCCAGACACCCCCCTCCCAACAGGAAACTGTGCCATCCACACACAGCCCCAAGCTAATTGGCCGGCAGCCCTGATTGACAAAACTAACAGGCAGCTACTACAAAGGCCACCCCCACCGCCCAGTTTCTGGAAGCCGAAAGGTCACCTGACTGCCCTCACTGGGCTTCTAGTCATTATAATTTGGCCAGGGCCATGTAGATGTCCGCACATGGTGATGATGTGAGCTGTAGCACCATGACAGCAGCTGCAGCCAGTGGATGAAACACCTTGCTGACCCTGAGGGGGCGATGCCTGAGGCCAGATGCTGCCCATGCCAGGGCTTCTAATTTTAGCCAAAGATGTGGTCATAGAAACCTCAGATCACAATTAATTCCTTACACAGTTGGGTTCCACAAATCCTTTCTCAGAAAAGTAACCTTAATAATTATGCCAAGGAACAGAGAATATAAGGCATATTGTAGTCTTGATCATTGTAGAGCAATTTCAGTATGGATTTGTGTAGGCATTATATTAACAAAATTATGGATCCAGAAATGTATCAAAATAATGTGAATGATATTTAAAATTGAAATTATTTTTTCTGTTTTTTTTACTAACTCGCTAGCTTTATTTTTTTCAGTTATGTTCTTCTAGCCTTTTTTATTTAAAAAAATGAAAACTTGTTTGTCCCTTATCAAGTTCTATAAGTACCTAATTAGCCACATTTATAGGCTGTTTAGATTTTGCTGAAATAAATTATCATTCCTTTCATAAGTCTGTTAAACGTTTTGGCACACTCTTATAGTTGATTCATTATGTGTTATTAAAATCCAGCCAATATTTCATTACTTTACCCTTCAAAGTATGTTTTTCACTTATTTCCTTTTATAAAAGCCCTCAGTATAATTCTTAAATATTGAATATTATGGACCCCAATTGTTGTTGTTGTTTTTCCCCTTTAATCAGAACCTAAAGTTACATTTTAAACATAACCTGCTTATCTTATTTTCCTGGCCCACGTGCTACATGCTCAGAGTAAGTTAGAACATTTTGAAAGCTGCATTAATTTGTTCAGGTCTCCAAGGTAATTTACTAAGTGGTACCCCTGATGGACAGGCTCTATAGTTTACCTAACTGCAAACCATAATCTGAACTATAGTCATTCTTCATCCACTTAGTTAGTCTTCTGTAGATGGTCAGGCCAAACTCTTTAAATGGTCACATGTCATTCAGGCAGCTCTGGAATGTTTTCGGTTTGATGCTATCAACAAAATGCCGTATTTTTAAAAAAGAACTTGGGGGAGTGACCTTGCCTTCAGTAAAGAATACCTCTTCAACTTGAAGCAATCTCGCTTGGCTCTCCTTTATTACAATGGCAAATATTTTTATTGAGCACATGTCTCCTTGTTTCATGTCTTGTCTGATACTAATGATTCCAGAGAGATCAAATGAGGTTGTCCTGTTATTATATCTTTCTTTCTTTTTTTGGTGAGGCAATTGAGGTTAAGTGACTTGCCCAGGGTCACACAGCTAGTAAGTGGCAAGTCTCTGCGGCCAGATTTGAACTCAGGTCCTCCTGACTCCAGGGCCGTTGCTTTATCCACTGCACCAACCTAGCTGCCCCTATTATATCTTTCTAAGGATCTTAAATCATTTTGACATACGGATAGGAGACAGCTTGTTGAAAGATAGCTATTAAGGTAATTACCAAATGAAGTGGCTTTTTTCCCTCTAAAGACTTGAATTATATGCACAAGGAGATCTCCTTCTAGGCATCTTTCACTCAGTTAAATAATGGTAAAGATGCTTTGTTGTAGACTGTTGTTTGCAAAATGCAGCCTGTTCTTTACTAATTAATGTTCCTCAAAATTTAGGGTGCCCTGGATGAATGTATGGACTATTCTCATTTGGTTATAGGAAAATAGACATATTGGCTGGTAGGTATTGATGTTCTCCAGGTTGTTTTTCTTAAAAATTATTAAAAGGGTCTGAAACTTCTTCCCAATTCCTTTGGTATTTCTTCCTCAAGACACTTTGTGAATTGTTTACACTAACCCACCCAACACACACACACACACACACACACACACACACACACACACACACACACACACACACACACAGGTACATCTAGTTCAGACTAACTGCTATTTGGGTCTTTTTGCTATGGTAAAATATATTGCTTAAACTTCTACATGAAGTGATTGTAATCATTTTTGTCCTTTTTTTTTGTCTTCAATAACTTGTTTGCATAGGTCAGTATTTCTTATAGATACCCCTATTTTAAAAATCTATTACGTACCAACTATTTGTAGGATAAAACAGTTCCTGCCCTCAATGAGATTGCAATCTATTAGAAAGATGTGCATGCGGACTCTAAACTATAATACTAATGTACATTATAACAAAGTTCATAAAAGAGAATGCTATGAAAGTGCCTTTCCATGTAGTAGAATCCAACTTAATTAGTCTTATGCCATGTATTCTGTGATGGGACCAGCCTTTCCCTGGAAGTTATTTTTTTTTTCCCTTCCCAAACACAACATGGGGGCTTTATGTAAAAGAAAACAAAATTGTTTTCAGGACATAATTGACCTAATTGATTAGCCCTAGCTTCATGAATTCCTTCTCTGTCCTCCCTACCCTCCTCTTTCTAGCTAACATGAAGTAGACCTACCTAGGACAAAGCTGCCCCTGGGATTTAATTGGCAGCAGCTTCTCTGATGCAGCTTCCTGGTCATCAAAAGGCATAAAAATCTCTGGCATGTGAAGTTTAGGACTTTTAGATGTGGTGGATTTCTGAAGCCCAAGAAAAGAAACTTTGCCCTGCTGACCAGATTTCTTTCCTTATGGAGATGACAGAGGGCAGAGGTGATAAGTACAACTCAATCCTTGTTCCATGGTTTTTGTTTTGTTTTGTTTTGTTTTTCCCCATGCTAGGGACAAGTAAACCTCCTGGTATTAAATGTTCAGTACCTTTTGAGTACCTGACTGCATCCCAATGTTGAACCAGAAGTATGTACTTTCCATAATTGGCACTGAAACATTCTCAGTTAGAGTATCTAAGTTCCAAAATACTCTGACTACAATACATTGCTGAAACAACAGGAGTTTTCAAATAATTCAATGAAAAATCCAATCACATTGGTTATTTGACACTGATTTGGAAAAACAACTTGAACCTCTTGTTTCAAAGAAAAATAGTTTGTGGATAAATGACTATATTAAAGTACATAGAAAGCCTATGACACATTACTATTGTTTTATAAAATTGTTCACTCTATCATCTGTTCAGAAGCTAGCAAAATAAACAAATAATAAGCTATCTTTCTTATGGGCTTCTTTTATCTATCAAAATATGTTTTAATATCCTGTCCAAATGTGTGCAGAAAATCCAATGGATGATTTTTTTTACCCTTTCAATGAAAAAATTCAAATAGACTTTGTGATGTTGAACAAAAAATTTTTGCCATTTATAATTTTGTGACAATCATTCTATTCACTACACTATCAACTTTGAAATGTTTTAATTATACAGGATGATAGTTTGAAAATTCTATCAACTAATATTATTCTGCAACATGTGTTTAAAAGTTATTTAATAAACTAAATAAAATGAAAGCTCCTGTATAATGCTAGTGGGACAAAATTAATACATACCTCTAGGCTGACTCAATTTTTTAATATCACATTCAACAAAACTAAGCAACAACTAACAAATTGATTGTGTCTTACAGTAGATACAATAGTCTACCCCTGTAGTCCCTATACTCTGCAATAAAGAAAAGAAAACTCATTTTCTCACACCATTTCTATGGCCATCTGGATTCTTATGATTACATGGTGTTCAGGTATATTTTTCTATCCATTTATAGTTTTTTACATTTCTACATGGTTTCTTGGCTTTGCTTACTTTTCTCTGTACCAGTTAATGTGAGCCTTTCCATTGGTCTAAAAATTCTCACATTATTTTTTACAGTGCCACAATATTCTATTACATTTATGTACCAAATTTTTTAGTCATTCTACAATTAATCATAATCTAAGTTATTTCCACTTGCTTTGTATAACAAAAATGTCTTATTATGGGTTATTTGGAAACTTACTTTTTTGTCTTTGACCTCAGTTGAAGAGACTGGGTAGGGAAAACTGGTAGGTAGTCATCCAATCACAATCCACCTCTTGGTGGTAAGGTCCTAAGTATCTTCCAGAGGATCTTCTGCGATTTAAATATTTTTAGGGATTTTATTGTATAGTACTAATCTTACTGATGCAAGGAGCTTGATAAAAGCAGAACTGGGTTAGGTGAGAAAAAAATGCCTAAAATATAACAAAAAAGCCCCCTCAGAAATGCAAAAAAAAAAAAAAAACTTTAATACTCCCCTGCAGCAATGAGGGAAAAAGTTAAAAAGAACAATGATCAGCCATCTCAGACTTTTCGTCATCCTTTTCAGAAGGATCTACAGACCTCAATGGTCTGGTCTATGAGGTGCATGATGACTTTTTTTTTTTTTTTTTTGCAATTCATTCATAGTAGTTCATCTAATGTAACATGGTAATAATGAGCAGGAGAATCATCCAGATTCCCAGGACCATAGCTCATATGATATCAGTTCCTATCTGTTCACTAGATTCTTTTTTTTTTTTTTTAACAAACATTTATTTTATTTTCCATTTACATGTAAGGGTAGTTTTCAACATTCATTTTCATAAGATTTAGAGTTCCAAATTTTTCTCCCTCTCTCCCTCCCTTTCCTCCCCCCTCCACAAGATCGCAATCAGGTTATATATGTACAATCCACAAGTGTTCTTTTTATTAGTTCTTTCTATAGGGGTGCATAGTATGCTTCCTCATTAGTTCCTTGGGATTGTCTTGGATCATTGCACTGCTGAGAGTAGTCAAGTCATTCGCAATTACTCATTAAACAATACTGCTGTCACTATGCACAATGTCCTCTCAGCTCTGCTCACTTCACTATACATCAATGTTCATTAGTCTTTCAAGGTTTTTCAAGGATTATCCTGTTTGTCATTTCCTGTAGCACAAGTCCATTCCACTACAATCATATAATACAGCTTTTTCCATCATTCCTCAATTGATGGACATTCCCTTGATTCTCAATTCTTAGCCTCCACCAAGAGTTGCTATAAATATATTTTATACAATTTTCCCCCTTTTCTCTTTTTCATGATTACTATTGTTAACTGTTTCCCTTCCATCCTATTCCCTTCCCCATGATATTTATTCTATTATCCATCTTCTTTCATCCTATCACTCTTCAAAAGGGATTTGCTTCTGTCTGTCCCCTCCCCCGCTCTGCCCTTCCTTCTTTTGCCCCTCTCTCTTTATTCCTTTCACCTCCTATTTTCCTGCAGGGTTAGAGAGATTACTCCACCCAATTGAGTGTGTACATTATTCCCTCCTTGAGCTAATTCTAATGAGATTGAGGTCTTTGAGCCAATTTTGATGAGTGTTAGGTTCATTTACTGCCCAGATTAAATCGATTACTCCACCCAGTTGGGTGCATTCACTAGATTCTAAACCTAATTTCAGAAGATAATCTAAGTGTGTCAGGAGTAAAGAGAGAATTCAAACTTAGAATATAAACACACTGCACTTATGACAACTTGTACAATCCTATGTAGTAGTAATATGGAGTTGAAATAATTGGAATTGAAGTACTATTTATCTGAGGCTAATATAGAAATCTGGGGAAGAAAGAAGGTAATGAGGCAGACTTAGATAGGATACAGAATATCTATAAATAAGCTCAGCTGAAGTTGAATTACATAAAGGTCAACGGATTCTGGTCCTAGAAAACTAGGTATATTGCTTAATTATCCATGAAGGAAGATAAATTGTGTATCTTTTCCATATAAAAGTAGTTTTTTATGTTTTAAACAGGTGGAGAAATAGTTTAAGCTTACATAATATTTCTTTTTAGTACAGCGACTAAGGAGAAATTCAAGATTTCATGTATATATTTCAGTAATACAGAAAATATTTTAGATATTTTGGAGCTAATCTGGCACCAAAATGAAACCATAAGTGAGATATATTGAGAATGATTAAAGATTTCATCACTTTGTTATAAGGGTAAAATACAGTCTAAAAATTAATATTAGTGGGAGTATTAGAATTCATGATGATATTGGGAAACAGACTATTGTCACTCATGTATTTGACTATAATGTAGAAGACATGAAGTAATATGAATTAATGCTGTAGATATAAGGAATAAACTTATGTGTAGAACTTTAAATTTAGGAGTAAGGAATTGTTATTTTATGCTACAGGTAAAGGAGAATTTGGCTAGGGTAATGACATTATCAAGTTTATATTGATTATAGTCAATGGGAAGTCTATGGCAAGATTATATATAGAGGATGGATTTGTGAGAGGACAGAATGAATGCAGAGAGATGAGTTAAGAGGCTAATACAAAGAAATCAATTGGAAAAAGTCCAAAATAGTGTAGTGAGTTAAAGAACAAACTAATTCTCTCAGAGCTCCTCTTCATTGATTTCAAAAAGGAATACTGGATTGAATAAATGATCAAGAAATCAAAGAGGAAAAATAATCAAATTTAAAAGTCCCAACTAAACATCACAATAGAATTTCTGATAATCAGTAGAATTACTAAAAAAAAAAAATTGAAAACAAACAAAAATCATGGAATTGATAGACAAAACCAAAAACTGGTTTTTAAAACTAAAACACTTTAATTTTTTTAAAGGAGAAAGGAGATCTAAATTACCAGTATCTAATATGAAAGCCAATAAATCATAATGAAAGAAGGAGTAAAGCAAATTATTAAAAATGCCTAATTATATGCCAAAAAAACAAAAAATAAATGAAATAGAAAATATCCATAAAATAAATTTGTTCAAATTCATAGAAAATGAAATCCAAAAGATATAAATAATGCAGTCTCAGGAAAAAAAATAAACTGAAGTCATATATGCACTTCTAAAAAGTAAAAACAAAAACCTAAGTTTCAACACATTTACAATTTATTCTATCAAACTTTTAAAGAATAATTGTTTCCAATATTACATAAACTCCTTGCCAAAATAGGAAAAGAAAGGATTGTATCAAATTCCTTCTCTAATATAAATATGGTCTTGATGCCTAATCACAGTTTGGAAAAATCAACATGAAGATGAGTTCAAATCTGAATTTAGACCTTTACTAGTTATGTAAACTTGGTCTAGTAACTCACAATAATATCTGCATTAATTTTGATAATAGCATTCACCTCCTAGTATTGTTTTTGTTTGTTTGTTTTTGTTTTTGGTAAGGCAGTTGGGGTTAAGTGACTTGCCCAGAGTCACACAGCTAGTAAGTGTCAAGTGTCTGAGTTCAGATTTGAACTCAGGTCCTCCTGAATTCAACACTGGTGCTTTATCCACTGTGCCACCTCGCTGCCCCACCTCCTAGTATTGTTATGAGAATAGAATAAGATAATATTTGCAAAGTACTCTGCAAATCTTAAAATGTTATATAAATGCTAGCTGTTGTCATTTTATGGTTATTACTATTATTTTTATTATAGGTGATTTTCAAGAGGAGAAAACCAAACTATTGGCAGTTGACAAAATATTCTTAATTACTAATACTTAGAAAAATGCAATTTGAAGGAATTTTTAGGTTCCACTTCACGTACAACTGATTGGCAGAATTGTCCAAAAAGTAAAATGGGAAACTTTGGAGGGACTACTGGAAAATAGGCATATTAATGCACTTTTTGTGGAATTATGAATTAGTACAGATCTTCTGGAAAGCAATGTGAAACTATGCCCTAAAAAGTAACTAACATGTGAAATCACAAGGAAGGATGAAATCAAAAAGGCAGGTGGGAATTACTATAAGAATAAAAGACACAGACTGGAGTATCCATATCCACATCCGCATTTATGGCCCTTTTTGGGTCTACTTTGATAGAGGGCCACACAGACTTTCCAAACTCTAGTAGAGGAAGATGAATATTGTTAAAATTAATTTATTGAAATAAAAGGAAACTGAGGACCAAATTACCAAGCATTTATGATTTAAATTGTAAAGACAGAATTTGCATATCAAATCAGGTTACCTGACTCCTCAGATGTCAGAGATCCCAAGTGAGTTACAGAGTAGATTTTGGTATTTTTTTGTTTTGCTTTTGGTGAGGTAATTGGGGTTAATTGACTTGCCCAGGGTCACACAGCTAGTAAGTGTTAAGTGTCTGAGGCCAAATTTGAACTTAGGTCCTCCTGAATCCAGGGCCAGTGCTCTATCCACTGAGCCACCTAGCTGCCTCTAGAACTGTTTTTTAATAGCAGAAAAGAAGAATTTTTGAAAAGACAGAAACTTATTTTAAAAATAATTTAATTGGATAAGGCAGGTCACTTAACTAGTTACTTTCTCCCAGACTTTCTTAACCCTAACCCAGAAGTCCTGGCCTGCAGGTGGTGCCTTTTGAAAACAGAAAACATATTCAGATAGACGAAATTGTCATCAGTAGTTAGCAGTCAACTTCCTTCTTCCTGCCCTCAACTTTCTTAGAAGATTCCATTACTCAACTTAGACTCCAGCTCAAGAAAAAAGGGAGCTTATCCACTAAGACTGGAATGAAAAGCTTAACCTCTAGTCAACCTTTCTCTATCTGTCAGAAAGGGTACATTAAGCCCCTGGTCAACCTCAATTTCTGCTAGAATGGCAACCTTAGTCTTTGGTCAACTTTGCTTTCTGCTCGAAAGGGAAACAGCCTTTAAAAAAAAAATAATCGTATTGTGGTTTTATAATTCTAGATTATCTGCTACTAAATGATAAAGTCTTATCAATCTATCTATTCACTAAATCTATAGGTAACCTAGACTTGAGACCATTTTAGTCTGGCTTAGCTGTTAGGATTAACTTTTCCTAAAGAAAGGACCTTAATCCTATAATCAAATAAAAAATAAATAAAAATAATCAATACTATGTATTTTTTTCAATAGAGGGAAAGGAAACTAAATAGCTCTTAATCATCCCTTTACCCCTTAAAAGGTGATATGTCACTTCTCTGTCTTCTATGTATTTATGCCTACCAAAAATTTGAAGAACCACTATGTCCCCATGCATCATACTGATTTGTTTTCCTGAAGAGAAAAAAGGCAGGAAAAAGAGAGCAAAGCCAAAAATCTTTCCTTTGATCTCCTGGTCACCATGGAGAGAAATGTGTAGGAGCAAATCCAAGTATCTCCTTTTCTCATGGTTGACTATTAGAGAAAATAAAGTGAGTAATATTGATAGTAAAAGTGAGAGCAGAAGAGTGAGAGACAGATGGACAGAAAGATAGACAGACAGAGGGGTGAGGCAATTAAGTTAGAAACTGTACTTCACCTTGATATAGTCAATAATCACATTTGCAAGAACTTTTGAGGGAAAAGACTCTTTTACTTCTTTGCCTTTCATTTTTAACACACTTAAGAGAATATTCCAAAGACAAAAGAAATTAGTTAAATGAATGGAATCCAACCTGGTTTATGGGGGCTGAAAATAGTTCTGACATGAATAGCAATGGGAATGAAGTTGCTTTGCTATGAACACCAATTCTAAAGACACCTTAATTAAAAAACATGTATAAATATCCTTGGTTATCATTCCCCAAAGAGAAACCTCAATTTTCATCTTACAATAATTTATATACACAGCAGTGATGTCCTAAATTAGACTCATGAAATCCTAAAAATGCACCTGTGGTCTTTAGACTTGCAAACCCTTAAGCCATATTTTTAAAATAAATAACCTTTTTTAAAGCCAATTTTTTTTTAAGATTTGGGAATAGTTTTGTAACTCAATTGAGTATATTGAAACTCCTTGCAAATGTTGCAAATAAAGAGTGAAGTATGTCTATAGTGTATCTACAGAGGGGATAAGGGAAATTACTTTTTAAGGGGTCTCCTAGCTACCAACTTAATCCTCCAGTGACTTTCTTCTCTATTCCAATTTCTCCTCCCCCACCCTTGACCCTAGGGTTATACCTTAACCTAATGCAAACTATTGATTGTAAAAATTTGTCTTTTATATCTTCAGTATTTGAACACAGTTTTATAGATTTAAAAAAAATTCCCAGAATATGATATGTATTCTTGCTGAGTTGCAGAATATAACAGCATGATGCAAAATATATCACAGCAAAACATGAAATATGCATATTTTGCTGTTTTTACTTTCCATATGAAAGTTTTACTCAGCTCTGGGAGGAGGCATTTTCAGTGCTCAGGAGGTTGCAATCACAGCTGCTTTGCAGTAAAGCAACAGCCTAAATTAACATATTTTGCATTTTTGTTATATAACAGCTTGGCCAGTCTATGAATACCTGCCATGTAAATGAAATTGTTGATCACATGTACACACATGCACAGACATAAACACACAAATCATAGGTTGACTCTGCCACGCTGAGAGTCACCAGAACAAGTTAAGACTATTCAAAATAGAGTCCAGAAATTTGTCTTACGTCTTACGTTAACTAGTCAACAATGAGGAAAAACTTGGCTCTTTAATTCTGATATTAGTACTGACTTATTTATGGTAGTGCTGGTGAGTTATTGTTGTGGTTGTTTGTTTAGCAGATCATCCAGTTTCCTTAAAAATTTGCTGATCTTCCATGATAAACTTAGAAGAAAAAAAAAAAAACCAAACAAATACAACTTTCTATTTCCAAGATCTGCTGAGATGTCAGTTCTTCATTTTCTTTACTGCTTTTTTTTTTTAATTACTTGGGGGCACTTACTTTCATGGTAATAGTTTCTATTGCTGATGAGTCTATTTTTATTATTTTAGTGATGATTTCTCACTGATTTTATAATATTTCAGTAAATGGCATCACAATAATACATTTGGTGAAAATCAAGCTCTCTTCTGTCTAACCCATTCTATATTCAATTGACAGATTAATCTTTTGGAATTATTTCTTTGATTATGCTATTCCTCTATTCTAAAAATAAGTCAGTGTCTCCCTATTCCCCACCAAATAAATTGTGAACACTCTAGGCACCTATTTAAGGCCCACAACAATCTGGCTAGAGTCAGCAATATCTCTGCATAGTCCAACAGAAATTCTCCAATCTGGCCAGACTAGAATGCAATCTACCCTGTGTTGAATTTAAAATAATTGCGAGACACCAGTTCTGGGCAAGCATATTATCGATTTATCAATCTCTAACAATAAGGGATTGACTAAATGGTTCCCTAACTTCTACTGTTCTAAAAAGAGACCACATGGCTACTTTTCCACGTTTTTAATCCTTTTTGATAAGAGGTAGGTCATTATACATCAAGCAAATTACTAATGTATTTAAAGGTAGATTACATCAGGTCAAAAGAACTGAATTTCCCCTTGATTCTGGGACAATATATCTATATATTTATATATCTATATCTATATCTATATCTATATCTATCTATCTATCTATATATGGTAATTAATCCAAAGAATTTGGATCCCACACAGACTAAGCTAGGACTCTGGCTACTATCTGGGTGTGGTCCTAAGGGAAACCCTAAGTCTTTTTGACATTATACAACACAAATGGGTATCTGAAGTTCCCTATATACTGGTCATAATTATTTTTTCACACCTGGCAATCTCACCATGCACCTTATTGCTGCACCTTTCATATTAGAAGATGTCCATAGACCAAGACATTGGGGATTTAAGCCACTAATCTTTGGAATTCCCATCCTGAGAGTCCTGATTGGTAAGTCAATTAATTCAGACTCACCATCTCATAGTGTATCTAGTTGGGAAGCTAACTTCCAGACCATGTTCTAGGCATCTATTCCAGTTATTTTCTTGCCATCTACCTGCTGCTACATAAGTAAACCCTGCCCTCCAATTCCAATCTCTTACTCTGGGAAGTGTCATCAAATCAATATTAATATTTATTTTGGAAAGAATATGTTAATCAAATCACATGAGACTCCATTCTCAAACCTTTTGTCTTTGCAGACCAAGACAAACAATAACAACAACAACAAAAAAAAACCCTTTCTGTTTACGACTTACCTATAGTAATGTTACTATTCTGGCTAGCATTTACCTACAGTGTTATTATTATTAGCATGCAAAGTCCTTGAGGGCAAGAACACCCTTACTTTTGCATTTGTGTACTTAAAAGAGAGTTTGGTACATAGTAAGTACTCAATAAATGCTTTGTATCTATTCATTCATTAGTCCAGTCAGAACTGTGGAATTCCAAAGTTAGAAAGCACTAGATATCCCAATCTCTACCTACATAAGAATTCCTATTATAACATATAAATGATTTTCCAGTCTTAGCTTATAGACAAGAGTCAGTTATATTAGAAGGAAGACCATTCCATTTTTAAAATAAGTATTAGGAGGGGAAGCTAGGTGGCACAGTGGATAGAGCACCAGACCTGGAGTCAGGAATACCTGAGTTCAAATCCGGCCTCAGACACTTAGCACTTACTAGCTGTGTGACCCTGGGCAAGTCACTTAACCTCAATTGCCTCATTTAGAAAAAAAGTATTAGGAATGTTTTATTATTATTAGGAATTATTAGGAAAATTGTCCTTATATAAAAATACACCCAACTTCTGTTAGCTCTGCCATCTGAGGTTAAATGTATCATGTCTGCCCTCTAAATTGTCAAGAAGAACTAGTTTCTCATTTAAGGCTTCTCTTCTCCAGGCAACGCATCCTCAGATAATTCAACTAATTAATATGTATGACAGACTGACCAGGTTCTTCACCATTCTCATCAGCTTCTTTATCTACTAGATGCTCTCCAAATTACCAATTTCCATCCTAACATGTCCTGCTCAGAAGTGGACATAAGACTTCAAATGTGGTCTGACCAAAACAGAGTATCACATCCAAGCTTCTTTAAGTTTGATGACTTTGCCTATCAGAATGCTTTGGCCTTCTTGGTTTTTATGCTGTGGAGATCTTTTGGGATCCAAATTCATTCATCTAAAATTTTAGCTGGCCCTCTCAGCTTTTTGTGTAAATTAAAAAACTAAATTGCCTTACATCTTTGCACCTGGTCTATAAGAATGACAATACAAACTGTCACAATTTCCTAGACACTTCTTGTAACAGTTTTTGCATGATAATTTAATGATATTTCTATCTTCGGAAATCTAAAATAATTGTAATTTTTTACATTAATAATGTTACCTCCTCAATCAACTAAAAGTTTTGATTACTCTAATAACAAATGAGGTCTTACTCTTCTGATCAGAATCCTAGCTTTATATCTATACTACTATGAGCTAAGGTTCTATATAATTAAAAATAATATTAATTCATTGTTTATTATCTACTGCCTTCTAGTATTAATATGTATAATTCTTCACACGGGTACTAGACTGTAAGCTTTTTGGACACAGAACCTTTTACCTCAAGGTTATAATACTCATATTACATATTATATGATGATTATTGTGTGAGGTTTAAAATCTATATTGTGTGATCGCCTTAAATTAAAAAGCTTCAGTACCAGTCTTTGGGCATTAAACATTTATTAAAGCATACAAATATTTACAAGGAGTTCAGAAAGTTAAGAAATAGAAGTCCTACCTAGCCTAGAGTTCCAGCCTGGTTGGGTTCTTCCTCAAGTCCTCCTCCACAAGCCTGCTTTAATCAGGAACTCCCCAGCAAGCTGATTGTGGAAGCTTTTTATAGGTCTGGAACAGAGGCGGTCATTACACACTGCTTCAAGGTGATGGGTTGCTGTCCTCCAAATCCATTGACTTTGAAGGTGTTCTCAAGTTCAGTTCACAGTCTAGTTTCTGAGAACCATATATTCTTAAGGGCTAGCCAGGTGTGGTTACAATCCAGTTAACTTGTAGTAGGCTTAATCAGCAGTCAATCACTCTCACTTGATTCAATCAGTATAGATTAATCTCCAGGTGGGTCTTTGAGTATCTGCTAAGTCCCATTATTTCATCACAATTGAGTAAATATTTTGGGATAGGTGAATTCATGAATGAATAAAGAATTATTCTATTTGAAATGTGCTTCTCTTCATGTATGTGAATATATATGGTTGAGCCAAAAGTCCCGAAAGGGTCTGATGCTTTAATAACTTTTTGACAGTTATTTTTTTAATTTTTCACCATTTACAAGATTTGATTTTTCATTCATAATTTAATTTCATTTTCTGCATATACTGTATGTGATGCTATGGTATTGTAAATTAGAAACAAAAATAAAGGAGTTATTAAATATTCATGACTTTTGGTCCACCCTGTATTTGTATATATGAAAATAAGTCTACATGTACATGTATGAATATGCATATGCATATATGTTTTAAGATACTGCCCTTTCCTGATGGATTGTTTTTGTTTTTGTTTTTGTTTTTTGCTGTAAAGGTAGAAAAACAAATGTTGTATTTGTTTGGGTTTTTTTTTTCTTCTAAGTTTATCATGGAACATTAGCAAATTTTTAAGGAAACTGGATGACCTGCTAAACAAATGATCCTCTCAGTGATTAACTGAGAGGAAAACAACCCATCATATATAATTTCTTATGAATAAACTCAGAGTATCCTGGGAGGACCCACAGGAGAATTGTTTTTCTTTGAGACAAACACTGCAACCGAAGGTCAATTTCAATTATCTATTAGCCTGTTTATCATTTACATATGACTGTTTTCAAAGTTTTAAAGAAAATACCTAAGAAAGCATATATCACAGAACTTCTTGGGATACACAGAAAAATTTGATATAGTTTGTATCACACCCGATGGAACTATAGTTTTGCTTTTTTTCCCTTTGCTTTTTAAACTGAAATAGAGATCAGTCACTGTTCATAAAAATCCTCCAATATGGGGTACTAAAAGCTGAGGTCAAAACATAGAGTAGTTGAGAGGGAAAACTGCTTAGAGATAACTAACTGGGTGTTCCAAGGTTCTATCATGGGCCCCATCTTGTCTCTACTCTATACTGCTAATGATCTCATTAACTCCCATGGATTCATCTACCATCTTTGTTCAGATGATTCTCAGATCTACATGTCCAACTCTAAACTCCTTCCAGAGCTCAAGGCATCCATTACGAACTGCTTTTTTTGTTTTGTTTTGTTTTTTTGAGAGAATGAACTGGGGTAAGGCATTTCCAACTCAACATATCCAAAACAGGACACATTTGCATTCCTCCAAACCCTCACCTCTTCCAAACTTCTCTACTACTGCTGAAGGTACTGCCATCTTCCCACATACGCATATCCACAACTTTGGTGTCATACTTGAATCTTTTCTTGTGCTCACTCCACATATTCAAGACAGAAGCCCTGTCTTCTTGTTTCTACCTTTACAGGATTTCTCATATAAATCACTTGTTCTCTATGCATACATCCACCATCCTAGTGCAGGCCCTCATCACTTCACACCTGGTCTATTTCAATAGCCATTTCGTTATTCTTCCTCACTTAAGCCTCTCTTTACTTTAATTCATCCTCCCCTCAGTTGAAAAAGTGTTCTTCCTAAATTACAGGTTTCACTATGTTACCACCTTTTCCCCTCCCTGCTCTCTTCTCTGCACACTCAATCAATTTATGTGGATCCCTATTACCCAGGAGCAAACATAAAATATTTTGCTTGGAATTTAAAGCTCCTCACAACTTGTCCATTCGTGCATTTTAAGTCTCTGTACACTTGATTACTCTCCAAATATCCTATCTGGTAACAATAATTATCCTTTGAAAAATATATATGTTTAAGAATCAATTATATCGCTCTTTGGTCAAGGTACCATCGCCGCAGCCACTTGGAGTTGGTAGTTCCTGCCTCTCCTCCTCCTGACTCACTGCTGTTCGCTCTCATCGAGGAATAAGTCAGTCAGGAAGCCGCTCTACTGCCATGGCATTCAAGGACAATGGTAAGACGCTTGTGGAGCCCGAACCGGTTCCTGATCACCCTCACCAGCTGCAAAGTGAAGTCACTTGAGAAGGTGCGTGTTGACCTGATTAGAGGAGCCAAAGAAAAGAACTTGAAAGTGAAGGGACTTGTTCGAATGCCCACCAAGACACTTCGAATTAAAACTAGAAAAACTCTTTGTGGTGAAGGTTCTAATACTTGGGATCGATTCCAGATGAGAATACACAAACGTCTTATTGATTTGCACAGACTTTCTGAAATTGTGAAGCAGATCACTTCTATCAGCATTGAACCAGGTGTAGAAGTTGAAGTCACCATTGCAGATGCCTAATCAATCATCTGTTTTTTAATAAATTGATTGGAACTATTATAAAAAAAAAGAATCAATTATATTGGGCAGCTAGGTGGAGCAGTGGATACAGCACCGGCCCTGGATTCAGGAGTACCTGAGTTCAAATTTGGCCTCAGACATTTAACACTTATTAGCTCTGTGACCCTGGGCAAGTCACTTAACCCCAATTGCCACCCTAAAAAAAAAAAAAAGAATAAAGAATCAATTATATCATGTCAAAGTTGGTGTAAGTGAGATAGGAGAGCCATCTCTAATCCAGAAAGAGAGAGAGGAGCCTAGAAGAGTAGCTTACAGGTACTACCCCTGGCTACATTTCCCCATTTCCCCATGATACATATATACATACACATATATATCATCTAAAACATTTCTGTATATAGACATGTATATGCATATATGTATGCATTTATATATGTGTGTATGTGGAAAAAAGATAGATGGATAATCACTCAACAAACCTTTAAGGCTAATCACTGGGCATGCAATGAAAAACAAAAATGATCCCTTCCCTCATAGAACTTAAATTCTGAAGAAAAGTACAACATGAAAATAAATTTGGACATGTAATACCGAGTAAATAGAAAATAAGGTGAAGGAAAATCTCTAACAACTTATAGACATATTAGGGGAAGAAACAAGTGAAAAGCCTCAGCATTTGATCTGACTCTTGGATGAAGCCAGGGATTCAAAGAGCAGTTGAGGAGGGGGAATATTTTACACATAGGGAAGAGCCAGGGAAGTGACACAGAGGCTAGAGATAGAGTATGGTGAACAAAAATGCCTAGACCAATATGGATGGATCATAGAGTATATGGAAGGGAAAAATTATAGATAAATACCAAACACACATATACATGTATGTATAAGTATATATGTGTATATATATGTATACATACATATATACATACACACATGCATACATGTATACCTATACATAATTATATGCATATATAAAACTATAATCAGATATACCTATTACTGATAATTTCATAAGTATCCTGTATCATCTCCCAAAAAAATTTTTTAATTTGTTTAGATTGAAAGGGTGGTATATATGACCACTTAAATTTCACTGTAGTTTAAAATTAAGTCAAATTATATATTAAATCTCAGGTTATAATATCTTATTGTTCTATATATTAGGGGCAGCTAAATGGTGCAATGGATAGAGTGCCAGGCCTGTAGTCAGGAAGAGTCTTCTTCCTGACTTCAAAATTGGCCTCAGACATTTAGTAGCTATGTAACTCTAGGCAAGTCACTTAAGCCTTTTTGACTCAGTTTTCCCATGTATAAAATGATCTAGAGAAGAAAATTGCAAACCAATCCAGTATCCTTGCCATGAAAACACCAAATGGGGTTATGCAGTGTCAGATATGACAGAAAAATAATGCTGTATAATACAATTGAGATAGCATGTGTTCCAAAGAATTATGATTTTTGAGATTTGTATTCAAGAAATTAATGATTTCAAACATTATCTTCTGAAATATGTGTAAATTTAAGTATTGAAAGAGCATAAATTGACATCACAGGTATGAAGTCTACATAATGGTAAAGCCTCCCTCTCTGCACTGGGCTCTCAGATTTCAATGTAGTGAACTGGAACAACCCAGACATGACTAACCAAGAACATTGTTCAGTGCTACATATCTTTCATGAAAAAAGGGGTAAGGAAAGAAAAAGTGTGGGTGTGAGTGAAAGAAGGAGGAAGAATGGAAAATCAAGGAAAATGCTAAATAGCTGTGCCAGAGATAACATAAGGTTTCAGTGTCACATGGCACCTACATCATCATTTCTATAGCCTTTGTATACACGAGAATGCACAATATGAGACTTATTTTTATTTTTATGGAAAGGAATCTAGTTACACATAGTCTATACAGCATAACCTGATTTCAGCTGATAGAGAAATTATTTAGTTTTGCTTCATCTTCACTAGCCTGCAAATTTATAATTTCTAGCATATTTTTTTTCCTTTCATTAACCTCTTCTTTCATTTTTTCCTTTCACATAGCTATGAAAATCAGAGTAATTCAGTCCAAAAACACTCCCATTTTTCTGAATGAAATGAACTGACTTGGGATTAGTAAACATTTCTTTATGGAGTTTAATATACTCATATTTATCATTTGGAATAAACTGAAATTCTTGTTCCACTACTAATATGTATTGATGAAATTGTGAGTCTCTTAAATAACAGAAGCAAGAGTCAGTTATGGACAAAAAAAGGCTATGTTAACCTTTATGAGGACACTAATTTCATGTTTTTACCATGGTAAATAATCTAATAATTAGCACTCTATTGCACTGTAAACTATGTACAGATCAAGAGATAAATTACTCTAATAATTTAGGGGAAAATCCCAAATAACCTATATGTGTGCAGCTGTGTGGACATATCCTAAGTCAGCAGGATTCAGAAAGGGTTGATGTGGATTATCAGAAAAAGGATCAGAAGCTTATTATGGATAATCCTCCTAAAATTTCAGCCAGTAAGTCTAAAAAATCAAAGAAAGTCAAAGTGATATCTGTACTTGGTCCATATCTTAAAAATCCACACTGCACCTGCTAGCTGATCAGTTTGAAGCATTGGAAGAGCAGTATTAACCAGAGAGAAAATTCAAAAGTGTTCTTTGCTGACAATTTAAAATATCACAAATATATTTTTCTTCATTTAAAAAGTTCCCTATTGATTAATTAAACTTATTCAAAGTTCACAATTTTTAAAAAAAGAAGGAATTTAAGCCTTCTTACCAATAAGGTTTTCTTAAAATCTCAATGCAGTTTACTTGGTGAAGATGAAGAACTCATTTAGGGTCAAAATTAAAATTTTATCACCAATGATGTAGATGATTAATTGTCCTGTGTATTTCAGGAAACAGATTTGGACACAAACAAAAGTTGTAAATAGAATGCATAAATTGAAGGTCGCTAAAATAATGCTTAGACAATGTTTTCATATGCAGTTTCACAGATGATATCCCCTAAATAGGGTTTGCAGTCCTTAGTGAGATAGTATCTTCCCTAATTCCATAGTTCAACTGGATTTATTACTTTTCAAGCTTAGTTAGATTTGAGCATTTTTATTTTCCTTGTGGGCTCAGTAGAGGGCAAATATAAAAAATATGTTATTATGTAATGACAGTAAGGATCAAACTCAAAGAGAGAGCCATTAATCAGTCACACAACTGGAAAGTGTGCATGAAGAGGCAACTTTGAGTGTTCAAAGTTAAATACTGACGATCAAAGCTGGAACAAGACAGAATTATTAAGTGGGCAAGGTCAGGTTTTAGTGTATTTTCTCCCCTGAGATTCTTTGTGGTATTCATAACAACTTTACATATATTTTGCTTTGACATCTGTATACATATTGTTTTCTCCTTGGGGCAGCTAGATGATACAGTGCATAGAACACCGGCCTTGAAGTTGGGAGGACCCTGAGTTCAAATCTGACCACAGACACCTACGAGCTTTGTGACCCTGAGTGACCCAAGTCACTCAACCGAAGTTGCTTTAAATCTCAGGGACCATCTCCAATTATCTTGATAATATATCTTTTTTTTGGGAGGGGGGCAGGGCAATGAGGGTTAAGTGACTTGTCCAAGGTCACACAGCTAATAAGGGTCAATTGTCTAAGGCTGGATTAGAATTTAGGTACTCCTGAATCCAGGGCCAGTACTTTATCTACTTTGCCACCTGGCTTCTCAAATAATATATCTTTCAATAATATATCTTACCACTGGACCCAGATGGCTCCTGCAGAGAAAATGAGGCTAGTGACTTTGCACAATCCTTCATCACTTAAATCTAGTTCATTGCAAGTCATGACATTCATCATGGTCCTGTTCAAGAACAAAGGACAAACAAGAACAATCCCTGTTTTCTCATGCAGAATATATCCTCCACTAATGAAGACATTATTTCATTTTTTGTATTCATATATTTATATTTATATTTATATATATAGTACTACATATATTTATATTTGTATTATATCACATAGTAGTTGTTTAATAGGTTCTAATTCGATGAATTTATTATTGTGCTTGGTTCTACTTTTTTACACTTCCTTGCATCAATTCAATGGCATATTACTGGTATTCAATTCCTCCCTAAGAAAGGTCTTTTCCTATTAAGGGAGAAGGGGGGGGAGGAAGTGGAGGAGATAAGGAGAGGGTTTGATGGGGTGTTTTAGTTGTGTGTGGAGAAATGGATCTCATGTGTGAGCTCATGTGTGTGAGCTGTCAATCTAAAAGATATTTACAAGATTTTCCTGTGTCTTTTAGTCCCATGGCCCTTTTCTTTATTTTTTGTTAACTGTCTTTATTTTGCTACCTATATTTGTTGTTGTTTTCCTCTTAGTCATTAATTAGCATTCTGGTTTGATCAGGGTCAAGTGACTTGCCTAGGGTCACATAGCTAATAAGTGTCAACCATCTTAGGCCAGATTTGAACTCAGGTGTCTGAGGACATATTTGAACTCAGGTCCTCCTGATGCCTGGATGGGTACTCTATCCACTGTGCCACCTAGCTGTCCTATTATGTACTAGACATTTTGTATTTGTGAAATGACCACTGTAGAATGTGGGCTAAAGTTGTTTTTGATTTATGAACAATTTTTTTTTAAATAGACTATTAGAACTTAGGTTTGGTTAAGTGGAAGATGCTAGTTTACTACATCAAGAGACTCCAAATTAAAGTTAATTTGGAAACAATGATCATTAATGAATATAGATCCCTTTCTGAGAAACTTTCCTCGAAACTCACATGAGTAGATTGAATTTCTACTACGGTGACTATTCCCAGCTTCAAGAAACTTTTCATTCCTACATTTAAAGCTCCTGAGTCCTAACCTATGTGCTTACCTTTAACAGTCATCCAGGGGGCAGCTAGGTGGCTCAGTGGATCAAAGCTCTGGCTCAGGATTCAGGAGGACCTGAGTTTAAATTTGGCCTTAGACACTTGAAACTTACTAACTGTGTGACTCTGGGCAAGTCACTTAACCTTCATTGCCACACCCCAAAACAAAAACAAATAAACAAACAAAACAGTCATCCAGTGAACCCAATTAGCTTAAGCAAAAATATTTACTGATTTGGCACTGAAGAAAAAGAATAATGAGATATTTTCTCCATAAACCTGTCTCCCATTGGGCAAGGTGTTGTGGCTGAGAGATATGGAAAGGAGAAATACCTTCTAAAGTGTAGAGGAATGATGCCCTCTCAAAAGCTACATTTTTCCTTGTATATCTGGTTCTGTTTTCTCCTGGCAAAGGTCACTCCTTTGAGACATCCCTTGACTTGACTGCCTGATTGGCAAGTGATTCTCATTTTTTTAAAGTATCCTCGGGTTATGACAATTCCTTCAATAGCTAACTAAAGACAGGCTGCCTTCTAATTTCATCAATTTTTATTGGGATTTTTAAAAATATCTTATAAATGGGTAATAAAGTAAAAATTATGTTTTTATACTTCATTTAAGATCTTAACATCAGATCAGATTTTTTAACTTGTTACTCCCCACCAGTCCATTATTTGTATAGGTGACAGACTAATTTCTTTTTAATGCATAGAACTGGTCATGCTGTTCTTCCTGTAATTTGAAAATCTTCAATATCTATTTAAAAGAAATTGGGTTGGCATTAGTTTTTTAAAAAAAAATAAAGTTAATTTTACTTATATTGCTTTGATTATTAAAAATAATGTATTTATAATTTAGCATTCAATAAATATTTGCTTTAAAAATTCCTTGGTTGAATACACTAATGAAACATGCTACTCATGCTTATGTATCATAGACAAGAAAATAAAATTTTACTTTCAACTATCCCCTCTGATGGCCCTGTTGAGAATTTTACCATTTACTTAAGTTTACAATTCAAGAAAGAAGAGAGATAGGAAAGCTTGGGAAAGGACAGGTAGGGAATTCCCTTCTTCATTAACCAGAGGTTCCATTTTAATAAATATTAAACATGTTCTAGTCCTGAGATGCTTTCCTCTAAGAGAGGAGTCATCCTTTCTTCCTTCTTATGTATTCCCATAGAGATTTCTTTGCATCTGTTGGGGTGTAGTTTCATTATTTCTCTGTTTCTAACTCTGTCTCTTTCTTATCTACCTACCTGGCTGCCTGTCTGCTTGCCTGCCTGCCTGTCTGTCTGTCTGTCTATATAAATATAAAAACACACTTATTTGTTTATTTATTTTCTTTAAAGATTATAAGTTTACAGAGGGCAGGGATCATGTTTATTAGGTTGTTTTTTTTTTTATCTCCTACAATGCTTAGCCTATAAGAGGTACTTTAAAATACTGAATGAACAAGTGACAGAATAATACAGATTTCTGAATTATGTACTTCAGTGTATACAACATGCCTCAGGAAGTAAAAGAAGCCATTAAAAGTTAGTTTTGTGTAATGAATATGACATAATCTTTTTAAAGAAAGGGAAGGAAAACATGCCTACATATCAGGAGATTTTCATGTATTCTCCTATTTATAGCCATTCTAAATTCCATTCATATTATCACCTACCTGCTGAGTCTGGTAACACATCTAATTTTGTATTGTACCACCTGACTGCCTTTTCTGCAAGAAACATTTTCCCAGGGCTATTGCTGCTGACCTAGCATAGGTTAGCCCATAAATCTCTCTCTCAGCAAGAATTCAGATAGTTTAAGGCAGTCATGGAAATAATATTCTAGTCCAATCACCAAGGCATCTAAAAATAGTTTCATGGCAGCTGAATAACCTATTAGGTTAGCTTTAAGACCTAAGATATAAAGTAACACATCCATCAGCCATCGCTCCTAAGCTCCATTCTTTGGAAAAAAGTCTAGGAATTAGGAATATTTGTGGAATCTGATAGTTACTTCCATGTTGCTTCTCAGGCTCACATGTAAGTAGGCCTCAGAAAAATAGTCATATAACATTCCCTTTCAATGGTGAGGAGAGTTAAGAGGTAAGTTATTTTACTTTTCTAAAATGTGTTGAAGAATGCAAGGAAGAGCTAGAACATCAGTCATTCAGTAACTTTCTTTTCAGTTCTTTCATCATGTAAATGAAATCCTAAGTCTTGTGTGGGTATACAATGATATATATAATATAAACTCCCTGCCCTCAAGGAAATTTCAAGCTAATATTGGCAGCCTTCCCTCACTATTCACCTAAGTAGATTGAATTTCCAAGAGGGTGACTATTCCCAGGTTCAAGGCATTCTTTGAGTCTTCTTTCCTAAATTTAAAACTCCTGAGCCCTAACCAATGTGCTTACTTTTTAATTTTTTTGGTGAGGCAATTGAGGTTAAGTGACTTGCCCAGGGTCACACAGACAGTGAGTGTTAATTGTCTGAGGTCAAATTTGAACTCAGGTCCTCCTGAATCCAGAGTTGGTGCTCTATCCACTGTGCCACCTAGCTGCCCCTAATGTGCTTACCTTTAACATTTTCACTTCACAATTTTCTTTCATTTTTTCTCAATTTTTTTCATTAAAAGCACTCTTTATGGGAAACAAATTAAGCAATAGACAAAAATAGTTGTACAATGAGTGAAGTACTAGTTCTTTCTTCTAAGCAGGTGTCAGATTTTGTGAATTTTACTTTCACAGCATTCTTCTCTCCAATCACAGAGCCAGAATCTTATTTCACCTCTAATATGAACTATCAGTGCCACATCCTACGTGAGTCTTTTTCTGATGCCATCATTTATAATTACAATAATTATGCATATATTTTACGTTTACTCATCTGTGAACATGATGCGCCTCTTGTTATATCTTCCTTGAAATCAGGTTGGTCCCATTTTTGCAATAATGTCACTGGTGCCTAATAAAATACCACATTAATCCTTTTTCTCTGCTCCCTTGTTAACTGCTTCCCCCAGGACACGTAATCCCAAGGTAAAATTCAGTATGAAGTGATAATAATATTTGAGAACTACTCTGTTCCTATATAAGGGTGTACAAATTCACCTAACTTCAATCTTTTGTGTCAGAACATTTTCTTCTGAACATTTACTACAATTCTCTTTCAGCTGGGAAATTAAATTGCTTTATTAAGATTAGATTACATTCAATCATTAATCATCTTAGAGAAATTGTACTTTTCCTCTTCACTGGGAACAAATCTAACTATTCAGCATCTATAAACTCTCCTATAATAAATATACATAGAGAGATGGTATATAGAAATAAATGAGAAATCTTAAATTGTTAATCCTTAGGAATAGAATTTACTTCTAAGAGGATTCAAATAAATTAAAAGTTTGAAAAATCTCACATTTTAGGGAGGTTCTACATTGAAATATTTTTTTTTTTAAAAACTGTTCTTAAGTTATATAGCAATGTCTTTCTATGGAGGTGTTTATTTTCTACAATATAAAATTTCACATTATAAGCTTTCTATAATATGCCAAGGACTTTTGTTTTTGTTTTTGTTTTTTGTTGTCCTTTTGTTTGGTTTGGTTTTTTGGGGCAATGATGGTTTAGTGACTTGCCCAGGGTCACATAGCTAACAAGTGTCAAGTGTCTGAGACCAGATTTGAAGGACTTTTCTTGTACACAAAGTTATCTGATTCAAGAACAAAAAAAAATATATATTTATTATGGGTATATTATTAATGTTAAAGTTAGTCTTCCTCTTACATTAAAAATGCCATTCCTATTCTTAAGGAGTCATGGAAATGCCATATATTTTGACATGAGGTTTAGCAAGTCTTTGTTGGCCAGTTTTCTCCATATAAAAACTCATGAGGGGGCAGCTAGGTGGTACAGTGGATAAAGCACCAGCCCTGGATTCAGGAGGACCTGAGTTCAAATCCGGCCTCAGACACTTGACACTTACTTGCTGTGTGACCCTGGGCAAGTCACTTAATCCCCATTGCCCTGCAAAAAAAACCAAAAATCTCATGAAATAAATTCAATAATCTAATTTTTTGATTATTTAAGGAATGTCCATGTAGTGATTTGTGAAGTTAGTGTAAAATTAGGTTGATAAAAATAGATAATTTTGACTTTCAGTCAGTTTTCTTAATAGTAGATATATATTCTAATGATACTTGAAGGGACTTCTCATGTTATGATGTGGGTAATCCTTTCACAAGGGCGTGTTCTAATTTAGCCAGTCAATCAGTCAATAAATCAAGGAAAAAGTAAATTATTTAAACACCTGAAATGTTGCAGACTGATTCTTATTCCTGTTATTTCATGGAGCCTCTATAGTATGTAGTATACTGCATCAACAAAAAGCTATTATCTATGGATTAGAGATGGATAGCTCAAGCATTCTACTCATATCCTGAAAGTTTAGACTCATATTATTCATATAACATTTTCCATGCATTTCCAGATTTAGAAATGTAGTAAATGAGTAATTCATAATTACATATTCTTTGTGCTTAAACAGGCAAAACTTGAATGAGATTTAATTTTGATGCAAAGTCAACTAAGAGCAGGGTCATTCATTGAAAGGCCTTTGCATACCAACCAGATGGCATAAGTCATCATATGAAAACAAGTTTTCTACTTAATTTCCTCCACTAAAGTATTGCTGTGTAGGAGATTACAACTAACCATCCCAATTCATGTAATGCACAACTTCCTTCTAATGGTTTCTTTTAATACTGTTCAAGTACCAACTTCTATCAGGTTTTTCCTGATTCCTCAAGCTGTAGCTCCCTCATTTTCCTCCAAATCACCTTGCATCTACTTTGCCTAAAGCCATATATATATTCCTCAAACAATATCAGTGCTCAACATATATAGATCCTTAATACATGTCATTGATTAAATGATAGTCTTTGAGAGATGCCTGGGCCCTAGGATCACATGCCCATTATAAGTAATAGATGGGGCTTGAACCCAGTTAGTCCTAACGCCAAGCCCTTATCTTGTTCAACACACTGCCTCATGTCATTCAGAGGCAGAGACTGAACTTATGATTTCACTGGTATAGGAAATCCCCAGTGAAGAACTTCCTCTACCAATTTAAGTTGGTTATTTCTCTGAAACTTACAGTCTAGCAAATAAGAAAATGACTCATCCAGAGTCACACAGCCAGTATTTATCAAACAGAGGACTTAAACTGTTTATGCCTCAGAAGCCATCTCTTTACAATATGCCATGCTGATTGATATTCATTTCAAGTGCAAGAATATAATTTATCTTTGTATATAGATTAATAAAACAATCCTGAAACTAAGGCCCATGTTTTTAAAAAGGACATTGTACCTGGGAGAGCAGACATTAACAGCCAGGGATATAGTATACATAGAGATAACACATTCTAACTAGTGCACTCATCAATGTTCCTGAAAAATCACCATCATAAATTTTCCCTTGGTCTCTGACATGCATAGTATAAAATATCTTTATTGCTCCTTTTGAGCTTGTGATGTCTGGTCCCAACATCATGACATTAGAGTATACAAAACTAGGTGGAAGATGTCAAATAATTACTCTTTTACAAGTTTGTTCTTTTAGTTGCAACACCGTGATTGTTTATGTAAGCAATTTTCTCTCACAACCCAGCTCTTTCTACCTGTTTGTCTTTGTCACTGTCTCTCTGTCAGTGTCTTTCTCATATTTTTGTCTCTCTGTTTCTGTCTCAGTGCCTTCCTTCTCTCTCTCTTTGTTTCTGTCTGTTTTTCTGTCTCTATTTCTGTCTTTCACTGCCCATCTCTGTCTTTCAGTCTCTCTGTCATTCTATCTCTCTGTCTTTTTCATACTTTCTGTTTTTTTTTTCTGTCTCTCTCTGCCCTTCTCTTTTTCTCTCTACCTGTCTCTGTCCTTAAGTCTCTCTACCTCACTCTCTCTCTCTCTCTCTCTCTCTCTCTCTCTCTCTCTCTCTCTCTCTCTCACACACACACACACACACAATATTGTAGTGAGTAATTGGTGTTGGCACATGTACATGAGATATTATTTGTGGTTTGTCATACAAATACCCTAAAAATCTACCCTAGTGAATTACTGATTCCTAAAATTAAACCATAATTTATGGGCACAAGTGTGTGTGTGAATGAGTGAGTGAAGCTTTGGTCTCTCTAATGTTTAAATTTTAAAATTCAACTAACCACTTCTTGATGGGTTAGCATTTTAATTGCTAAAGCCTGGATGTAAATATATTGATCAGGTTGTTTTCCTACTTGAAGGAAATGTTAAGGACAAGTAAGAGTAATGTATATTTACAAGGCTAAAAGATGGGAAATGAGTATAGAAATTGGAAATGGAAAAAAAATCAAGTTGAATTCTTCCTTTTCTACAATGTTGCCTTGCCAAAAATAAATAATAGACTCAGCATGAGTCTGACTTCTGAGAATGAGAATGACTTCTGTGGTTCATGGGATCAAAGATAAAGAGCTAAGGGGCCACCTAGTCCAGTTCCTTTGTTTTACATATCAGAAAACTAAAGCCCTAAAATAATGTAATTGACTTAGTCCACACAAGCAGGAAGCTTAAGAGACAGGCTGAGTCCAGGTCCTTTGACTTTAAGGTCAGTACCCTTTGCAATATATCACATATCCCCAGAAAATGATGTGGTGGCAGAGAGAGAGGAAGACTCGATGTTCATTTCCATGACATGAGTAATATCATTATAGAAAAAGTCTCCAATTTATTGTAAATGGACTTTAACATCTAATCCCTACATTGTGTCTTTCTTGAACCTAGATACTGAGCAAAGTCAACCAGAAGTTGAAGTCCACCCTGTCTTGTATTTCCAAGTCCAATGACAGACTAGCATCTTATAAGTTTCTATCCTATTCCCTGAAGTACAAAAGAAATGCCATTAAAGTTGTGACCAGTTTTGAACCCAGCACAAATATATGTGAGAAATAGTGCATATTCAGAAGCCAACTTTTTCCTATAAAGAATAACTTTACAATGTTGCAAGCGATCTTTTTCTCTTTCTTGATTTGTTTTGCAAGATTCACTGGTCTGATAAGAAATGACAAGCAAGATGATTTCAGAAAAATCTGGAAATATTTATGAATGGATGCAAAGTGAAGTGAACAAAAGCAGAAGAACACATTACACAGTAATAACAATATTGTACAATGAAGAATAGTGAATGATTTAGCTATTCTCAACAATACACTAATCTAAGAATTCCAAAGGACTCCAGAGAAAGAACTTATACTGTCTGAATATAGACTGAAACATACTTTCTTTCTTTCTCCTCTTTCTTTCTTTTCCTCCCTCCCTCCCTTCCTTCCTTCCTTCCTTCTTTCCTTCCTTCCTTCCTTCCTTCCTTCCTTCCTTCCTTCCTTCCTTCCTTCCTTCCTTCCTTCCTTCCTTCCTTCCTTCCTTCCTTCCTTCCTTCCTCCCTTTCATTTTCTTTCTCTCTTTTTTGTCTTCTTGCACAAAATGAATAATATGGAAATGTTTTTACATGACTACATATGTATAACTTATACTGGATTTGCTTACCATCTCAAGGAGTAGGTAGAGGAGGGAGGAAGAGAGGGATAGAATTTGGAACTCAATACTCTTACAAAAGGTTAAAAAATGGTTTTAACATATAATTGGAGGAAATTAAATATTATGTTAAAAATTAACTGGTTCAGCTTTTGCTTAAATATTTCATCACTGGTGACTTGTCCATGTGTACATTCACTATTTCTGCTATTTCTACCATCCATTCCTCAACTTTGCCCTCAGAGAGATGATAGAAGTAAGAGAGGGAAATAATCAGTGAAATTGGCCTCCTGGCTGGTAATGGGAAAGGCAAATATTAAAGAAATGTAGAATGGAAAAAAAATGTTCTGTCCTACCACAGAAGTCACAGGGAACAAAAGAAAAGAAGTTATTATTATAATGTACAAATTCATCCATAAAAATCTGTTGTGACAAATAGCAGATGGATTGGAGAAACTTGCATGGTGAAATGGCTAGCACTCTGTACTTGAAATTAGAATATCTGGGTTGAAATTCCACCTCTGAAATTTTCTAGCTGTGCAGTCATGAGCAAGACATTTACAGAATTATGTCAAAGTTTCATTAAAATAGGGACAATAATTCTTCACAATACCTAACTTAGTGTTTTTGTGAGGACGGTGTTGTGAAAATGTTAGTCCTACTAATTACCATCATTACCAGACTATTACTGAAATACAATTTGATGTTAATGAAGTCATTTCCCTTATAGGACAGGGGAGGAAAGAATATGTAGCATGTTTTATAAATATGTTTAGCAAAAGAAAAATATATCTGTACGGTAGTTAGAAAATATTTTAAGGCTCCTGTCACAAAATTTGTTATTTCAAATACACTTTCCCAACAGCCTCACTTAACACCTCTAATGTCAGTTTACTTGACTCCTCCTTTGCTCTTTGGAAGGCAGCAAGTTCACTTAAATAAACCCACAATGCAGATTTCTTTACTTGAATACATAGAAATGGTCTGGTATGAGTGACATGCTTCCTTTCATATATGAAGTACAAAACCAGACATAGAAATGGTCTTCCTATACCTTTTCAGATATCATAGACATGAAGAAATGGCAGCTCTGGCTTCTTTCCTCGGGTGCTAAGAGCCACTACTAAAGTTTGGTGCCAAGTGCTACAATTTTCAATCTGCCGCTATGTTTCAATGAGTTTGTTTACCCCATTAGCTAAATTGTTAAATTTAAAACAAGGATGCTCATAGAAAGGTGTTTAGTTCTAAAATTCCAAGCATTTTAATTGGACTCTTATGCTTATATGTCCCCTTCTCATCTTCCATGTTAACTTCTGAGGTGCCTTTCACCATATTTCTGGACTTTTTCATGTTACCTAGGTTACAGATGATCCTAAAAGTGATTTCCACATGGGGTCCCAGCATCATTATCCACAAAGACATCCTTGAGTTACTAGGAAGAACAATTTGACAAGATTTGGCAATAGCCTGGGGTGGGTTGAGGGAAGATTGGAAAATGCCTCCAAGGGAATGTATTAGGATAATATCAGAGATATAAAAGGTTTATGGATAATTGAGTTATAGTGAAATAGTTAGGAAGATGGAGAATAAGAGTAGGAGTGGAGAGATATAATGAGGAACTCATGATTTTTCACACTAAGCTTATTTTCCTCTTTGTTTTTGGGGAATGTACAGTCCTTAGCTAGAGGAGTAACAGCCATCTTTCTGCCTCCTTACTAACACATTTATAATTCTTATGAGAGGATGGATTTAAGGCGAGTATGAAGGGGTGCTTCAAGTGAGTCTATGACATAGTCATGTGCTCTCTGATTTTATCTCTGACTTATATTGGATATTTGTGTTTTCTATCTTGGTCATATCCCTCTTTGGACATTCTGAGATTATTCAACAAGCTAGGAGAAGATGCAGAAAAATTCTTTATCTCTTCCTTGATGAAGAGATATTTGATCACTTCTCTGATGAAGTGGTTACTCCAACTCTGGCTAAATATGATGTAACAGAGCAAATATAGTTTGGGAGCAATTTGCTTCTCAATACAATGTAAGAGTGAGACTAAAAACATTAAAACTGAGTTCTGCATTGTTCTTCCTGCCCCCTTTCAGACATCATGTAACATGGAGAAATGACAACTCTGGCTTTCTTCCTTGGGTGCTAAAAGCTATTACCTAGATTTGGTTCCATGTGTTATAATTTTAGGAAGAAATAATAAACTTAGGAGATGTAAACAAAGGGAAAGTAGAACAGTGAATCAGGTTAAAGATTCACCACAGCAAGCTATCAATCATAAGAAGCTAAAGGACAAAATTAGGACCAATTGATAGAAGTTGAAATGGGTGACTCAAATAACAAGCATTTATTATGAGTCAGACAATATTTTAAGTGTTAGGGATACAAAAAAAGGAAAGACAAGATCCTTGCCCTCAAGGAACTCAATTTCTAATGGGGATGCAACATACAAGATATATACCATGTAAAAGGGAGATGATCTTGGGGGAAAGCATTAGGTCAGGGGAAGATCAGAGAGGGGGAAATATGAGCGAAGTCTTTTAGGAAGCCAAAGAAACATGAGGGAAGGCTAAAAGAAGGATGGAGACTATTACAGGGATGAGGGGCAGCCTGTGAAAGTCCATGGAGTCAGAAAATGTATTATAATGTACAAAAAAGAGTAAGTTGGCTACTGTAGTTGGATCATAATGTATGTGAAATGGACTAAAGTGTAAGAATGCTAGAAAGGTGGGGAGGGGCCAACTTTCCATACTCAGGAGAGGAATTTATATTTCATCTGGGAAATAATAGGAAAACACTAGTTTATTGAATAACAGGGAGACATAGTCACTTCAACTTTAGGAAAATAACTTTGGCAATTGAAGGCTGAATTATAGGGGGAAAGTCTCCTAATAAGCAATTAGTCCTACTATTCATTATTTCTGGAAGTAATGAGTTCTTGATGGTTGATGGTCTTAAAAACTCACTAAGAGACTTAAATGACCATTTCTCAGGAATGTTATTAAGGGGGTCCCAATTTTAAGTCAGGTATCATACTGACAGTATTATACCAGATGCCCTCTGAGGTTCATTCCAACACTGATTTTTTTTAACATTACCTATATCCAGCTACAGTCACTTAGGGAATAAACACCATCTGCTATATTTATACAAAGGTATTTTATGAAGTTCTCTTGAACAGTGACACATTTTGAATCTGCATTTTTACTTCAATATACTAATTGGTGCCTTTTATTAGGGCTTAAAAGGTAGTTTCTATCTTCTCTCACATTGGAGTTAGAGCATAGTTCTCTCCACCAAAGTTAATTCTCCTGCCTTAGGCTCAAGAATGGTTAATAAACCGTCTCTGGGTCCTCTAAATAATTCAGTAGGACTTACAGAGTATTATGTATTAAGGGAGTTACATGTTCACAAGTGTGAATATCCTGCTAACTGTCTGAGTTCTTCTATGTTCACTTTGAATTACATTAATTTGTGCTCCTCAATATATTTTAAGGTTTTCAAACAATCGTGAATCTCTTTCCCTTTGCCATTACGTTCATTTAAAAATAAAAAAAGTTGCTTTATTTAATCCCTTTAAAACGGGCCTTCCCAAAAGGAAGAAGGAAAAAAAAATCATCCTGAGTCCTTCAGCAATTTGTGCTAAGACAAAAAATGGGAAACCCTCAATTTTGGCGAGAGGTGCGATTGATGAAGAGTATTTTGGAATGTAGATTGAAGCCACTAATCCAGAGAAAGTTTGCAAAAGTATCAAAAATGGAAATTGTCATGAGGTAAAAATACAATTTTTATTCATATTATTTAGCAGGATAAAGAACAACCAAAAAAGGCTACTATTATTAGCCAAAAATATTGATTAAGAAACAGAGAAATAGTTACTTTCAATTCAAGATCTTGAAAACACTGTTTTTGCACAAGGAAAAGTCATGTGATCACTAGCAAAAGCAATGAGAGAGTTTCTTAATTGCTATGGGCAACATTGTCCTTATTTCTACTAACTTAGTGATCAATGGAGTTTTACTGTAAGATATCCCTGGCAAGCAAAAGCTTTTTGAAAAGTAAAACTCAGTGTTTTAGGACACCCAGAATATTGTCAGCTTTAGGGAGCTGCCTTCAGACCTGAGAAGAAACATCTTTAATTCTGATGGCGTGTTTTAGTAACTCCTCAATGTTTCTGAAACAAGGACTGGTATTGATTAGCCTCTTTACTGCAGTGTAAGTATACTTCAGAGTAGGAATTATCCCCTGGCTCTGTTTTTTCCAGCTCTTTATGTGAAACTTATGCTGGACTAACACTGGCAGGGAACACCTCACATTTTCCTGTCAGTGAGTGGCTTGTCAGTCTGTTGTAAGGGCCAAAAATTCTAGCTATGATGTCTAAAATCTAATAAGTGGTCACTTTAAATTAGAAAACATATAGCACCAATCTTTGGGCATTAAGTATTTATTAAAGTATATTAGGGGTTAGTAAAGAGAAATAAGTGGATAAAGTATCCCTACTTTGCCTGTCCCTGGTGCCTAAGCCTCTAAACCACCATCCACCGAAAAGCCGAAATCCTCCCCCTTTTCCCAGAAACCCCCTGTCAAACAGGAAGCCGGGCCTTCCTCGCAAACAGCTCCAAGCTAATTGGCTGGTAACACTGATTGATAGTTACCCACAGACAGCAGACACACCTTCAGATGCTGAAGTCACATGTTTTCTTTTCAGGCCAGAGCTCACAATGTCCCTCTCAGCAGGGGGTGTCATTCCAATTCTCACACTATAAAGAAACACTCTGTGAATTTGTCTGTAACTAGAGTCACATGAATTTCAGGCAAGCCCTGGTTTTCAACAACTTATTTCTCCTTCCAATTCCCTGTGTTCTTTATTATCTTTCTCCATCTTCAGTTGCAAATTCAGCTTATGTGGGGCTAGGAGATCCTGATCCAGAGTAGAATTAGCAGAAATGGGGAAATGACTTGTTGAATATATGTATCAACAGCTCTTTAAATAAAAGGTGTTATTGACATGATATTTATTAATATGTAGTTCAATTTCATTTTCTCTGAGATTAGGTCAAGCTCTTTCATATTCTGTGAATTTGGTTATCTTATATTTTTATAGGACATGCTCTAGTTCTTTTAAATTTTTCACATATTGTAGCATATAATGGTGCATATTAGGGCCTATTAATTATTTTTAAATTTCTTCTCTGTTATTGTTTAACCTTTATTTTTGATTTTTGAAAATTTAATTTCCTTCCTTTTAAAACAATTTTATAATTTTACCATACAATAAAAATGAGCTACAAATTATCTTTTTCCCAGAGCTCTTCTTTTTTAAGTCAAGAAATGTGACAAATTATATTTTCAAAATCATGAAAAACATATTTCTATATTAAATTTGTTGCAAAATAAAACAAGAAAAATAAAGTGGGGAAAAATTTCAGTTGACATTCATATTTCTTAAATTCTTTCTCTGGGGGGAGATAGTGTTTTTCATCATAAGTAATTCAGAATTTTCTTGGATCATTGAACTGATCAGAATAGGTGTCACTGATAATGGATTATTGCTCTTATTGTGTACCAATAAATCCTTTCCCTTTTTCTTTGATATTTTTAGGATGCAAACATAAAAATAAAAGAAGTACAGAAGGAGAGCTTTTTGTGGTGGAGGGGAAATGGCGGGACAGCCATGCTTGAATTTTACACTTTTCAAGTTTGGTTCAAAGAGAGAATAACATACAAATTCAATTAGATATAGAAATCTATTTTACCCAACAGAGAAATAGGAGAGAAAGGGCATAAGGGAAAGAAGGTTTGATGATAATAGATAATTTGCTTGAGTTGTGAACTGATCCAACCATTCTAGAGAGAAATTTAAAACTAGACCCAAAGGGTTATAAAACTGCAATACCCTCAGACACAGCAAAATCGCCACTAGGTTTTGCTGGGTAGGTTATTCTTAGTTATAATTCTACCTACTTTGCCTTCCAGAATATCAGATTCCAAGCTCTCCACTAATTCCATGTGGAAACTGCTAGGTCTTGTTTCATTCTGACTATAAACCTGATATTTGATTTTTTTTTCTTTCTTTCTGGATACTTGCTATATTTCCTTGTTATCCTGCAAACACAGAAATCTGACAACCACCATCCTAGGACTTTTCATTTCAGGATCTCTTTCATTTCAAGTGAACAGTGGAACTTTCCATTTCTAGTTTGCCCCCTGGTTCTAGGATATTAGGGCATTTTTTTCTTAACAATTTCTTGACATGTGATGTTTAGGTTCTTTCTTTTATCATAGCTTTCAGGTGGTCCAATAATGCTTCAATTATCTCTCCTAAATCTATTTTCCATGTTAGTTTCTTTAATAGCATATTTAACGTATTCTCTTCTTTCAATCTTGACTTTGCATTACTATTTCTTGATCATTCATGGAGCTTTAGTTTCTACTTGCCCAAATATAATTTTTAAGAAATTATTTTCTTTAGTGAGTTTTTGTATCTATTTTTCCATCTAGACAATTATTTTTCTTTTCTTTTTTAATCATAAAAGTATTTTATTATTTTCTAGTTGAATGTGGAGATAGTTTTCAACATTTTTATGATTTCTAGTTTCAAATTTTTCTCCCTCCTTCCCCTCTCTCTCCTCCCTCCCCCCTCCCCAAAACAACAAGCAATCTGATATAGGTAATATATATACAATCACATTAAACACATTTCTGCATTAATCATGCTGTGAAAGAAGAATCAGAGCAAAAGGGAAAAACCTCATAAAAGAAAAACAAAAAAAAGTAGAAATGGTATGGTTCAATCTGCATCTAGATTCCACAGTTCTTTTTTTTTTTTCTAGATTTGGAGAGAATTTTCCACCATGAGTCCTTTTGAACTATGTTGGACCATTGTATTACTGAGAAGAATTGAGTCTATCACAGTTGATCAACACACAATGATATTGATAGTATGTA
Source organism: Dromiciops gliroides (assembly GCF_019393635.1). NCBI lineage: Eukaryota > Metazoa > Chordata > Mammalia > Microbiotheria > Microbiotheriidae > Dromiciops > Dromiciops gliroides. The sequence goes on from NC_057863.1 coordinate 116,104,216, forward strand.
CAATGTTCTCCTGGTTCTGCTCATCTCACTTAGCATCAGTTCATGTAAGTCCTTCCAGGTTTCTCTGAAATCTGCCTGCTCATAATTTCTTACAGAATGTATTCCATTACATTCATATACCACAACTTGTTCAGCTGTTCCCCCATTGATGGGCATCCCCTCAAATTCCAACCTTATCAACACAAAAAGAGCAGCTATAAATATATTTGTACATGTGGGTCCTTTTCACTTTTTTATGATCTCTTTTCCAGAACGGTTGGATCAGTTCACAGCTCCACCAACAATGCATTAGTGATCCAATTTTTCCATAACTTCTACAACATTTATTATTTTCCTTTTTTGGACAACTCTTTTTAAATAGTTCTTTACTCCAGTGAATTTTTGTATCTATTTTTCCATTTGACTAATTATGCTAAAGGATTTCTCTTTTATCTATTTTTGAGTTACCTTTTTTTCATTTGGCCAATTCCATTAAAAAGGTGCTATTTTCTTCAGTATTTTTTGTGTCTCATTTACCAAGCAGTTGACTATATTTTCATAATTTTCTTATATTACTCTCATTTCTTTTCCCAAATATTCCTTGATCTCTCCTATTTGATTTGTAAAGTCCTTTTTGAGCTATTCTAGAAATTCTTGTTGGAATTGTGTCCAATTCACATTTTTTCTTTGGGGGTTTTATAGCTGTTTTGACATAATTGTCTTCTTCTGATTTTGTGTATTGATATTCCCTGTCACCATAGTAGATTTTTATGGTTAGGTTTTTTGGTTGCTATTGTTTGCTCATTTTTCCATCCTATTTCTTGACTCAACTTTATATTAAATTTGGACTCTGCTCACAGTATTAAGGGAATAATTTTCTAAACTTCAGGTTTTTATCCTGTTTTCAGAGCTAATTTTTGGTATCAGTAAGGTTTTGGTGTTCCAAGATAGTGTGATAAAAGGAGAGAGGTGTGGTCATGGCTTTTGGCCTGTGCTCTGATCTTTACCCAAGAAGGGATCTGATTTCCCTGCAGGTGGAAGTGTTAGTGTTAATCTTGGCCTGGGAATTGTAACCAGATCCCTTACTCTTCTGCAGTTGCAAGCACTAGTTCTCCTTTCTGCCTTGTAACTGAGAACTGGGCCCATACTTACTTGTGAGTAACCAAAAGAACCCTTCTTTGCCCTAGAACAGTGACTGGGGCCCCTGCACCCCTGGCACCTCAAGCAGTACTGCTACTCTTTGCTCTGGAACTGCAACACAGAAATGTTTGTAGGTAATGCAAAAAGGTACTAAACTGAGTGCCTGTGCAGGGTTTCCTATAATCTCTTTCTGGCCAGTTCCCTGATTGCTTTACAGTTGCCCTGCTACTGTTTTTGTTGCAGCATGTAGTGTGCTCTAGGTTATCCACCACCCCAGTGTCACAGACTTCTCCAGCCAACCTCCTAAATTATCTTGGGCTGGAAAAATGTCTCACCCAACTTTTTTTTTTTTTTATTGGAGGGAGGGGAGGTTTTGCCACTTCAGAATTTAATTTAAGGTTCTTTAAAATGGAATGTTGAGAGAGTTCAGCTGCCTATACTTTGTCATCGTGGCACCACATTTTCTTCCCTTAAAATTTTATTCATTTTGTTAGGTACTTGAAAAAGCAACTTTGATTTTGTTTCTGAATCCTTTATTTCCTCCCCTTTTGAATGTTTTTCTCTAATATTTGAGGTTCCATGATTTGTGCTAATTTAGGTTTGTCAGTTTTCTAGTTTCAAAAATACTATAATCAACTTATTAATCTCTATTTTTTCATTTCATGCATATGTGTAACTATGTATATACATGTACACACTATGTGTGTGTGTTTGGGTGTGTGTATCTTTTAGGTTTTTCCTATTTCTAGATGATATTATTCTAAATATATTAGGCCTCTATAAATCACAAAACTTTCTAAATTAAATTTATAATAATTCAAAAATACGCAGCCTAATTATTCACACAGAAAAAAGTAAATTATGTGCAATCTTCTATGATATATACTTGAATAAATAGGCCATTGAGCCATTCTGTCAATATATGTTATGGACAGAAAATGAAGTTGAAAAAATGAGCTGGATCCATAAGGATTTAAACAAGATAAAGGTAGAAAACCATATTGTATGCAGAGAAATACACAATGCTTTTAATGATATACGGCCTCCACACAATAAAAACCTATTTTGTTAAATGGGACAAACACTGCAAGCCACCTAAAATGCAAGGGAGAGCAAAGCATGGTGGGTATAAATGGCATTCAACATATTGCCAATGATTAACTGTATACAAGAAGTGGTATGAAGGATATGATCAAAGGGATGTATGCTCAGAAAAAGAGGTGGACTCATGTCAGGATGAGAGCAAGAGATGATTGATAGACAGATTATGTGCATTCCATAGATGCCTGGGTTAAGAAAAAAATGACTAGAGGATTCTATTCTTTATTATAACGATTAGCTCTCTAGGAGGGTGTGAGGAGAAATTTATCAGGAAATATAAAATGTAAATAGAATGTTATCTACATGACTGAAGAGTACTCTCATATATCTACTGAAATATTAAAGTATAACAACTAGCCACATTTAGTGAAGTGATAGTTTGGGCTCTGCCAGTAACTAGCTAGAGGATATCTAGTAATTGAATTCAATTCAGTATATTTCAATTTAATAAATACCTCTTGAGAAATTGCCAAATAATGGTCAGCCACTGTCAGATTGTTTTGGCCTACAGTATTTATTAAATTGAAAATATTGGACTAGTTCATCTAGTCTCTTCTGTTTTTATAATACTAGGGTTTTAACAAGCAGAGAACAATTTGAGACATATCCTAATGATATTTATATTACTTTTCTATATTCTATACCACCGTATTTATTTATTTATTTTATTGTGGATATTCCTTTTACATATATATCCCCTGACAGGAATTCTACTAAGAATATTAATAATAACTTAGATCTAATTCACTCCATGTCAAACCAACATTATCTCTTGTTCAAGTTGTCTCTGAGTATCAAAACCAAGATGGTTCATTTCTAGTTTAAAAAAGAAGTGGCAGAGACAAACAAGAAAAATGAGAAGCAGATAAACTATAAGAAGAAAGGTTGAAAGAGGCAGATGGGCAAAAGGATTAGAAAGGGTTAGAGAGTTAAGATTATATGATATGAATTTGTTTATTAAAGAAACTGTTAAGACACTGAAGAGTAAATATAGGGATGAAAGACGTGGGAGAGTCTTCTAAAATAGTCAAAAAGATCAACTCAGATTGAAAACTTAACACTCAAACAGTAAGCGAAGATAGTTGGGTTTACAGGTGTGTATTTTATTTCCCCCACCAAATAAAATATTAAATGAAAAAATAAATGCTGTATTTAGAGCGAGAGGTCATCTCAGCCTAGTTTTTTGGAGGATACATTGAACGTGTGTTAAAGACCTTTGATGTATGATGTACTATGTCAAGAGGTGAAATCTATATAGGATTTTACAAGCATACATCCAGAACTAAAAGAAAATATAAAAGTCATGTATTATGAACCATTTTATTTTACATATGGTGAAAATGATGCCCAGGAAGTTTAAATGACTTGTCAGAGGTCACATAGGTAGTTAATAATCATCAGAGGCAGGATTTGAACATAATTACTTGGAATTCAAATGTAGTCCTCTTTCCAAAGTACCATATCTCTAGGTATCTCTCTATTATATAATCCTTTCTTGTTACTATCTCTATCATATTTGTCTGTTTATCTCTATTTTTATTTCTATCTCTATTTCAACTATTTCAATGTCTAAATATTTATCTGTACCAATATCTATACCAATGCATCTATAAAAAGATTCATGAAAACACATAGATATGTAGATATCTGTCTATATGCATATCATATGGATAGTACAAACTGTATATACTCCACATAGTCAAGCAATAACAATCAAAATAAATTTATTGATCACATCATATTGAAAATTAGTTACAGGCACAGTTTATTATGTCAGTGAACTGGCTCTCATCAATATAAGTTTCCCCTTCAACACTGCATATCATCTTCCATCTCATGCCTACTTTATTGATATAATTCTTGTCCATTTTCTCCCATCTATCCTCTGATGATTGCATACTCAACATATGAATGGATTTCTTGTAAATCTCTTGACATTGCATTAGATATCAATTGAGCATGTGAACTAACCATTGGTTTTCTTTACTCTGTATGCATATCAGGTCTACCCACTTCTTTTTGGCTATACATTTGTCTGAAAACATTCTGTATGCTGCTTCTCCCCAGCTGCCCATTGGTAATAGATAACAGACTGCTAATTCTGACCAAGCATTCCTCCAATGGTCATTATGTGACTTGCAACTTTAATTATTCGAAGACTATGGCATTCTATGACCCACAGCCTTGCAACATCAATAAGGAAATATTTTTTTTAATCTAAATTATTATTTCAAGAAGAGTGGAAGGTCTTTAAAAACCTTGCATTTACCTAAGAGCAATCCAAGCTTTTTAAATTCTGTCCAGAGCTCATTGTCTATTATATGTAAAATTGTAGGTGTCAGTATTTTTTAAAGTGTGTGTGTATACATAGACCTACATACGGGATTTTTCCTAAGTATCTTAATGGAGTCTCTGCAGCAGAGAGAATATAGATGGGCTTATTAAATCTTCTCAGTTAAGCTGCCGAGTAATACAATCATCAAATAAAGTGGAACTAGGCCACCATGTGCTTAATAAATATTGATCCAATTTCTTCCAATATGAAAGACTGGTTTTGATATTCTTTAGTTACAAGTAAATATTAACTCCATGAGTTCTGCATAAGAACTGTGACTAAGACCCTCTACTCCTTAAATTTTAAGGTACCATTTTAAGCACATGAACATTATGGATAAGAAATCACTTCTAAAATAGTTTTAGAATGATTTTGTAACCATACTGCAGTCATTAGTACTATGTGGCTACCAAGTTTAGAAAGTGGCTTTTCTATCTCAATCATCTATTTTTCCATCTTAACTCTATAAAGTATCTACTAGAAATATATCTTGGATTGTCTTAATAAATTTGTTGGTTACAGGTTAACATTTTTTAAAATTTTCATAAGGATCTCTCATCAAATAGTTCTGACAATTCCCGTCTAATAATTTTGTACAAGTTAAGTGATTTTACTGTCATCATCATCATTGTATCTTTTTCTATAGAGCAACATGTGTTGGACTGTGTTGACAATAGCAATTTTCCAATTAAAAAAATGCTCACAAGAAGTAAATTTTAAGATACCAGAGAGATGTAGCACCTGAAAAGAATTTATGTGTGCTAAACAAAGATGCTCTGTACTATAGTTGTTTCCACATCACATCATATCAGTAGGCTAGTGTACTTGCTTTGACTCCATAATTTCTCATGCATCCCATCTTTCCCCATTTAACTTATTCTCCTCTTATCCTAGATTCATTTTATTTGTTCAGAAGATTTTGTCTTATGTAATCAATATTATCTTTTGGAATTACTACAATCCCTTAATTAGTCAAAGTATATCTCCTACCTGTAGCTCTTAAAGGTACTTAATCTGCTCTCAATAAGCTCACCATCTAATTAGGAAAATGACAGGCAAACAACTATGTACAGTGTAAACTGGAGATGATCGATAGAGAAAAGACTCTAGCATTCAGGGGCATCTGGAAACACTTCCAGTAGAAAGTGGGATTTTAACTGGGAATTAAGAGAAGCCATGAAAGCTAGGAGATAGAGTTGAAGAGAGAGAGAGAGAATTCCAGGAATTTCTAGTCCATAGGGGGACTAGAAAAATAGTGGAGTCCTATTAACAGAAATATTGAAGTTTAAAAAATAAAGGAACTATTTAGGGGAGGAAAGGGATGACTATGGTTTTAAGGTTCAAAAAATTATGATATTGGGGCAACTACATGGCACAGTGGATAAAGCACCAGCCCTAGATTCAGAAGGAGCTGAGTTCAAATACAACCTCAGACATTTGACACTAACTGTGTGAACCTGGGCAAATCACATAACTCTCATTGCCCTGCAAAAAAAATGACATCTTCATTTAGCCTCAAAGGTAGGATTATTGAATTCCTAATAAAACAAGGTATTTTTTGTCATTCTCAAAATGTATATAATATTACATGGGATATAGATAGGAAAACGCAAGTGTCTCTCTTCAAATCCAAAACAAACATAATTTTTACATTCAGAAAAGTAGTCATGGAAACTTTTTTATCTAAGGCCAAGTTTGAATAAGACAAGAAATGAAGATAGAGTTTAATACATAATCATTCAAACTTTAACAGGCCTATATAAATGGAAATGTAGAAGATGTAAATTAAAGTATTTTTCTTGATATTTGTGGTTCGGCTTTTATTCATTATACAGATTGGAGGAATTTGTCAAGAAACTATCATTTTAAGTGGCAGAAACTCCTGATCTCCAATAGATCCAGGTTTTACATCCAAAATATTCAAGTCTTTGTTTAGCTACTGAATGGTCACGTGCTGCTAGGCCCTGTTCTAATGTGAAAAACAAATCTGAATGGCATATGAAATAGAAATTAGTTAAGATGAGTATACTTTTGAAAGTTTCCTTTGAAAGTTTAATTTTGCTTATAGCTAAATGAGAGAGGGGAGAAAATTTTATTAATAATAAATATTTTTAAATATTTCAGTGGACTTGAGTAGGCATGAGTCCTCAATTGCTACACTTTATAGCAAACAGTACCCTTCTGAAGAGTTTTTGTTTATTTTCTTCAAATCCCTCAAGCTCATTCCATTAACTTATACAGATATTTTCAATGAAATATATGAATTTATTGCTGTTTAAAGTTCAAAACTTCATTTAACCTTTATTTAGTGCTTACTCGAACAGTCTTTCTCTCTACTAACCTCGACCACACTGAGGTTGGATATCTAACATTGACTTCATTAACTGTCTCTTCCTTCTATCCAATGATACCTGCTATGTTTTATATCTTTTATATTTCTCTTCTCTATGACCAACTATAGCATTATGGATTTAGTACCTTAAAACTTGACCCAAACAATTTCAATATCTTATCATCTAGGGAAATCTAAGCATTTGATGATGTTCTTCAAGTGAAGAGTGTAAAAAATAATTTTCTCACAGTGAAGGTATAATTAAAGAATTTGTTTTTGGTGAACTTCAAGGTCACCACACTTTGTGCTTATATAATTAACATATTTCTGGGTATTGGGGATCTTCAGTTATATGTAATAGTAATTTTTTTAAATCCCCACCCATACTTTAGTCAGGGAGAATGAGACAGTATACTTGGAACATAGAATGTAAGTGGGTCACCAAAAATCTTTTCTCAAGTATTTTCTTGTTTAAATAAGAGTGATCTTGGGAATATATAAGAAGAGAATAACCTAGATCCAAAGTTCTTAGGTATGTGAACCCTAATTACAGGTTATTCTCTTATTCTCTCTCTCTCTCTCTGAAAGGGGAGGTATCATATGAAAGACCAGTATATCATGTAATAGGCTTAAGATCTAAAGGGAATCATAGTGGCTTAGGGAACATTAAATAATAGTTTTAGAAGTTTATGTCCCATCCAGTTCAAGCTGAATAGTTTTCTTTTACATGAACTATTAATTTAACTGCAACCTTATTGAAATTTCTGCATAGCACTACTTTCTCTTATGATTAAACTGTAGAAAATTCACTCTTCTTATTATGGAGTTCATGATAACAGCAGCACTAAGAGGTACAGAGAGAGATTGCTAGAACCAACTACCACACATGTTGACAATGGAAGAAAAGTTTTTGACTTCTCAAATCAAAGAACCAGGAAGGCTCAGTGTTCAAATAATATGGGGGGGAAAAGTGTCAGGAAATGGGTAAGTTTACATAAACATATACCTACATGAATACAAATATGTATATGTATATATACATATATATATATATATATACATATACACGTGTATGTACATGAACATATAAGTGAATGTATACACAAATATGTGTAAAGATATGTACATATACATATGCACATGCACATATGTGCATATATGTCACTGAAGGAATCAGAGTGAAGGTTTTGGGGAGGAAAGATACAATATGTTTTGGAAATTACCTAGGAAGCTTTAGTTACCAACAAGGCATTGCCTTGAGCCAGTTAAACACTAGAATGGGTTGAAACAAGAGTCCTTAAACACTTTCTGTTTTCTAAGGAGTTGCTACTTTTCTTTTCCCAAAATATCTCTCAGGGAGATGAATGTAATAGTACTAACAGTGAAGCCTCCAGTGGCTTAGAGAGTGATGGAGATTGACAAAACTTCCAGTAAAGTAAGAAGCTAGACAAAACTGGTCATTCCACTCCTTCATGACAAACTGTGATGGAGGAGAAAGGTAGTGAGAAGAAAGAGCCTGGAGATTTTATAGATTAGGCTTTGTGATTTGTGGATACATTCTAATCTACTGTATAGCGCCCCCCCCCAGTTTTGATTAATAGTTTCATAATGTTAAAACACAGAGAGACCTTAGAGGTGATTATAGTCTCACATCTCCTGCCCCAAAATTTCATAGATGAGAAAACCAAGGTCCAGAAAGATGGAGTGTGAATTTTTCAAGGTCGCACAGATAGAAGTGACAGAGACAGAAACTGAGCCCAGATCTCTGACTCCAAAGCTAGAATCTTCTTCCCTTCCCTTCCGTTCCGTTCCGTTCCGTTCCGTTCCGTTCCCTTCCCTTCCCTTCCCTTCCCTTCCCTTCCCTTCCCTTCCCTTCCCTTCCCTTCCCTTCCCTTCCCTTCCCTTCCCTTCCCTTCCCTTCCCTTCCCTTCCCTTCCCTTTCTGTCTCCCTTTCTTTATTTTTCTCTCCTTTTTAATATTTTTAAATTAATATAAACTTTATAAACATAAAACACTGATGTGTCTTTATATAAATAATATAAAGAGGATAATATATGACATTATTAATATTTTTTATGAATTTCTAAAATATATACAACAATACTTTGCCATTTTTTGTGACAGTCACTACCCCTTCCCTTCTCCCTTCTAATTTTACCTTCCCCTAATAAAATCTTTCTTAGTAATAAATATAGTAAAGCAAAATAAACTTATGCATTGCTTATATCTAAAAATTAATGCACATGTCCATTCCTCTAATACATTACCCATCTGCCACGAGGTAGAAGGAATGCTTCACCATCAGTCTTCTAGAGTCACAATTAGATATTATTTTTATTATAGTTTTTAAATCTTTCACATTTCCTTAACATTTTGGAGAATATAAATTGTTCCCCATTTGTGTTCACTTCACTATGAATCAGTTCACGTGATTCTTCCTAGGTTTTTCTAAATATGTACTTTTAATAATTCCTTAAGGCTAAACAGTATTCCAGTTTATTAATATACCATAATTTGTTTAGTCCCCCAAATTTTGGGTAGTGACACTGTTTCCAGTTTTTCCTACAACCAAAAAGTGTTTTAATAATATTTTTGTATGAGTCCAGAGTTCTTTCTATACAGTTTTGTTTTTGAGGTAGCTAAAAATGGCTACATACTAATCTTTCTTATGGACTATATACAGGATAGGATTAAATTATATTACAATTTTTTTCAAATTTATGATTCTATTAGCTAGCCAATTCTGTAAATTTCCAAATGTCTTATTACTTTCTATCATTTATTGTTTGCTGCCAAAAGTAAGAGGCTCAACCAAGGGTTCAGAAAGCCCTCCATTTAGATATTTCTTTGAACTGTTGGTGGTGGTGGTGGTGTGGTAGGAAATCCAAAGTCTTTAACACTAGTTCTATATTAATAATTAATTCACAATCATTAAACTTGTTTAAAAAAACAGACCTAGATTCTAATATGCAAGTGAGAGAAAGGCAATTACCAAACTGGAACTCTAAAGTCTGGACAGTAATATAAACAGAGCCTCTAAGGTCAGGATTACAAATCCCTTCTACCTACTGGCTATCAGCAAGTAATTGACTTCTCAGCTCCTAATACCTAGATTTATAAATTTTATATATAGATATGTATATGTGTGTGTTTATCTTGAGATTTTTAATGGATGTTTATCTCTTTGAGTGTTCTAAAATCTCTTGACAAGTAGAGTCATAATTTCTTATAACATTGGGCAGGATTCTACATATACAATAACTAATAAATGTTGACTACTGATCAACTCTAATTATAAATATTTTTGCTGAAATGTTATCATGACTTCTTAAAAATCAAGATTTTATATACAAAATCCATAACAGTAGTACAAAGGGAACATAAATGTACATATATATCATATACATATATCTCCATATACATCCATATATAATTTCCTAGAGGGAAGAAAATAATATTTTTCCATTCTGAACATTATTATCTATATATGGTCAGGTAAAAATAATTAAATAATAATAAATAATCAGCAGGATATATATGGACAATATTTCTTCCTTTCATATTTTAAAAATAAGAGACAGCACAATGTTGAAAACAAAGAAAAAAAATTAAACAATCACCTAAGAAGTTGCAGATGTCCCTGCGTTAAAGGCTGGCTGTATTGTACTGAACAAGTAAAAGCTAATATTCTGGAAGCCAAGACAAAGTCTATTATTTCTCAATACCATTCAGGTCACAGATCATATTTACTGAAGCTCAAGGACAAATGGGAAAAAAATGAGTCACAATTTGAAAGTAAAAAAAGCCTGCATTAGTCACATAAAACCTGCTCAGGTTCCAATCTAAGTAAGGAAACATTGGTTTCTCTCCAAGAGAAAAGGAAATGTTGCTTCCTGCTGGCATCCACTTTATAAGGGTCACAAAATAAATAGGGTTGATTTTAAAGGCTCAATGACATTCCTGATTGATAGCTATTCCCTGCGACATTGAGGGCTTAGGGAGTAAAATGATGTATAGGATTTACAGAGCTGTTTTCAAATAGGTTCACAATCCCTGTATTTGAGAAATCTAAAGATTATAAACTGGGATAAGTAAACTGGTTTAAAAATTCACTCTATTACTCTATTCAAAAATAGATAAATATACTGTTCCATGGAAGCATGCTGTTCAATTAAATTTCTATTCAATTCAATTCATCAAATAGCTATTCAGTGCCTATTATATGCAAGGCACTATGACAAGTGCCAGGGATGTGGGGATGAACACAACTAGGAGAATGGTCTCTCAATCTACTGGAGAGGTACAATATGTATACAATTGTATACAATTGTATACAAGTTTAATAGAAAGCCCTACATACACATGTGACAAGGCCTTGTTTGTAATAAGAGGGTCCCCATGTGATTTGAAGGCTGCCTCTCAAGACTGTAGTAGGTAGCACAGTGGATAAAGCACCGGCCCTGGATTCAGGAGTACCTGAGTTCAAATCTGGCCTCAGACACTTGACACTTACTAGCTGTGTGACCCTGGGCAAGTCACTGAACCCCCATTGCCCTGCCAAAAAAAAAAAAAAAGGAAACAGAATAGACATATCTAGCCTCTTTTCCCACACCTTTCTCCAAAAAAGATTTTATTTTCAGCCAAGAGACCAAGCAGGAGGGTTGGGGCAAAGGCTACTCTATTCTCTTCTGAGAAAGGGGGCACTATTCTAGAAGTTTATCTATCTGCTCCTTTAAATATTGTTGGTCTAAGGAATATAATTGAATACATTCCAATTTTTGATTACTTTGTTATCAGTATTGGGAGGAAGGGATATTCCAAGCTCTCTTGACACAGCTTGACCCTTTCCTTACCAAATACCATTTATATGATGAACACACATATACAATAGCAAAGAAGCCCATTTATCTAAAGGATAGCAAAAGAGAAATCAGAGAAAGTATACATAGGCGTATATATAACAGGCAATAAGGAGTTAAAGCTCTAGATTTCATCCAAGAAGAAACTCCTCAAGTCTCCACTATAGCAAGCTGAGGATAGGGACATGATGGAGACTACTAGCTCCTCTCATGCCTCTCCAGAGTCATTTCCTTTAGCAAAATGTGGTAAAATATGAAAGTTTTTAACAGTCGGTTAGGATAACTGAAAGACGCCAGTTTTTCAAGGACCACCCTTTTGGGGAGGAGATGAACAGTCCGCCTGCTGTGCACGTCAGACAGCCTGGGGGAACTCGACTTCCGGGGTGGAGAGAACGGAAGTGAGGCTTTTGCCTGCTTGGCGGGACTCCTGACTGCGCGGCACAGACGGGCTTTCTCTCCAAAGGTGGCCTTTTCGGTTTGGTGAGTTTTTATAAGGAATATAGACTAAGCTTAGACTTAAGACGATTTGTATTGTGTTTCTACTTTCCTATCCTTCTAATCAACATCACCTTGTGACTACCATAACAATAAATAAAAAGGTCTATCTAGAAAACCAAAAGCTTCTTCCATTTACTAGTTTGGGAGATAAATTAAGGGAAAGGTTAAATAGGGGAGATTTATGATCTAATATCCAATTTTAAATCTCACAAAAATGAAGTGGGACTGAACCCTTCCCTCTTCCTTCTCAAAACTGGAAGCCAGGAGTTAAAGTGTCTTCATGCTTGAAGAAGGCTGTCACTCTCCTACTCTCACCAACTCCACTTCACCCTTAGCACAAGGCAAAACATTTATATCCATGTATTAGTAGAGTTTTATACCAATGGGTTTGGGGATAGGGGTTACATAAGTAAATACAGGAATATTGGAGATGGAGAGAGTGCTAACATTGGAAGGATCTGGGAAGGTTTGCCTAGGTAGTAATATTTGAACTGAGCCTTGAAGGAAGTTTAGGATTCTGAGAGGACAAGATGAGGAGGGAATATATTGTAATATATTGGCATAGTAAATAAGGGGTTGAATCTGGAGTCACAAAGATCTGAATTCAAATCCAGCCTCAGATAAATACTAGCTGTTTGACCTTGGGTTTCTGTTTGTCTCAGTTTCCTCATCTGTGAAATAGAAATAACATTAACACCTACCTTCCCAGGTTGTTGTGTGGATCAAATGTGATAATTATAAAGCATTTAGCACATTGCCTGGCACATAGGACTATAAAAATGTTATTCAGTCATTTCCAGTTCATGAACCCATTCGTTTGTTTTTGTTTTTGTTTTTTTTTGGTGAGGCAATTGGGGTTAAGTGACTTGCCAAGGGTCACACAGCTAGTAAGTGTCAAATGTCTGAGGCCAGATTTGAACTCAGGTACTCCTGACTCCAGGGCCAGTGCTCTATCCACTGTGCCACCTAGCTGCCCTGATTCAGAGTTTTCTTGGCAAAGATACTAGAGTAATTTCCCATTTCCATTTCTAGCTCATTTTTACAGATGAGAAAACTAAGGCAAATAGGGTCACAGTTACTGTCTGAGGCCAGATTTGAACTCAGGTCTTCTAGACTTCAGGCCTCGTACACTACTCATTGTACCAGCTGGCCACCTTTATAAATGTTAGCTATTTTTATTATTCTAGGAATAGGGAACAATATGGTAGATCCCCATAGGTGGGAGATGGGGATGGCCAACAGAACATTGCTCAAATTAATTCTCCCATTTTTGTTCTTACTCTTAAAAAAAGAGAGAGCAGTGCTTTAGGAGAGCTGAATTCAAATTAAAACTCTATCGTTAACTACCTGTGGGATTTTAACACAATTTATCTTGTGTTTTTTTTTCACAAATTTCTAAAATGAAAGACTTGAGTAAATGATTCTTCAGGTCTCATTTTGCTCTAAATATCTGTGTTTTTATCAAATGATAGCCTCCTTGCTAAAGTCTAATTAAAACAATCATGTTGTAAAGCAAATCATCAGGTTTTGCCTTTCATTCTCCCCTGAGAATCACTTATGGATATGAGAAAAAAATAAAATGAGAAGCCTCCTACCATTTTTATATTGCTCATTAAAATACAGTGACAGTTTATTATAAGTTGTATTACATATTGAGTGTTGAATTATGTGCTATATATTGGACAAAATTCCTATTCATGACTTCCCTAAAGTCCTGTTTAACCACTTTGTTGTGTAGTGTTGATATTGGGTTCTCAAATACTTTGCCAATAGGCTGTGAGCTCCATCAGGACGTACCAATTCAACAGTTTAATTTAGAAAATATTTATTAAATGACATAGGTAAGATATTGTGCTGGAGACTGTGAATACAAAAAAGAAACAATCTCTGTCTTCAAACAGCTTAAATTTCTGCAAAGATAGGTGGGCAGTAGGAGGGAGCATCCAATATAGAAGTAAATTAAATACAAAGTTCAAAAGGGACTTGACAGGAACTTGACCCATGATTTCATTGGTACAGAAAATTACATATGAGGAAACACTTTCTACTTGTGCAGTAAAGTATATTCTCTGAAATTTATACTACCAGAACTTTTCATAGGACACTGCAGGGTACAATGACTTGCCCAGCAGTATGCATCAAAAACAAAATAAAAGAAGATGGTTTCAAAAGACAGAGTGCTAATGACCAAGGATAAAAGGAAGTGCCTCTTATGGGAGCTGTCACCTGAGCTATGCTTTGAAGGAACCGAGGGATTATAAGGGATAAAAATGTGCGTATGAAGAAGTATATTCTAGACATGTGGGACCCCTGGCTTAAGAGCATAAGAAAAGGTGATCAGCTATGTTATTGTTGTTTTCAGCAACAGCTAATTAGTCAGTATGGTTGGAAGAAAGATTCTAGGAAAGGTAAAACAGTTATCCCAACACATCGTGACTTTACACATTGTGGTTTCAATATATCATAGGTCAGCATAAGAAATTGATTGTGAATTTTTGGGACAGCTTTGCAAAAGCTGCAGATAACATGTGAAGGCCAGCAGATGACATAGAGCATATGACCAAATAATTAACCCAAATTTTACAGTCAAGTACTGTAAACATTCCATAACAGAAAAAGAAAAAAAAATCAGATTTCTCTGGTACTGAAGAAGGGTCAAACAATTTGCAAGCATTTTCCAGATTTCAGGTGTTCCATGTCCCTAACCCTGGCAATGTGGGATAACTGGAATATGAAATAAAACTGGAAGTATAAGTGGGAAAGGGTGTGGAGAAATTAAAATTTCAGTTTGAGTAGCTTATATTTTCTTTTGAAGCAATAGGAACCATTGAAGATTTTTGAGTAGGGAGAAATGTTACTTCTATCTTCTAAGAATATTATTTTGGCAGCTACAGAGAAGATGAATTGGAGAGTCAGAAAAAACAAGTAGGCAGCTATTGCAGTAATTCAAATGAGTGGTTATGGAGGCCTAAATTAGGTAGAAAGTACACAGTTAGGGAAAAAAGGATAGATTTAAGAGATGTTGTGGAGGTAAGATAGATGAGACTAGACTACACTGATTGGATATGTGGATTGAGGGAATGGGTGATTGGAAAGATAATATTGCTGTTCATAGAAGAGGAGACTTTGGAGGAGAAAACGTTTTGCATATGCAGGCCTGATGACTGTCATGAGAAATAGCTTAAATTTAGAGAACCTTATCACTAGAAGGCTGGCAGCATGGATACTATGTTGACTATTGATGCAGCCATCTACTCGGGATGAAGTTACATTTACTAATGGAAGGAGTAACTTCAAAATTGTCCCTAGGCAGATATGAAAAAAATATTAGAAAGACTTTTATTTCAGGAATATCACATCAAACAAAGGAACATTGAACACATAGGAAAGCACATTCTTTTGCATCCTTGTTTTGCATGTTTTCTAGAAATAAAATTGCATGTCATATTCTATTGGGATCTTATTTTGTTTCCACATAATAAACAAATTACTAAAACATCTAGAGTGGCGATATTCAGTATGAATTTAAAAGAAAATGGGTTACCACAATAGGCAGGAAGTCCAAAATGCCTGGAAGAGGCAGGGCATTGTCATGACTGCCACACTGGGCAAATAGATAGGCAAAGACCTTCATTATCTGAATGGATATTCTCAGAGGCTTTTAGGAAGGTGGAAAATTAGAAAAGCAACTCTTTAACTGTTGCCACTGCTTGGCACAGATATTTAATGTCTAATTCTTCTTTTTTTCCATTTCAATTCTCATCTTATTTGAAGGAATCTAACAAGAGAAATATATAAAGAGGGTACAAAAAGATGCATAGTAATATGAGGGTTGTTAAGTAGACAGAAATAATTTTGCTTTCTATTTTTTTCTATATAGAGGATTATGAGCAAATTTCAGGTTTGTCTTTTTCATAGGATGGTGATAGTACTGAAATGTGTTCTGAGATGAGGTTACATCACAGTGAATTGAAAGAAGCAAATGACTTTATCCTTTTTTTTTTTTTTTGCAAGGCAATGGGGGTTAAGTGATTTACTCAGGGTCACACAGCTAATAAGTGTCAAGTGTCTGAGGCCGGACTTGAACTCAGGTACTCCTGAATGCAGGGCCGGTGCTTTATCCACTGCACCACCTAGCTGCCCCCGCATATGACTTTATCTTTGACCATGTTCTCTTGACCATTTTTGTCAATGATTTGTCAATGAAGGCATAGAAGGTTTGCATATCAGCTTAATAGATGGCCTGATCCAGAGAAGGGATGTCTGTTTCCTTACAGAAATTGAAATAAAAGGAAAATCTCAATGTACAGAAACAATAGGCTAATTCTCAGAATTAATGCATAAAATGCTTATTAAATACTCCATGCAAAGCACTGTTAATCCCTAGGGCAAAAAATAGAAAAAAAATAAGGTAGTCAGTGATCTCAAAGAACTAAAATTCTAAAAGGAAGATTTCAGCTGCAAGTTGAATAGAAAGGTCCCATAATCAATAGGGTACAGCAGCAAAGCAGATGTTAATGCACCTTTAGTGTCATTTTCCTTGATAAAATCCTGTCCATGTTTGATGATGAACCATTTTACAGTGTCAAGTTTTTTGTTTTGTTTTGTTTTTCTTACAAGAATTTTTATATCTGAGCCTTTAAAAGATATGGCTTTGGGGCAGCTATGTGGCGCAGTGGTAAAGTACCGGCCCTGGATTCAGGAGGACCTGAGTTCAGAAACGGCCTTAGACACTTAACGCTTACCAGCTGTGTGACCCTGGGCAAGTCACTTAACCCCAATTTGCCTCACCAAAAAAAAAACAAAAAAAAAAACAAAAAAAACAAAAACAAAACAAAAAAAAGATATGGCTTTAGCACTTGTAGGAGCAGTTGCCAGAATGTATCTCACAGGAGCTGCTTCCTAGGATGATGGATGTAGGATATGGACTAGACTCATTGCTGTTCGATTCATATATTCATAGACCTGGGCTACCTCCATGGTGGTCAAGGTGATGCTGGTGGTTCAACTTGTCTGACCATGCTACTTCTGATCTCTCCTTTAAGATAATCTGTTGCTGGATTTTTTTTCTATTTCCACTTTTCCTTCTGTTTCTAAGATATCTAGGAAGTTTTCTTTGATGGTTTCTTGAAACATGCTTTCTAGGCTTTTTTTTTGGTGGGGGGAATCATAGATTTCAGGTAGTAAATTGATTTTTAAATTATCTGTGTTCAAACTTTTTCTAGGCCAGTTATTTTTGGTGTGATCCATCTTATGTTTTTAATTCTTTTAATCCTTTGAGTTTGATTTTACTATTTCTTGTCTTATAGCATCATTGTTTCTATTTGGTACATTCTAATTTTCAGAGAGTGTATTACTTGGGTAAGGTTTTTTATATCTTTGCATCATCATTAATTTCCTCTCTACTTTGTTTTTTTTTTTTAACTTTCATAGCTCTCATAACTATTTTTTTTTATTTTTCTCCCCTAGCACTTATTCCATTTATTAAAAATATTTTACAAAATAATTATTCATCTCTTTCAGGAATAATAGGTGAATGTGTGATGAAGCTGTTTTTCTTTGAGACTTTAATATATTTTGGAGTTATTCTTTTCTTTTGGGATTATGCCTTTAGCAATAGCTTTTTTATGGTGAAATACTTTTTTGTTGCTGTTTGCTCATGCTAACTGTGATAAAATAATGGAATTTGGCAGATGCCCAGGGGTCCCACCTGATTGATTTAGTATTGTTAAAGAAACCAACTAAGTACCTACTTGGGATGATTAGATATAGGCAACACCTGGCCTGCCCTGAGTGATGTATACTGCTGACATCAGCAGGGGAACCAATCGCAGCCTTGAAACTTGAAGGAGCTCCCATTTGGGTGAGGGAGAGAAAAGGTAGAAAAGAGAACACTGAGGCTGGGAGCTCTCTCTTTCCTGTTGGTGAGCTTCTGAGGGCAGACTGGAGAGGGGCAACACAGCTGACTCCCATAGAAACTATGGACCCCAGGTAGTGAGTTAATAGAAACTAGGCCAGCTCTTTGAATTAGCTGAGCTGGAAGCAAGTTTGGGGATTGAGTTGATTTGCTAGATCCAGAGTGCTTATCCATTTTTTTCTTCCCCTATTCCCTTGTCACTGGCTTTATTAACTTCAGCTTTGTTATATATTTTATTCCCATTAATAAAATCTGATTTTTTTGTGAAAAAGAGGCTGTTAATCTCCTTTCTTATTGGCCTGGGAGAAACAACTAAAAAAGGCAGTTTGTAAGAGAGGAAACTTTGGACCTAGAGGTCCCTCATTATTTTCTGAACCCTGATATTATGGCAAGCCACCCCATTAACTCTCCCCATATTAAATTTGGCCCTTACATGGAAGGACCAGATTCTATTCAATTCTGAAGGGAATGTTTGTGCTGATCTTAATGATGATTTCTTGTTGTATTGACTTTTGTGTTATTCAAGGTTCTCAAGAATATCTCAATACTCCCAAGTGGTCTGATCCAGAGCAAAGTATGATTGCTGAATTCATTGGTGTGAGCTCTGTGAGTTCCTGATCAGGATTTAAATCTGAGCAATATGTCTGTGAGTTTGCCTCATTTAGAGTTTCACTAGACTATTCAGCCACTATCCACTAGGTACAAAGCTCTTCTTGAATAGTGTTACAGAATTGTAAGCTTCCCTCTGATTTGTGATTCCTTCCCTGGTTTTTCCTTTGAAGCCTTCATAGTGTGCTAAAGGATGAAACATGGAGCATATTCTACTCCTGGTGTCTGTAATATATAGCTAATGATTGCTTCTGAATATTGTTTCTTGGTAAACAGCCTAAGGCTAGCAACTACCCATCACCCTGGAATGGCAATGTTGGGCACAGGTCCCTTCCTCAGTACATCCTGGATTTGTGATCCAGAAGTGGGCAGTGATTGGCAGAACTGCCAACTGTCACCTGTTTCTGTACCCTATACAAGCTCAGGTCCCTTTGTGAGAGATTTGGGACTTCTTCTTTCCCTGGTGCACAACATTTCCCTGTGCTGTTCTGTTAAGTTTTGCCCTCTGTATCCCTACGTTGACTTGGGTTCTGGGGGAAAAGAGTTACTTTGAATTTTTCTTTGACTTTTCTTGTATTCTCCAATTAGAAGCCATATCTATTTGGAGTTGCAGAGCTTATAGGAGTGAGTTTGCTTTAGTTCATCCCACTCTTCCACCACTGTGGCTCTGACACCTTAAACTGATTGACTGAAACAAAATTACTTCATAGACTACTCAGGAGAGAGGTTTGTCCATCTGACTACGTGTTGGCCTGCCACTATAGACTTTTCATCTATTTTGACCACATTTGTTGATTTTTTGGTCTTCTTCCTCATTACCTTTAAAAACTTTTTTGTAAGCACTGTTTCTCTGGGATAGTGAGGGGAAGGGATAGAGGAATAAATCTGGGTGATTAAAAAAACACAGAAAACAATATAATCCATTAAAATATTTGAATGATTCAGTGGACTTTTGAACTCATCAATGTCCTTATTTCTTCTATCAACCAGTTCATGCTTTCTCAGTCTATGTAATTCTTTTAACAGAATCTCTGTAGTAAATATATACAGTGTTGTGGAATTCTTTGCATGTTGTTGAGTCCATTAAAATGTGAGCTCCTTGAAGGCAGTGATCACATTGTTGCTTTTCTTTGCTTCCCCAGTGATTAATATAGCTCATGGAACGTAAGAACTTTTTAAATGCTTGGAAACTGACTTCAGCATCTTGACATAGACTGAAGATAGCACTGGACCAATTGAGCTGTTCTTCCCCTGCTCCAGGTTTACTCTGCCTTGGCTAGGTTACCTCACCTAATTTGGCAAATAGTATTTGGCTTAGGGCACAACATTTTACTGAGGATATGGGCATGCTTAAGTGAGTCCAAAGCACATAAATCAAGATGGATAAGGAATTCAAAATCATACTGTCCAAGGAATAGCTAAAGGAACCATGCATGATTCGATAGAGAAGACACAAGTAAATCAGTGGACAACTCATGTGGTCCATCAACATCATGTACTATAAAGAGAATTTTTAAAATAGGGCCTTATCACATGGGGTGGACCCTTTACGGTAATCTGTGAGGTTAGTTGGTCAGTTGGTTGTTCTCAAAAAGGAGCAAAATGACATCACTATGTTGGAATCAAGGTACAGTGTTTTGGACTACGGTTGCTAAGACCAGTATGGGCTTGGAAAATTCTACCATAGATCAAGCACAAATAGTCCATATGAACATTGAGAGTAGATATGTTTCTAAATTTGTACATCTCATGTTTTTTGAGTAGCTGATATTATGCTTCTCTCATAAAGCACAGCACATTCTTTGATAGAGGCACACCATGCTGGGCAGTCCTTTGGCAGTATCTCCCATGTCACACAATCAATTCTAAAGTTCTTCATAGAGACTTTTTGAGTGTCTTTTCTTGATTTTTCTAAAAAAAAATGGAGTGTGTGCCTTGTATGAGTTCTCTGTAAAATAGTCTTTTGGGTAAACACACGCTTGGCATTCAAACTATGTGACCAGCCCAACAGAGTTGGGCTCTCTGCAGAAGAGTCTTAATGCTTGGCAGTATAGTTCAAGAAAGAACCTCAGTATCTGAGACCTTATCTTGCCAGGTGATCTTCAGAATCTTCCTCAGACAATTCAAATGGAAGCAAATCAGTTTGCCGGCATGAGCTTGTCTATTGTCCAGGTTTCACAGGCATATAACAATGAAATAAGCATAACAGCTCTGTAGACCTTCAGTTTGTTAGGCAGTCTAATATCTCTTCTCTCCCATACTTTCCTTCAGAGCCTTAACTAGTTTTGGCAATATGTGTATCAACCTCATCATCTATGTGTACATCCCTAGAAAGTATACTCCCATGTTGTTAATTTATCCACAGTATTCAAAATGAGGTAGCCTAATGTTATATATATATGTATATATATATATATATATATATATATATATATATATATACATATATATATATATGATTGACTTGCAATCCTCATTATGGGAGATGAATAATGAAATCCTAGGCATAATGGAGTACTGGATTATATAAGAAAAAACAAAGTTTTACACAAATAATGCTGTTCAAAAGTTAACTGCCTCTGGAAGTACATAGGTGCACATTTCTAGAAGTCTTCCATTTGAGCGTCAATGTTTCCTTGTTAGGACTATTTTAGATGGAATTCCACCTTTAGGTATAAGTTGAACCGGGTGAACCTTGAAGGTCCATTTCCAAATTTAAGATTCTGAATTTATAATGACTATTTTTAAGAGAGAGAGAGAGAGAGAGAGAGAGAGAGAGAGATGAAAAATATACCAACTCTCCTCAATGAATATTATTGTTTTTACTTATTCAGGGTCCCTATGGACAGAGGTACCTTGCTTATAAAAGACTGGATATAGTTAATTTATAGTTCCAATTCATTTTAGATATTATTTTTCCTTGTTTGCCCAAACTGGTTTTCTCAAAAAATAAACCAAGCCACAATTATGATCTTATACAATATGGCAAACATTTGCATTGCTTTCAGAGAAAGAGATTTATAGAAGAAATGAAAGAATGAAATAGTACTGGCTAAAACTAATTACCATATAAAGATAGAATCCACAATAATCCTGTCCCTTAGCATTAGTATATAATATGCCTTAAAACAATTCTAATTAGGTCCTAAAGAAAGGTCAAGAGTCAAAGAAACTTTATTCTAACCAATCAGTGTTTACAGCATTTGTTAAACCTCCTACCTGAAGAAGAAAGGGATAAAACATCATAAAATTAATTTACATATTTTCTGGGTATTTCAGGGTACTGTCTCAAACAGCTAGAAACTGAAAAAATGGAAATCGAAGACTTGTGGCTAATTTGAAAGAGTAATATTGACAGTGACAAAGTGATTTGGAGAGTAGACTTACTGTCTTTTCCTTGTAGATCTAAGAGTAGTTAGGAACCTGATACTCAGAATAAGATAAACATTAACATACATTCTGTTTTATCTTCTAAAAAAGATTGGCAAAGCTACAGCAGCCTGGCCTGCAAAACAAAGCCATGTTTAATAAGACATACATAAAAGCCTTGAATTTTAAAAAAATGCATTCCAAAGAAAAAAGACATTTTAATACTGGCAGTCTACTTTTGTAATAATGAATTATCTGATCCAAACCCTCCTGCCTAAAGTCCCTCTCTTTTCTTCCATTTCTGTTTCTTAAATCTTGTGATAAGTAAAAGACATCTAGATACAATTGATTTAGTTAGAAGGTCTGTTGCCCTTATCTAAGAACACTGTGCTTAACTAGCATGACATAGTCTCTGTATTAGGATGCTTCTAAAATATGGATTTTGTCAAGATATATACAAATCTAGCATTTAGAATACAATCTCAGTTTGGAGACAGATGATAGATTTATTATGTCATCCAGTTTCCATTTTCACTATTTGATTTTATGTAGTCATTAGGTTTGGGCTGGGGGTCCAATATATTTTATATTTTCATCAGTAGGGATATTAATTTTTTTAAATGGAAGTATTCAGTTCTTTACTATTATTAGCAGATCATTAAACACTAAATTCTGAATCCACATTGTATTTAAGGGAAGGATTTGAAGAAACAGGATGGACAAATAGGAAAGACACAAAGGAGATAACCTCTTTTGGGAAACCCCAAAATAAAGTAAGAATTACCTTTCAAAAAATCCTAAGGGCTTTGATAGACAAGTAGTTTTTATTTAGTTAGACAAGGCTCTAAGCCTTGGCCTATAGTATAGTACTCTAGACTCCAATAATGAGTGTTTTATTGCAGATTAACTTGATAAGTCAAAGAAATGATTCAGTCTACTACATTTCAAAAAGCTTCAGAGCCATCTTGTGGTGATTACTGCTAGTCATGGAGAAAGAGGGAGGTGAAGGGGAGAGA
This sequence comes from Dromiciops gliroides, assembly GCF_019393635.1. Classification (NCBI taxonomy): domain Eukaryota; kingdom Metazoa; phylum Chordata; class Mammalia; order Microbiotheria; family Microbiotheriidae; genus Dromiciops; species Dromiciops gliroides. Next base: position 116,127,371 of record NC_057863.1, read on the forward strand.
GAAAGAGAAAAACAATAAGAGAGAGAGAGAGAGAGAGAGAGAGAGAGAGAGAGAGAGAGAGAGGGGGGGGAGGGAGGGAAAAGAGAGTGAGGAAGAGGAGGGAAAGAGGAATATAGCAATCTGGGTTGAAATTCAATAACCAAAAATACACTGAGTAAGGGACAAAAGAAGTGCAAGTAGTAAATTAGTTTCATTTTTACATCATTGATGATGGTAAATCAGTAGTCTAATAAATTCCAGCAACATTCATTGCATTGTATTTCTAATGACTCCCATATCAACCAAAATAAAAATTAAAACTGCTTCCTGTGGACATATGCCTAGTTTCACAGTGATAGGCTACTATGAATGACTTTCACACAAATTAAAATTTAATATTTCTTTCTCATATGCTGCTTTTAACCAATGCTAAGTAGCTGAGAACGGAAAAAAAAAAACAGTTGTTTTTTTATCATTATTGCTATTTACAGAGAATTTTCTATGATGAAAATTGTCTCTGAAAGGGATGTTAAGCCTTGTTATTCTCTCAGATGAAAAGATATGAGAACAGTCCAGCTCCACTGGATTTTGTTGTTAGGCAATTGTTCAAAAGTCAGCAGGAGCTGGCTTCTATATGACAGCAATTGGAATACTAGGAGTCAATGACAGCATGTATACTAACTTAGAAGGAAAAGATAAAAATACTAAATATGCAATACTATTAAAACAACAAGTGTTTGTGAGAAACAGAGGAAGAATTACATGCTATCATATTATGAAAACTGCTACAGTTTGGTAAATATTACATTTTCTCCTGAGACCAAAGAGATTATATATTTTACCTTCATGCTAGCATACTTTATGCCCTTTAAACAATATATGACCTGAAGGGAAAAAAAAATTCAGCTAGCCACAATCTTTGTCTGAGTAGCAGGTAGGAAGGGAAGAAATTAAAGTTAACACAGTCATAAATGTTTAGATCCAAAAAGAACCTTAGCAAACATCTAATGAAATTTGTCTATTTTATAGACAAAGAATCTAAGGCTCCAAAATGTTATGAGCCTGCTCAAGGTCACACTGTCAGAACAACAACAACAACAACAACAACAAAAGAATCAGGTTTCCTGATACCTTGTTCAGTGTTCTTTTTATTATCTTATTCTAGTCCTCATAGAATATTTTAAAAATAATATGGGGACTTTGATTCTATGAGAGTCAATATTTATTTAATATATTCTATCTTACTTAACCCCTTGATTCCAGTGACATATGACAGCAGTGACGTTCACATGGTTCTAACAAATGGCTGAGAATTAGTATATGGTGTCAAATGAAAACAAAAATCCGTAACAGTCAGGATGATCCTTAGTATATGAAGTCCTAATGACCCTCAGATGCTGCTGCTGCTGCTTCTTCTTCTTCTTCTTCTTCTTCTTCTTCTTCTTCTTCTTCTTCTTCTTCTTCTTCTTCTTCTTCTTCTTCTTTTTGTTATTGTTCTTCTTCGTCTCTGAGCATTCTAATGTATTTTATTTTATTTTTTATTTATGGAATAAAACAATCATTTCCATAACATAGTACAATAAAAAGATGATTGAACTTGAAACTGCAAATCTACTATGAACAACTTGCTATTTCTTTCAATTATACAACAAAATTTTCATGTAAATTTATTTTTTTTCTTTCCTTCCCCCCCCACCCTAGAGATAGCTACCATCAGAAACAAATAGGTGTGTGTGTGTGGTGGTGTGTGTGTGTGTGTGTGTGAAATTATTCTAGACATATTTATAATTATTAGTTTTTTCCTCTGGCAGAAGATAGCATCTTTCTTCAAATGTCCATTAGATTTAATTTGAGTGTCTATAATATTAAAAATTACTTATTTGCTCAAAGGCTTTCTTAAAACAGCCTTGTTTTTTACTATATATGATGTTCTCTTGGTTCAGCTAATTTTGCTTTTCATTATTTCATGCAATACTTACCATGGTTTTCTAAAATCACTGAGCTCATCATTTTTATACCACAGTAGTATTCCATCACAATCATATACCACAACTTGTTCAGCCATTCCCCAAATAATGGGTATCCCTGAAATTTCCTGTTCTTCGACACCACAAAAAGAGCTGCTATGAACATGTTAGAACATATAGGTTCATTTCCTTTTCCCCTAATTATCTTTGGAAGTAGTATTGGTAGGTCAAAGTGTATAGGTAGTTTAAGAACTCTTTCGGCATAATCCCAAATCACTCTCCAAAATGGTTGCATCATTTCACAGATCTGCTTTTTAAACAAACAAGATTTTTACTGTGAAAATGAAGGTACCAGGTAATGGAACTGGTAATCTATGACTTGTAGATGAAGGTTCCTTTTCTTGTATTCTACTATGACATGTGACCAACATACAGTCTAGTTGACATGCCACTTAATGTCTTAGTGCACTGTGTAAATAGCTAAGATTATTAATTACTGAATATTTGCCATACGAATTTGTGGAAGGAGTTTTTACAAAAGTCCGTGATGAATAACATATTCAAAAATTATGAATAAGATTAAAGAGAGCTTTCTTCACTTTCTCCTTATTGATGTCATCATATTATCAGTTTCTTCCTCTGAAAAAAAATGATATAAAAACCATTGCATGATATTTGTCACATTCTTATCATTTCTTGATGATAGTTATGTTTAGTGATATGCAGAAAATGATAGAAATTGTCTAATTTTTTCTCTTCTTTGCAGTAAATGTTCCAAAAAACCTCTCCAGAACTGTACCTTCATTTGGAGCCAAATGTAATTCTCTAATGTTTCCTTCAAAGGATATTTTAAACCACACACCATGGAGAATTGGGTAATTTCTGTCACTTGAAAGAACTCATATTTCTTTTGGATTATAAGAATGTAAGTCATTTTCAATCTGTAAAAGTATCTGAAAAATACAGACATCCAGTTCAAATTTTCAAATAAAAATTCCAAAGTAAATATAAAGAGATAACATGACTTATAGTTGTTATTTATGTTTGAAAAGTTCACCTGGCATATGGAAGGCATGTTTGTTAAGTTCGATAAGATGAAAAACTAAAGTTCACCTAATACAAAGTTTAACATGGAAGGAAACTACTTGGGATTGAAGAAAAAGGATTAAAGAAGATGGATCAATGTTAAATCCTCCTTCTGTGATTTCCCTAGAGACTTTAGCAACCATTCTAAATAAAAGGAAATGAGCTCCAGTCATCACTTTGCCTTTGGATTTACATTATATAGTCTTCACAATTGGCTACCTTTAAAGTGAACTAAAATATTTGATGATCAATCCATAGTTTTTATGCATCTATTAATTATGGCCTCAAACAATAACTGTCAGGGAAAAAATGACATGGCATATACCCTAAAATAAAAGAAAAAATGAGTGATTTGCCATAGTTTTCTCTCCTTTCCAGCAGCTGATAGAGAATTTCAAAAGTTAAAAGTTTAAAACCATTGATTTAACTCCTTGTTGAGCCTAACTCTTTTTTTCTTGGTCTATTTGGTAGTGACAAGCATTCTGACTAAAATGAAGAACCAATTGATTACTATAATATGAGAAAATTACTTAACTTTGATCCATGAACCATAATTATATGAGGAAAAAATACTTATTTCAATATCCACTAAATAATAGTGAATATAAGAAAGACAGAGAGGTGGGATAAAAAGAAAAGACAAAAAAAAATCTTAAAAATATAAATATTTTCTTGAGATTAAAATATTCAAGTAATTCATTTAGTTTTTATTGACATGGGGTGGTTGTTCATGTTTCATACTAATAGAGGACAAAATGACATTATAACGTTGGGATCAAGATATAGTGTGTTTTTGACTGTGGCTTTTCAATCCAATACAAACTGGGTAGGATCTAGCAGAGATCAGGCACAACTAGTCTGTTTGGACATTTGGGATGGTGATTTCTCTAGATGTTCACATTTCACATTTCCTTTGTGCTATTGTGATTCTGCTCTGCTCTTTGAGCACAGTGCCTTCTTTGATGTGAGCATGCCATGAGAGCCAGTCCTATGACAGTGTATTCTATGTCTCCCAAATGGTTTCAGAGTTCTTCAGAGAGACCTTGAGAGTGTCCTTTTATAGTTTCTTCTCACTTTCCTTGGGTGAGTTCTCTGTAAAACAGTCTTTTATGTAAATGAACATTTGCTATTCTGACTATATAGCCATCCCATCAGAGTTGGGCTCTCTGAAATAGAGTTTGGATGTTCTGCTGTTTACATCAAGAAATGACCTTGGTGTCTGGTACCTAATCTTGCCAGGTAATCTTCAGAATCTTTCTAGAAAAATTCAAATGGAAGTGGTTCAATTTTCCCCTATGACATTGGTAAACTCTCCAGGATTCACCAGCATACAACATTAAAGTCAGCACAGTAGTTCTATAGATCTTTAGTTTGGTATGCAGCCTAGTTTGTCTTCTCTCCCAGACATTCTTTTGGAGCCTCTGAAATGCTTAGACAACTTTGGTAATGTATGTGATCTATGTAGACACCCCTGTAAAGTATATTGCCAAGGTAAGGTAAGTGAACTTATCCACAGCATTCATAATTTCTTCATTTGCTATAATTGATGACCCCATGTATAGATGGTGTGGTGTTGCCTGATGGAGAATCTCTGTTTTCTTGGTGTTGATTATCAGGCCAAAATTAGCACATGGCACAGAATCAACCCATACTCTGTTGCATCTTGGCTCAGAGGCTGCACTGAGTGCACATTCATCTGTCTTGGCTTGTAGTCTTTTCAAATTAAATAGTTTAACACCAATGGGGTAGATAACCTTGATGTAATTTTTGTCCTCATTGAAGATGTCTTACAACTGAAAATATTTTTCATGGAAGCAAGCACATGACTCTGCTTTACTCCACTGGTGACTAGGAAAGTATGAGAACATGGTCCTTTATCCAGGACCCAGGAAGCATGAGACTGCTGTACAATACTGATGCACTTCTTTGAGATGTTATATTTCACCATGATTTTCCATAAACCCTCATAACTGACAGTATCAAAGTCCTTAGTCAGATCAACAAACTTTATTACAGACCTCTGCTCTGCTCCTGGCATTTCTCTTGGAGTTCTCAGGCAGCAAACATTGTGTTGACTATTCCTCAACCATTTCTGAAGCCATACTGGCTCTCAGGGAGATGACCATCTTCCAGGTGAAGGATCAGTCAATTAAGGAGGCCTCTGGCAAGAATCTTGCCATCAATGCCTGAGAGATTCCCCCATGACCATCACAGGAAAACCTGTGTCATTGTCCTTTAGAGAGATGGACAAAACTGGAGGAATAACTTCCTCTTGCCATATAACCTGGAAGACTTCAGTGAGCTTCTGGATAAGCAGTGGACTCTCTGCCTTATCTCTGCTGGGATGGACTCAGTGTCAGGTGCTCTGACACATGAGAGGAGCCTAATGGCATTCAATATCCCTTCTGTTGAAAGTTCAGCTAGAAGGGATTAATTTCAACCACTGGTATACAATCAATGGCTTCAGTATTGGATGATAATGATCTGTTGAGAACACTATGAAAGTGTTGGGCCCATCTCTCCAGGATCATGTCCTCCTCATCACTGATCATTGTGGCTCCATCTTTATAGAGTAGTTTGGATGCCCCAGAGATCTTTGACCCTTAAATAGTTTTCAGGGCATTGTAGAAATGCTTCGGGTTGTTGCTATCAAAGTGAAATTGAATTTCTTCTTCTTACTGAGCCAAGACCCCGGCATCTTTCTGAGTTTTACATGCAGTTTACTTTTGATGGACTTAAATACCTACTTGTTAGAGATGATTAAACAAACCAATCTTGCTGTTTGTGAGTCTTCTGGCCCAGGTGAGCAAATACAATGCTGTACACCAAATCTCTGAATGCTGCCCACTCCTTTTCTGCTCCACAGTTTCCATCCAGGTCAGGAATTAATTGTTCAAGTGTGTTGAAGAACTCTAATCTGTTGATGCTGTTTCCTAATGGTCATCTTGCCTTGGGGCTGTATCTTCTGTTGAATGGGAACATTTAGCTTGGAGAAAATTAAGTCTATTATCACTCCAGCACCCTGCACAACACATTGTTTTAGTCACTTTCACACCCTACCTGGTTCTTCTCCTTACCAATCTATTAAAGTTCACGACTTTCTGTCCTCATAGCATGTACTAAATTTTAGATACTTAAACAGAAGACAGTGTTGGTGATAAAAAGTTTGTGAAATACACCAGTCTTCAGCAGTTAGTGACCATTGCTGTTGCTGTTTCTAGCTCCATTCCTCCCAATGACCCCCTGCCATATCTTATAGTCTTTGTGTACTGGACCTTATCAAGATTTATCATGGTGGGAGCATAGGCATTGATGATGGTAGAGTGGCACTTTTGTTCATTATTGTGAGATTATTATTCATGGATTTTGAGAGGCATATAAGGTTGCTGACTGGATTAGATCTGATTGTGAAATCTTTACCAGCTTCACAGAGCTCCTAGTCACAGCAGCCATTCCAGAAAAACATTTATCCAGTTCTAGCTTCGGTAAGCTGGCCTTGCTACACTCATGACTGCTATTCAAATGTGATACCTGCCGAGTTCTCTCACAAAAAGAGTCATTCATCTTTCAGGTCTACTGGATTTGTGTTTTCCATGAACATGCACACATGAGCTTGAACACATTCCATGTACCAATAGTGAATGGAATCATCTTTGCAAAAATTTCTCTAAATTTTGTTTGTGTATGAGTTGACCCCATTGTAAGATCCTGTCCACCAATTCAAGCAGGTCAGTCTTGGGTGAAGTAGCCAATTTTTAGGACACCTATTCTAGTCCCTTTCTCATGCCAGGAGGTGATCAATGTTGTCCTTTAAAAAGCTGCTCACACACCCAGGAGGATGCTGAATCCCACTGTTGCTTCAGCCTGGTGAAAAGGCAACACTAGGGCCTGAGCTGTGTGCAGACTTGTAACCACAGCTCCTAGTGTATCCAATCTGCTTCTCTATCACTTGCCCATTGTCACAGAACTTCAAGGTAGGTAAAATAATAAAATATTAATATAGTAAAATAATTAAATTGTTGAATAACTAAATTAAAATAGTAACATTGTATAGGTAATGTCTTGACTTGTGGGTAAATTGGATTTAAGTGAGGCAAAGTTGAACAAAGTCATCAGCCTCACTCTCTCTTCCAGAGTCATCAAAGTCCAGCAGCAACACAAAATTTAAGACACTGGGCAATGGCCCAGGGATGTTGTGGATGACCTTGGCCTCTTTCAATGTCTGACCAGGCTCTCTGCTGCATTCATTGCCTGTTAAAACAAATTGTTATCATCTGCTCACCCCCACAAGGCCGAAGTCTTCATATGCTTGGGATAGACATCCCCCTCACTCACCTATGGGTCCAAGGTCCATCAATTACCCTCAACCTGGTTTAGCCAATCTACCAAGGTGGTTTTACCAGGGTGTGGACACTGTAGATGCTACAGCTTCTTAGAGCCACAGGAGAAAGTTGGGTGAGAGACAGCAGAGGTGAAAAGCAGTCCTGAAAATATATTTGAGGAAACACATACACAAAGAAAGCTGGTGTTTTTTATAGGTAGAGTGTGTTACTGCCTATCTCATGTGATACAAGGAGCAAAGGGATGATTCCAGCCCCCATTTACATTCTCCTCTACATACTATTCCTCCATTGCTTTGGTTTAAGATTCTGATACCTATTAAAATGCAAATTGAATTAGGAGGTTAATACATTTTTTATCATTGTATACTTTAGTGTTTAACCATTTATTATCTCCTTTCCATTATCCAGGTAGCTAAGAAAAGGCCATGATTACAGAATTTAAAAAATTGAGAGTTTTAAGGGACATTAGTTGCAATCTTGTCCAACTAGTTTATGAAATGAATGCAACCTATAACATACAAATGACTTTTACTGAAGACATCCAAAGAGATCGTGTATGTTGTTCATTTGTTTCAGTTGGGTCTGACTCTCTTTGACCTTATTTGGGGTTTTCTTGGCAAAGATATTATAGTGTTTATCATTTAATTCTCCAGCTGATTTTATAGATGGGGAACTTGATGTAGGCAGGGTTAAGTGACTTGCCTAAGGATACATAGCTATTATGTATCTAATGCCAGATTTGAACTCATGGGATGACACAGGAAAGAGACTCAATAAATATTGAGGGAGTTAATTTCTCTTTGAAATATATCTAATTATTTAGGAGGTTGTATTTTTGTTTGTTTGGTTGGTTCTTTCCTCCATCATCCAAGCTAATTTGTCATTTTTGCAAATTCTACCCATAACTCCTGATTCTGTCCTATGAAGCCAAATGGAACCATTCTAACTACTGCTGCATATGACATTACTACAAATACTTTAATGTAACTATCATATTCCCACTGAGCTTCTTCTTTTACAGGCTAAAAATTACCAGTTCCTTTAATCCTCATATTTCATGGATTGAAGGTTGGCCCTTCCTTAGTCTGGCTGCCCTCCTTTGTTAACTCTCTAATTTGTTGATGCCCCTAACTATGTTGTCTATAACTGAATACAACATTTCAGTTAACTTCCCGAAAATAAGAAGGGTATAGTGGCAATATCACCCCTTTTAGCCCAATTTTACATGGGCATTTTTGGTTAACACATTCGATGCCTGATATATGCTGTGTTTAAGTCCACTAAAACCCCTGTATCTTTTTTTTTTCAAAGTGGTATCTTTCCATAATTTCCCCATCTTATATTTATGAAGTTGATTTTTAGATTCAAGAGTAAAACTACATATTTTTCCACTTTGGTTTTACTCTTATTAAATTAAGCCCAACCATCCAATTCATGATGTCTTTGAATTTTGACCTTATCATCCATTGTACCAGTTTTCATTCCTAGCTTTATGTCCTCTGTAAATTTGATGAATATATCATTTACATCTTTATCCTAGAAACTGACTTCCTGCCACTTGAGTTTAGCCATACAAATCATTCTGAATGCATTTTATTGTTCTACTGTCTCATCTATATTTCCTAATCTTGTACATAAGAATATATTAAATACTTTATTTCTTTATTTTATTATTATTATTATTTGCAGGGAAATGAGGGTTAAATGACAGCCCAGGGTCACACAACTAGTAAGTGTCAAGTGTCTGAGGCCAGATTTGAACTTAGGTCCTCCTAAATCCAGAGCAGGTGCTTTATACACTGCACACCTAGCTGCCCCTGAAATACTTTATTAATGACATTGTTAACATCTCTCTGAACTAAAACCCCTCATATACTACTTAAGTATAATGTCATAAAGGAATTGAGGTAATATTTTAGAAGCATTATTGACTCTTTGTTAATACTACTTTCTTTTTTAAGATGTTCATCAACCATAACTTTAATGATCCATTTTTAGAATATTTCCCTTGTCATCAATGATTCCTAGTCAATAGTGAGCAGACTCAGTTCCTTTCCCTTTTTTCAAAAATTGAAATTGGAAATTTTCTAATCATATCTATCTTCCATGATCTTTTAGATATCATTTATAGTAATTCCTCAATCACATTTGCCAATTATTTCATTACATGAAGGTATGACACAACTTTGATCAAGGTAATTTGAGTTCATAAAGGGCAAATAGATGCTTCTTATCTCCTTATTAACCTTGGCTATCGGCTCCCTGTTAATCATCTGTGTTTTATCATTTCCGTCATAAATAACATTCTGCATTCAAGAGGGAAAAATAATAAACAATTCTGACTTCTTGCTTTTGTCAATTATCCTGATCCCATTCACTCTGAATAGAAGTCCTATATCTTCTTTAATCCTCCTTATTTTTTTGCCAGAACAGCTAAATACAATTTATTTTTTAAATCATACCTTTTTTGTTTGTAGGTTCCCTAACTAGGCCCAGTTCATTTTGACCTTGAGCATTACTCATACTATTTTTAGAGGACATACATCCCTTCTCTGTTCCTGGCCTTGACATCATCTTTAAACTGGAGGAGGAAATATTTTAGAGATGAGGAGCAGGCAATACTTGAAAGTTACCCTCAGCTGAACTCATTTAAGGAAGAAAGTATATATAGTAATCATACATATATAACCCATATCTGATTGCTTGCTTCCTCAGCAAGGGAGGAGGGGAAGAAGGGAAATTGGAATAAAATTGGAACCCAAAACTATAAATAAATATTTATTATATAAAAATATAAAAAAGAAAGTATATAAAGAAAATACACATATATATGCATATATACACAAATATATGTATAGATACATAAGTAATTCAAGCTAAGGTTAACTGGAAATATATTTCTATTTCTCTTAATATGCGTCTGCTTTAAACAATCTATTTGCTTCCTTAAAAGTCAAGTATTAATCCTTATATATAAAAAAGTTGAATAAATTTCTTAATTACATTAATTTTTCAAATAAAATTTCTATTTTATAAAAATAAAAGAGCTAAGGCTTATTATCTGTATCATTCAGTCATGATTCTGTTACTGAAACTGATAGTGGCTTATTCAAATTATTCATTTGATTCTTTTAGTTGGTGAATGTCTCTTAAAATATGAATAAGTCTCTATATATAGACCTTTTGATAGAAATGTTACCTGTGTTTATATTGATAATAATATAGTGCTGTTTTACAACCTTTTACAAATGCATTTTATTATTTATTACATTCCCCATCACGCTTGATGAAATAATGAAGTTACAGTTTATTTTCAATGCAGAGAATATTTTTCATTAATCAAATTATAGGGCAATATTATATAGATTATATGATTATGATTAGTATTAAATGTCACATACAAATAATATAAAATTATATATGTATTGAGGGAGATATCTTCCACACCAAAAAATCTTACATTATTCAAATTGCAGGACAGTATTATATGTATGTATGCATGTATTTATGTATGTACATGTATATATAAGTATGTTATGAATATCCACATTTACATATGTGGTGTTAGCTATAGATAGATAGATAGATAGATAGATAGATAGATAGAATAAAATGCCAACTTTTTGCATTATTGTTTATTCAACAAATATAAGGAGTTATGGTTAGTTTCAGGAGAGATATTAAGTTAAATTAGACATATTCCCTGTAATTTATCATCTAATTGAGGGTAGATAATGGCTCAGATCATTTGCTCTGTCTTCATAGACTGACAGCTCTCAGAAACCCCATAAATATAATGGTAAAATAGAATTTTGCCCTTTAAGCATAAGTAGTTTATTCTCGAAATATTTTCACCTCTGTCCTTTGGTCTAGTCACCTCTTAGAATTTCTTAAGCCCAAAGTCCAGTAAAGTAGATGAGCACCCTATGCTTTCCCTGGCCCAGAAAACAACCTTCCTAATAACAGATTCAGTGCATTTCATGAATCATGAAATCATGTTAAGTGTTCAGTTCCCAATTCCTGTAAACATACTTTTGCAATGTCTGAGTTTGGTATAGGTGTAAATTTCGGTTATTATTGTTGTTATTCTTTTCTAGTGATTGACTCATTTGTGGTTCTCTAAATAGTTGCTAACTATCTTTTTCAAACACTACTACTTAACCAATTAGGATTAATCAAATACAGGTGGTAATCAAGCCCATATGAAATTATTTCCACACTATAATTTCAGTACATGTTATATGGTAATTATCTCTGTAACATCAAAATTAACAGCAAAGATAATTGACTTTACCTCTTGGACTCAAACCAAAAGGACTCTTTACTTTTACATCCTTGAAAAAGCAGAACAGTATTTTCATGATGTTGCTTATATGGATGTATATACCCAAGCATTCAGTTTAAAAGGGAAGCAATCTAATTTTCACTGAATGAATGACAGAATGGATGGATGGATGGATTGATACAAACATTTATTACTTTGTACCAAGCTTTAGGGATAAATTTTTAAAAGTAAGATAGTCTCTGCTCTCAATAAGCTCATATTCTAACAGGGAGAGACAACATTTATGTGAGGATTCAACTGCAGGGAAAATAGAAAATCCTAGTGATTCTTAGGATATATTAGTAATGCATCCTCTTTAGTGTCATTTCCACTGATAAATCATATACAGTTCTTTCACTAAGTCTGTTGATAGTTCTAGGGATTCAGAAGCAAGAACTTTCTTTTCTAGGTCACTGTGGTTGTCACTGAGAGCTCTAGCATATGCAAAGGCAATTGCTAGGTCAAATTTCTATAGGAGTTCCTTCTTGGATTCAGGGTACTAGACTACCTCCATTGGGATTTGAGAGGATATAGTAGTCAAGGTAGAAAGCCTGGTTTAAACCACATGGCACATGACTCTTCCTGTTTCTCCCTCAGTGCCCATTACACTTTCATGGGGCTGGCTTAATGATAAAACTGTTTGAATGTATGTGATGGATGTCTGTCCTCCAAGGTCCACCCTTAATAAGTTTGATGAGACTCATTATAATAATAAATGTTAATAAATGGGAGATCTTTATTGATGATATATATTTTCAAACTTCTTCAGATATGGCATTGCACTTATGTGGGTAAATCACTTTCCTCCCTGACACTTCATAGTGCTGAACTCCACATCTTAACAAACTGGACTTGAATTGTTTATTTTGTAGCATACATCCTCAACATGAAATTTAGGCAACAAATTAGAAAGAAGAAACCAGAATTTAGGCTTTGCACAGACTGACACCTTCCTAGCTCTGCCCACCTCTAATTTATGCTTTCCATTCTCACACTTTCTGAATTCACTATCTCCACCTCTAGGGACAATTAAAGGATTCCCCTAATTTTTTTCTACCTTTTGGCCCTTTCTTTTTCTTAACTTTCCTTGGGGCATCTCAGTTCTTATCTGTCTGTTGAGTAGATGAACACACACACACACACACACACAGGGACATGTAAATATAGACAATGTCAATCAGCAAGAATATAAGTACTTTGTACCAAGCACTATGCTAAGCCCTGGAGATACAAAGAAAGGTAAAACATGTTCCCTGTCTTTAAAGCACTCCATCCTAATGTAATGTAAGTAGAATGCTATTATCTTCTAATGTAATTTCCATTTCCAAGTAAAAACATGAAAATTAAAAATACACATATAAGATATATACAATACATACTTTTCCCCTCATTCTTCTTTAAATTTACTAGATTCTTTCATCCCTATGAAATATCCAGTCCTTCTACTGTTAACTGTTTCTAGTATCACTTACTGGATCTATACAATTGCTTGGATCCATAAGGTTGTTTCTTTCTTGAGGGTCTCTTCAGGTTTCTGTGAGCTTTTCCAAAGTTTCTTTATCAACTGATTATCTTTACACTGGTTTAAATGTCAGCTTTCAAATGAGAAAGCTTACAAAGTTATGTATGTTAGGCATTTTAAAGTGCTTTTTATATAGTAAATAGGGAATGTATACTGGTAAATGCTAGGAAGTTTTGTTTGCTAAATAAATGTAGTTTAATTCAATTTAATACAAATTTCTTACCTACCAAAGGTTTTTGTTAGGTAAAGGACTTGTAAACAAACAAACAAATCAAAAAAGGCTTATAGTGTCCTCAAGGAATATACATTTTATGGGGTAGGGGAGATTACAACAGGTAAATAGATAAATTCCTAATGTTCTAAGTAAATACTGGTGGGGGTTTGGGACAGGGGTTGGGGTTTGGGATAGGGGTTTGGGGTCCTTAGGAATTCCTCTTTAAAGAATTACACCCTCTTGCACATAAATCCAATAGAATAAGATCATAGTTTATTTAGGGGCTGGGGAAGAGAAACCAAGAGAGAACTTCTTGGACTTCTTCTCATGGAGAGAAGGCATGGCACAAAGCATGGCTCTGAGCTACCAATCTCCTTGAGCTGGAGACAGTCAGGTACTTTTTTTTTCATATAAATATTTTATTTTCCAGTTATATTTAAAGAGAGTTTTCAACATTTGTTCTTATAAGATTTCTAGTTTCTAATTTTTCTCCCTCCCTCCCTTCCCTCCTCCCTCCCCAAGACAGCAAGTAATCTTATATAGGTTATATATGTACATTCACATTAAACATATTTCTGCATTAGTCATGTTATGAGAGAAGAATCAGAGCAAAAGGAAAAAACTCAAAAAAGAAAAACAGCAACAACAACAACAAAACAATAGAAATAGTATGGTTTGATCTGCATCCAGATTCAACAGTTCTTTTTTGTTCTGGATTTGGAAAGCATTTTCCATCATGAGCCCTTTGGAACTATCTTGGACCATCGTATTGCTGAGAAGAATCAAGTCTATCACAGTTGATCAACACACGATGTTGTTGATATTGTGTACAATGTTCTCCTGATTCTTCTCATCTCACTCATCATCAGTTCATGCAAGTCCTTCCAAATTTCTCTGAAATCTGCCTGCTCATTGTTTCTTACAGCACAATAGTATTCCATTACATTTATATACCACAACTTGTTTAGCCATTCCCCAATTGATGGGCAACCCCTCAATTTCTAATTCCTTTCCACCACAAAAATAGCAGCTATAAATATTTTTGTACATGTGGGTCTTTTTCCCTTTTTTATGATCTCTTTGGGAAAAAGTCCTAATAGTGGTATTGCTGGATCAAAGGGTATGCACAACCTTATAGCCCTCTGGGTGTAGTTCTAAACTGCTCTCCAGAATGGTTGGATCAGTTCACAGCTCCACCAACAATGCATTAGTGTTCCAAGTTTTCCACAGCTTCTCCAACATTTATTATTTTCCTTTTTTGTCATATTAGCCAATCTGATAGGTGTCGGATGGTACCCCAGAGTTGTTTAATTTGCATCTCTCTAATCAATAGTGATTTAGAGCATTTTTTCATATGGCAATAGATAGCTTTGACTTCATCAGAAAACGCAAGCAATTACTTTTATAGAGGACTATTGGGGATGATGATCTGACTCTGGAAAGTTCCTTTATGGAGGGAGGACCATCCCCCACTAGTGGTGGCTGGAGGAGTTGGTTGAAGGGTGGCTGTGGATCTCTCAAGCCAACTCTTGCCTCCTCTTGCCACAAAGGCAGCAGCCACACCTAAATGTTATAGGGCTTAGCTCCCCAGATGTTCTCTGGGGTACATCAAAGAATCTTCTCCTTGAGAAACTAAACCAAAGGACAGACACACCTAAAGAGATAAGTGGAACCTGATTGGGACTGAGCTAGCTCTGGGACCACCACTCTTCATTCCAGTCTCCCTCACCCCTGGGGAGATAAGATTAGGTATGGCTGCTGCATTTGTCCTGGGAGGAGGAAAGAGAGATATAGCTTGAGAGATCCACAGCTACCCCTCACCCAATTCCCCCAGCCACCACCAGTGGGGGATGGTCCTCCCTCAATAGGGGAACTTTCCACAGTCAGAAGACCACCTTATCGGACCACTATCAGACCTCTATAAAAATATCTGCCTGTCTCCTGCTCTAGGAGATTGGTATCTCAGAGCCAATGCTATGTGCCAAGAATTTCTGTTTCTTGGTTTCCCTTCCCCAGCCCCTAAATAAACAATTATCTTATTCTATTGGATTTGTGTGCAAGAGGGTATAACTCCTTAAAGAGGAATTCTTAAAGACCCCAAACCCCAACTCCTATCCCAAACCCCCTCACCTATTTCCCCGCAACATAACCTTATCTCCCCAGGAGTGAGGGAGACTGGAATGAAGGGTGATGGTCCTGGAGCTAGCTCAGTCCTGAACCAGTTCCACTTATCTTTTTTGGTGTGTGTGTCTGTCCTTTGGTTTAGCTTCTCAAGGAGAAGGTTCTTTGATATACCCCAGAAAATTTCTGAGGTGCTAGGCCCATAACACTAATAATTTGAAAAGTGTATTATGAGGATTAGGTAAATGCTAAGGGAGTAACTAACTTTATAAAGTTCAGACTCAATATTAGAATGATATCAGGCATTTCTTGGTTATCCAACAGTTTTAAAAAAAGGTATATTCAATAAGGTTCCCCTAATACATAGCTTGGGTAGAGAGGTGTTTGGGACAAACTGCCTCAGTTTACCCAAATAACTCGAGGAGACCACCAAGTCAAGCAGAGACAGATTTATTACATTCTCATGAGAAAAGATGACTCAATGACTGAGATTGAGCTGCCATAATAGACTCATACTCTGGATTTTTATAGGAATTTTTTGGTGGAAGCCCCCACTTGCACTAGGGTGAGCTCACAATCTAACATCCAATCCTGTCTCACCCAGGGTGCTTGTTTAGCTAGTGATCAATGTATGGAGACATGCATACGTGTTCCAGGAACATGGGGTAAAGGGGAGGGGGAACAAGTTCAAATCAAGGGAAAAAGGAAGGGGGGCAGTAATGAGTAACAGAGGCTGATATCAGGCTTAGGAATGTGATTGCAATTAATCCATGGCAGGGACTGGGGGTCTGACTTGTGATGGATTCCAGGGACATGATTTTTATTACAGGCCATAAAAATAAGATGTAGCTGACAAGTAAGCAGGGGCTAAGCAGAAGTAAAGAGTGCTAATTGGTAATAAAACTTAAAAAGAACTGACAAGCAATAAAATTTACTGGGGGGGGCTGGGTATCTTCCAGACCCCATCCTCAGAGTTTAATCTAACTCAAATCCATAATCATCTCATACAGAACTGACCCAAATCCATCACCTCATACAGAGGTTTCACATCTCCTCTCTTATCTCCAAGTGAGAATATAATAAACTTCCAATATGGAGAGATTTCTGAGGCATTGTAAAGAAAATCCAGGAAGAAAGACAAGGGTGTACCCTGGAGAAGAATCTTTCCAAAAATATATCTCACAGAACTGAATGTAATAGTTCAAATGTGGTCTCACAGGGTAGAGAAAATGCAATGGGCCTATCACCACCTTATATCTATGTTGTATCTCTTAATTCAAATTAATTCCATTCATTTCCTCCTAACATTAGATAAAAGTGAAAATAATGAGGGTATAGAGTATATTGACAAGAATGAAGATCTTTTAGAGAAAGGGAGTGTTTGTTATCTTGTCCTGACATTTTTAAACTATGTGACCTGGGAATTTTTATTTTTTTGCCTGAGCCTTAGTTTCATTATCAGAAAAATCAAGATAATAGGTCATAGAGCTCCTTCTATCACATTTTATTGTGAAGACAACACTTTGTGATCTTTAATGTAATTGTGAGCCATTATTAAATAAACAATCAGTTCCTTAAATAGCTTCAGAGATTCAAAATATCTCACTTATTTTTTCTATGATTTGTGTGTTGCCCTATAATGCAACAATTAACACTGAACTACTAAAAATTAATTTAGTGCATTCTCCTGAAAGTGTCCAAGCCCTTATTGATAACCATGGCTTTGATAATGTGAGCTTGTTAGATGCTCTGAACATTCCAACAGTTGAATAGATAAAAATTTTACAGTTAGTCATCATGCCTTTCCAGAGTATTTTGTTATAGTTGTAATTGTTCTTTCTAAATATTCATGAATCTTATCTGTCCATTCCCCAGTTTGTTGCTTAAAATCAGTAGAGAACTGGTTTCTCATAAAATATATTTTCTCATCTCTATAAAATCCAGATCATCCTTCAGTGTGAGAAAACATGGCTCAGATGCCAGTTTACTTTGTTCATTCAGCAAACATTAATTAACTGCTTAACTAGGACAGAGCTCTAGGCTAGTGAGTGGAGGAAATAGCTTAATCAGTAAGCCAACAAGTATTTATTAAGCATCTACTAGTGTCAGACCCTGCAAAACACTGAGAACAAAAAGAAAGGTAAGTATTCAGTGCTTGCCTTCCTGGAACTCCAATTCAAATGAGGACAGAAATATGTAAATAACTATGTACAAATGCAACACATAAACAATAAACTGAGAGTTACCCACTAGAATTAAGGAGGACTGAGGCTTTTTGCAGAAGTGAACTTTAGCTGATGCCTGAAGAAAATGAGGAGGCAGAACATTCTAGATACAAGAGACAGGGAAAATACACAGTGAGGAGATAGAGTGTCTTATTCAAGGAATAAGAAGGAGAACAAACAATGTTATTTGATCATAGAGCACTTGGAGGGGAGTAAGGTGTAAGAAGACTATAAAGTTCTTTAATAGACAGACAAATAATTTATATTTGATACTGAAGATAACAGAGAGCCCCTGGAGGTTACTGAAATGGAGGTGGGGGAGAGTGATATGACTAGACTTTCAGGTTCGGAAAATCTGTTTGGCAGTTGAGTGGAGGATAGATTGAAATGGGAAGAAACTTGAGAAAGAGACAAATCTGAAGGTTATGCCGATAGTCTAGTTGTAAGGTGAAAAGGGCTTTTACCAGATTAGTGACAGTGTGAAAGGAAAGAAGGGAGTATATACAAGAGGTGTTGCCAAGGACTTTGCAAAAGATCAGATATAAAAAAGAGGAGGGTAGGAAGAGAGAGAGAGACAGACAGACAGACAGAAAGACAAAGAGAGTCAAAGAGAGAGTGTGTGTGTGAGAGAGAGAGAACCCTGATGTCATGGGATGATTATGGGCTCCGGTTACCCCAACAGTTCTCTGGAGAGTTCAAGGAACTTTTTCCTTGAAATCAAGTAGGCCTCTCCTTGAACTCAATCAAGGACACACACATACCCTAAAGAGTTAAGAGGCACCAGATCAAACTGAGCATGCTCCAGGACCACCACCCTACATTCTAGTCCTCCTGAGCACCTGGATGAGGTAATCCAGGAGAAGACCACCTGGAACTGCCCATCAGCAGACTGCTTAGACCCATCAGTACAAATTTGACACCCACCACCAGATCGCTCACTAGAGATTCCTCCTACCTCAGCACAACGTGGGAGGACCCCCAGCCCCTCACCCAATAAGAGACTCTTACCCACCCCATCTAAACCCTATAAAATGGCACTCCCTGAGCTAGTTGAGGAGGAAAGCATTTTGTTCATGCAAAACCTTCCTCCCGGCCAGTTTCTCTTGTACCCCAATAAATCTGTTCTTTTATTTCTAATTAGGTCTTGTGCAAGATTGTAATTCTTTACAGAGGAATCCTAAGGACCCACGTGCTTTCTCCTCCCGGTATTTCCCCCATATCACAGATATCATGCAGCTAACAATCCACTTGGTGAATAATGGCAAAACATATGATAGTTAAAAGGAACCTTTAGGGGGCGGCTAGGTGGCACAGTGGATAAAGCACTGGCCCTGGAGTCAGGAGTACCTGAGTTCAAATCCGGCCTCAGACACTTGACACTTACTAGCTGTGTGACCCTGGGCAAGTCACTTAACCCCCATTGCCCCGCAAAAAAAAAAAAAAAAAAAGAAAAGAAACCTTTAGGGTTATCTGCTTAAATTTCCTTATTTCAACAATTAAGAAAATTAAGTTTCTGAGAGGTTAACAATAATTCACATGTTATATAATAAATTATAAATGTAAATAGAGAAGTATATAACAAAGGGTTTTGTGGTTTTTAAAAAGAAAAATTTTGATAAGAGATCATATAATATCATTAAACTAAGGCTTTAAAATATAGATAAGAATTTAGGGGCAGCTAGGTGGAAAAGTAAATAGAGCTCTGGGCTTGGAATTAGGAAGAATCATTTTCATGAGTTCAAATCAGGCCTCAGACTTTGACTAGCTGTGTGAGTCTGCTCAAGTCATTCAATCCTGTTTGCCTCAGTTTCATTCTCTGTAAAATGAGCTGAAGAAGGGAATGGCAAATGACTCTAGTATTTCTGCCAAGAAAACCCCGAAGGAGGGTATGGAGAGTTGGACATAACTAAAAAACGATTTAAGAAAAATAACAAAGAATTTAGTAGGTGAAAAGGGGGCAGAGAAAACAAGGTTGGCAGGCTGCTTTTAGGCCAAAGGGAAGTGCAGTTTGAGCTATGAAACAAAATCCCTGATCAATTTCCTATTAGTTTTAACCTCTTCAAGAGTAGTAACTGTATCTTCTATTTCTTTTATTCAAAAAGGAACAAGGGATATGTCTTCAATTATCTGTATTGGAAAAGGACCCTAGCTAGGGTCTTCTGAAACAGGCTTAGACAAACATTCTGCATTCAGCCTGATTCTCTGAGGTCAGGGAAATCTTCAGCGAGCAAAAAATAAATGTTGACTAACTTGTTCACATGCAATCTACCTGCCAATTGTTTCCCATATTTCCTTGGGAGACCTTAGAGTTGTACTACTTTGTTCCTGGAAATGATATTTACATATCTTCCATTTTACCTGTGAATTTCCCTGAGCAGCAATTTCAGAATTGTTTGCTTTGACAGATGGGAAACTATTATAGACAAAGTATCTTTAAAAAAAGGTAAAGAAGTAAATATACTGTGTATTTTGAATGAGATTCTGACAGCATTAGTATTGATACCATATCATAAAACACCATAAAAATAAACCATTATGGTGAAGAATTGTCAGTGGGTTTTATGTTTGTCTTAGCATAGACTCTGCACCTATTTTCTAAAAAAGGCTTTCACATTATACACTAAAACAAACGAAAATACTTTATTTTCTGTTGCCTGCATTTTGAAATTCCTATGGGAAGGAAAGATACTATAAATTACAGATATGGACCTATTGAAACATTTTTCCTCTAGTTATTATGACCCTATGGGAATAATAGTGATTGTTGTGGTTGTTTCCCCTTCATTCTTGAAGGGAACCATGACATCAGAAGGGGATGTCATAACTTGCAGTGAATTGAAGTGAGAGAAAGCAGTGCAAAGTCAATATATACATTGGGACAACTGAAGGTGGCCCCAGATGTTTGAGGTAATTAGGGTTACTTGACTTGCCAGCACAGCTAGTAAGGGTTAAGTGTCTGAGACCAGATTTGTAGTCAGGTCCTCCTGACTTCAGGGCCAGTGCTCTATCCACTGCACCACCTAGTTGACCCAGTAGTGATAAGGTTCTGGACAATGGACAATCAATAAGTGTTATTGATTACCTGGAAACAACAACATAAAAGTTTGTTCAGGCTCTTCAGATTACACTTAGAACAGACCTTATAATACACAGGAAAATATATCCATGGGGCTCTTGATCTATAGTTTTAAGAGTGTAGCAACTTAGATTATCTTGATCCTGGTGTAGCTATTGCTTGGGCCACTTGCCTTATGAATTTGGATTTATTCCTGGGGTGCCAGACTTTCAGTTTTATCAATTGTTATAACCCCTGTTAAGACCAGTTTTGGGGTTCACCAATCAAGGAAGACTTCTACGAGTTTAGACAAGTATGGGGGGCAGCTAGGTTGCGCAGTGGATAAAGCCCCAGCCCTGGATTCAGGAGGACCTAAGTTCAAATCTGGCCTCAGAGACTTGACACTTACTAGCTGTGTAACCCTGGGCAAGTCATTTAACCCTCATTGCCTCACCAAAAAATATAAAGTTGACAAGTACAGGAAGCAAATATTTCCCTGTGCCCCAATATGTTGCTTAGCTAGTATGTAGCTAAAGTATGTGTGGAAACATAAGACCTCACATATATAGTAAGCATGTAATACTTGTTGATGATGACAGTGATGTCTCTGAGCTTCAGTTTTTTTATCTGAAAAATAAGAAGTTAAAATAAGGTGGGGAAGTTGTGGAATATTGCTGTTTTTCTTCTTTTTAATTTTATTTATATTTTCAAAAAACTGGGAAAATTTACTTTATGTCCTGTGTAGTGTTCATTTATCATTTCTTGAAATGTTGTTCTGAAAAAACAGACTTTTAAAAAGCCCATTGTGTTTTAAATGGAGCTTGTTGACTATGCCTTTAAACTCAAATCACTCTAGCTTTCATGTAATGGACAACAATAGTCCCCAACCCAAACCTCAGTGATTCATTGTTTAGCTTTTGATGGCTTTGAATGAATATAAATAGCAATCATTTTCTGTTCTGGCCTGAGGGTCTTCCATTCTCAGACTGATGTCTTTGTTGTGGCAAATTGGGCCACCTTTTATCTCAATTCTTACCTAGTCTTTAGTCATTGAATGGGCATGGCCACAGACAAATTGAGACCTGGGAAATAGCCTGATTTAGAAAGACTAAGGTCACCCCCTGCATCCTGGGCTCTTAGCAGTCATCTTCACCTACATATTGTCACTGGAGGAGACTGTCAACCTTCACTAAAGGACTCTGGAGGAGAGAGTGAGACTCAAGACTTTTTGGGGCTTTGGCTGACTTGAATCCCTTTCATGAGCAAGTCAAAACATCACCTTCCAGAGGGATCATCACCACCACCACCAAAAACATTGCTTTTTGAGGAATATAGTGCTGACTGAGCCTCCTTTTTCTAATCTACAAAAAAGAAGTCAAAATAAGCGGCTTCCAAGGCCATTTTCAGCTATGTAATCTTATGGTTCTGAGGTGCTATGGTATTTCTTAGCTTTCCAGCCAAGAGAATCAGATTGATGGATAATTCACATTTAAATTGTGTATTGTATTTTAAGAATAAATAGAGATAATGCACTTTTGCATCCACTTTTGAACAACTTTCTCTCTCTCCCTCTCTCTCTGTCTCTGTCTCTCCCTCCCCCCTTTCTCCTGCTATTTCCTAAAATCCCATGTTTCCATAATTTCATCTCTGTGTACAACAATAGGTAAAAAAAAAAATCATTTTCCATGAATGTGGCTCTAATTTTCAGAGCTAGAGAGTTAACTAATATTAAGTAATTTCCCCATAAATTAACTAATATACCCATGATCACAATGACTGGGTGATGATCTACTCTCAATAAACATAACTGGCACCATTCAACTTATACTCCTTCAGACCTATTTGAGGACAAAGGTCTCAGTCCCCCTTCTGTCCCCTCAGGCAAACAGATCATATGGTTCAAGTAGTTCTGAGCTGGTCTCAATGGCCTCACCAAAAAAAAAAAAAAAAGTTGACAAGTATAGGAAGCAAATATTTCTCTGTGCCCCATTATATTGCTTAGCTACTATGTAGCTAATGTATGTGTGGAAACATAAGACCTCACATAGATGGTAAGCCTGCAATCTGAGCTGTATCCATATAAGGGAAGACTGAAAAAATGTCTCTGTGTCACTTTCCCAATTGACTGAGAACCCAAAGACTAATTGTGGAAATTAGGGTTAAGAATAGTATTCAGGTAAGCTAGCTTTCCAGTGTAGATTGTAACCCTTAAGTAATCAGGCCAGTGATGAAAAAGGGGAGTGTCCTTTTCACATTAGGGACTAGGGATTAAAAAGGGGCCTGCAAGTGATAAATTTTGGCTGTAGCAAGAATGAGAATAAATGAGCCTTGACACATCGCAGCTAAGTTGTAGAGAATTATTGAGCAGGGGTTGTTTTCCTCTCAGATAGTATCCATCAGAGTCATTACTTAAACTCAGGCCTTCCTAACTATAACATTGTCCCTCTGATTCTTTAATATGTAACCAAAAATAATTGGGGTACTTGGGGACTGTCATGAAATCACTTGTTACAAACAGGGCTAATTTTACACTGATGTGAAGTATTTCTGTTACTGTGGTAAAAATAATTTTATCTTCCTTTTGATGTGGGATGGAATTAGGGTGATCAGATTGATTGTGAGTCATCCCAAAAGAATTACAAGACTCAGTGACTCAGTTTCCCAAGTTTTATTGCAATACTGGGAGTGACCACAGGAAGAGCATCATGGAGGTGTCTCTTGAATAGGGAAAGAGATGACAGTTATATTTATAATATGGATAAATTGATTATCAGGCTTGTTATAATAATCTCCATTTTAGGGAGGTACAAGGGAGGGCTTATCCTAATTTGGACTTCTTGGGGTCCTAGGCCAACCCCCAAGTCAGGCATCTTTTTCCATGGAAGTGTATTTTGGAGGTTTACATAGCATAAGGTAAATCTGTGGACAAACTTGGCATTTTCTGCACGTTACCTCAACTTGTCAAGGTCAGACTGTCCCTATATTTTTTTCATTCCCAGGCCTAGCTTCTGGATATTAACATTTCTCAGTTAGGATTTCTGTAGCCTGTCTCTATGTCTTTGTTATAGTTAAAGTCTCTATGACCTGCCTTTTTATGTTCTTGTTATGAGTGGTGATTAATGTGGGTAACAAGAACCTAGGCCCTGACTTGTATTAATGAAGGCCCAAGTCTTAAGTTATCCATTAATACCATTTGATTTGGGGTCTGTAAATTATAGCCCCTCTTGGAGCTCAGATCTAAATGAGAGCCTGGAGCTTAAGTTTTCCTGTTAACACTTTTTTTGTCTCCTACATTACTCTGTTTCAGTTTTCTTAAATAAAAATGAGAGATTACCTTAAGTTCCCTTATAGCAAGATTTGTTTATGATCTTTATAAAATTATAACATACGAAGTGAATACAAAATGTCATCATCGTATAGTTAGAGCCAGAAGGAACCTGATTGCCTTTCCAAAGGTCATAAAGATAGTAAGTATCCTGAGTCAGGATCTGTAACCAGCTCTTCTGACTTCAGTACATTGTCTGTGCAGCCATGCTGTCTCCATAATTAAATTCTATGTCACTATGAAAATACGGTGATAAGCATTTGTCAATTTTGCTATTGAATAATGTGTAATAGATATTATAAATATCAATATGATGCCTTCTGCAAGCGCTTTCAGCATTCACATTTAATGCCCTCCTGAAGAATGCTATATTACTAACAAAAACAAAAAAACTATGCTTTTCATCCAGAGTATATAGCTAGAAAAGACTGTTTTGTAATTTTTAAATGATTTTTTTACCAAGGTGTCTGCTGAGAATGAGGAGTGAAATGTCCAGTAATCAAGGAATTGGTTCTCAAACAAAGGTATGGAATAGCAAAGAACAAATTATAAATCACACTAGATATGACTGAAGGAAAACATTCAATAGGAAGAATAAAAAGTTTATAAGGCCACAAAAACAATCAGGAAAATGAAGACAACAATAGAGTAAATGACAGACCAAAGAGGACAAAAAAAGAAGAGGAAATTGATAAACAAAGTAATTAAGACTTCACAAACGGTATTCTGCAAATTAATACCTGTTGTGAAAAAGTTACATCTCTTCTGGTATACTCCCAAAGACTGACAAGTAAAGATATATATTGTAATTAAAGAGGATATTTTTAAATGTCTGGTTCAGTCATTTTCAGTTGCGTCCAACTCAACCCCATTTGGAATTTTCTAGGCAAAGATACTGGAATGGTTTGCCATTTCTTTCTCTAATTTATTATATAGATGGGGAAACTGAAGCAAACAAGCTTAAGGGACTCGCCCAGGGTCAGATAGCTAGTAAGTGGCCGAGGCCAGATGTGAACTCACAAAGATAAATTTTCCTGACTCGAGCCCCCATCATGTTGTCATTGTGCCACCTAGCTGCTCATATTTTTAAAAGTCAAACTAAATTAGAAACTTCAGAGCAATAATAGGATAAAATACTAAAAAGCGAAAACAAGCAAATGACACATCAAGTAATAAGAAATGTTAGTAATTATTATGGCAGACTTGCAAAGTTTTTGAATATAGGCTGTCATAGATAAAATTAGTGAAAGTAAATAAATAGGACAGGTTTAAATTAACCATGATAAAATGAAGGAAATGGCTCATTTCTAATTATGGCCTAAAGTCTTAGAATCTATTCCTTTTCATTATAATACAACAACATTGCTATGAATTTTTTCCAAATGTTCTACTTGAATAGTGAATGAAAATCCAGTGGAATACCCCATTATCACTCAATTTACAATAGACAACTTTGTCTACTTCTCTCTGTTCTCTCTCTATTCTTCTGTCTCTGATACTGTCTCTCAGTCTCTGTCTCTGTCTGTCTGTCTCTCTGTCATTGTATATATGTCTGTGTGTATAAGTATATACACCGAACAGATACATATCACATATGTAACATGTATATTATATATCACATATAGCACACATAAGGGTGAGTATTATATATCATACATAACATATGTGTGTAATATTATATATCCGTTCAGTGTATATACTTATACACTCATATATGCAATATTATATATCTGTTCAGTACATTATGGAGCTCTGTTAAACTTCCACAAAAAGTATTTTAGTGATTAAAGTCCTAGAAGGAACTTTTATTATAAGACCTGACGGTCAATGTTATATTGAAGTCCCAATATGTTAGCATAAACATACTTTGAGAAATCAAAAATGTGAAGACATATATAAAACAGTGCTAGAAATACTAGCTTTATTAAGTGTCCCAAAACTTTCAGTGGTGTTTTAAGCTTTTAAAGTTTAACTCAGTTCATACTGCACTAAGATGTTAGGGATATCCAGTAAAAAGAAAATGACTGTGATGCAAAATACAAAATCATGAATAAAACTTTTTTTAAAGTAGTAGTTGCTTTAAAAGCTAGGTTTTTTCATCAGTGAGCCATTTGGGATCATTAAACATACTATAAAATTTCACCAAAAAAATGCATCCAACTATTTTCCTTTTATTCAGTACTTGGTTCTGTTCATTTTCCATCTACAGAGTCTAAGATATACAGTTTATATTGATAGATTTGTCCAGTGGACTGCCTATCTAACAGAATGTCATTGTGTGGATAATAGACATTGATCATCCATATGTTGGTTGTGGTTATTGCTTTTTCATTTTCCTTTGTAGATTATTAGGTCAATCTCTTTTGGAGATGGGGAAGAAGTAATAGAGGAGGGAAGATGCTTCCAGTGATAAAAAAAAAAATCTAGAGGCATATGATAAGGTTAAAATGGGAATAATATAATAATAGTTTAAATATATAAACAACATATGTAAATTCTAATTCTTAAAAGAAAAACAATGTCAACCTTTACTATCCTACTCTCAAAATGTTATCACATTAATGAATATAAGGGATTAGCATATCCACTTATAAAAGACCAAATATATATTATCTCAGTAGCTTAAAATGTAATAATTATGTATTCCTCACAAAATCATTTAAGAATAGACCTATTGAAATATCCAGTTTCCTATATCCCTTTGGAGGTTTCCTTTCCAAATTCTCTCTGCTAACTTGTCAGTGATAATTGGATGATAGCATAAATTGACATGGATTACAGCTAATTATAGACTTTTTTGGTGCTATGGAAAAGTAAACTTCAGATTGTGTGTGTCATTTTTAATGCTCACAGAGAAGATGCATAATAACAAGACCTTCAAAACCATTACTATTTACTATTATAGGTGAAGGTGCAGGTAGATGACTCAGTGGATAGAGCTTTGGCCCAGAGTCAGGAAGCTGTTGTTGAGTTGTTTTTGATTTGTGTATGACTCTCCATGACCCTCTTTGGGATTTTCTTGGCAAAGATAGTGGAATGGTTTGCCATTTATTTCTCTAGTTCATTTTATAGATGAGGATCAGAGGAACATGGTTAAGTGACTTGCCTAGGGTCACACAGCTAGTAAATGTGCAAGGCAGCATTTGAATTTATGAAAAGGAGTCCTTTTGACTCCAGAATATCATGATACTCTATCTACTGGGTCACCAAGCTATCTTCAAAGTCAAGAAAACCTGAGTTAAAATGCATACTCAGACATCCTATGACCTGGATAAGTCACTTAACCTTACTCCATTTAAGAAGGAAATGGCATACTACTACAGTATCTTTGCCAAGAAAACCCCATGGACATTAAAGAGTGAGACACAACTGAATGACAGAACAACAAAAAGCACAGTTGAAAGACCGTATACTACAAAAGTACACTTCACTTCCACAGTCCAATCATCTGTTAAGAATTGGTATCTACATGCACAACCAGTTCAAGTCAATCAAAATGCAAACACTACTTTTAAAAATTTAATCTCTTTGAAAGATGGACCTACCAAATGCCCAACTATACATAAAGAGAATATTTAAATATATTTAAGCATTAAATTATAACAAAGATTCACAGAAACTCAGAACTGTACAGATGCTCAAGTCATCTAGTATGGTGGTCTTTAAAATTTTTTTGGTCATGTAGCCCATGAAAATAACACCCACTAAGATATGTAAAGGATATATGAAGAAAGATGTTGTCTGTATCCAGAGAAAGAACTGATAAATAGAAATATGTATAGAAAAGTGTGTGTGTCTATATTTATATGTACCTATTTGTGTCTAACATTAGCCATCTATAGGGCAGGGTGGGAGAAGGAAGAAAGTAAAAGGGGAATAAAATAGCTTTACATGATAACTTTATCATATATTTAAAAGGAATAGCAAGTTGTACATAATACAGTTACAATTTCATGTGCAATTATCTTTTTATTATAATATTTTACAAAAATGCTTGTTTTACTCTACAAATTACAAATAAAATAATTTTAAAAATAAATCACATATATTGCTATTATACAAATATGGACATTAAAACATAAAAATAATAAAAATGAAATGGTTGAAATAAAGATGAAAAATAATTTTAAAATATTTATCTTTATCTTACTAAAATTTTGCTCTAACAAAAAGTGAAAGCACTCTGAATATGCTTCATAATTTTTGAAAATCTTGTTAATCAGTTTTTAGAATACTTAAGTTTTAAGACAATCATAGCTTAAAAATAATGTTGCACAAAGGTATGTAGACACAAGAGGGAGAAGTGCATAATTGTCAGTTTTTAATAAATCATGACACATTTTTCATTATCACCCATCAGTTACATGAAGGGTGTTTTTTTAAAAATGAAATCTGGATAATAAATTTCTGTCTTCCTTGACACTAATGAAATATACTACAAAAGCAATACCAAGATGTTTGGGGTATTTTTTATATTTTAACAAATGAGTTTAAATGCACCTAGAAACCTTTCACATGCAAGATTTTTCAACTTTAAGATTTTTCTCTATTTTGGAAGCTGCACTATGCCCTCTAGATATCATAGACCAAGTCAGTGTTTATTTTATAAATCTTTCTTATTCTTAGATTAAATAAATAAAATTAAAAGTTCTAATATCCTTTTTAAAAAATTTTGCTTTTTTATAGAAACTTGACAGTCACAGACAAAAGAATATTTCAGTATACAAAGAATGGAAAAAAGAAGATTGTACATGAGGTTGTGTACTTTTATTACACACAGTATATGTTTTCAAATATATATTAAATTTAATTTGTTAATAACAAAATTACCCTGCTTATCTTTGCCTCTTTCTAAAATTCTTTTTTGCTCTTATTTTTAAATGATTGAGTGCTGATCTTTTCTTTCTTTTTTTTTTTGCCTTACCATACTATCAACTTTTCCCCTCAAACCCCTACCCTCTCCATACATAAATACAATCCCTGAATTTTAACCAACAAACAAATGTAATTCACATTTTGACTGTACCTAAAAAAAATTCAAATTCTTCACTTCTAATCTATCTTTTCTCCTCATAAAGAGAAGCACATTTAACATCAGTCTTTTAAAGACATATTGGTCATTGAATTGATCAGAGTTCATACATCTTTCAAAGTGGTTTTCCTTTACAATTTTGTAGTTATTATAAAAATGATTGTCCTGATTATGTTCATTTCACTCAGCATCATCAGTTCAAACAAGTGTTCCAAGACATCTTTTAATTCACCTCCATGTTATTTTTTTAAACAGGGAAGTAATAGTCCATTATTATTACACATATCAAAATTCATCTAGCCATTTCTTAAATTATAGTCATCCACTCTGAAATCACTGCTATATGATCAACCCTCCAAAAATGAGATTTGTTTTCTTTGAGATCATTTGTGCTCCAACTATATTACCACTATTAAACTCCCCTCTCCCTGTCTCCCTCTACTCCTTTGTCAAATTTAACATAATTCGATGCCAAGCCCTTCGCATGTATTCAAACACTCTCTGAATGATCCAAATAAACATGAGGCCTATGATCCATCTTTGTATACTGGTCCTCTGGCATGCTACAATTAAGAGAAATAGCAAGTTACTATTTTTTCTTCCTTACTGAATTTCTCTTATCTTAAAATGATCATAAATTTAAAAAAAAATCAGTAAATTAATTTACATGCCATAAGCCTGTCTTCCTCTAATTATCCTTAAAGACAACATGATTCTGAAAGTTCTAATATATTCTTTCTTTAACCCATGGGTAGTTTTGCATACTCCAGAAGTCTGTATTTACCCCACTATGGAGACCAGTGAAGCAGTACAACTTAAAGATGATTATAAATCCCGAACAACATCCCTGATAAGGGTCCATTCAGTTTATACCAGAACACATCCAGTAAATGGGAATGGTACCTCCTGACACAGCAAAAAGCTCTTTGTGTCAATTCTTATTAAAAAGGGTTTTTGTTTTTGTTTTCTCTTCCATATATTTGACCCAAATCTTTCTACAACTTCTATCCAGTGACAAACACTGATGTAAAAAAGTAAGATTATACTCTAAACTACTTCTCATAAAAACACCATCAACACAGCTAATGGATTACATCAGCAGTTGAATATGTAGAAGCAGCCAAAACAGCAGGTCTAAGGGTTTTGTTTTTTTGGTGTGTTTTTGTTTTGTTTTGTTTTGTTTGTTTGTTGTTGTTTGTGGGATTGTTTTGCCTAGATGTCAACAGGTAAGAAAAAAAAGATTTTATTTATTAATACCGATGTATTTCTCATAATATATAGATATGAGAGACAATGTAACATGCTTACACAGAAGACAAAGGGGAAAGTGAAACAAAATGCATTCCTCAAAGGTCATAAGGAAATATGGAATGTTCCATATAACACACAGGTCTGTTTAGAAGTCTCTTATTTGACAAGCTAATTTAGGAACTCTAAATCTTAGGAGTTCTAAAAGCGGCCACACATGAGTGCTTCTTGACTTCAATTCAACAAGTATTTATTAAGTTCCTGGCATGTTCAAGGCACTGGGCTAGGTGCTAGAGAGTACAAAGATATATGGAAAAGATACACTATATTCCAATAGTTTTGATCTAATGGGGGGTGGAAAAAAGTTTAAAAGAGAAAACCTATATGAATAGCCATGATATAAAGGAGAGTGAAATACTTACAAAGGAGAAGTGAATGCAGTATTCTTTCAAATTTGAGACAGCAGAATACTTACAAAGGGTTCAGGAAAGATTCATGGATGAGGTAGGATCTTCTTTGAGTCAAAAAGGCATCATTATAATGATTTTTTTAAAAATGACCATTTCATATTGAAGTAGAATATCCATTTGAAACTTATTGTGATATGTGGTATAAGATTTAATTTCTGCATACATGTATATGCAAATGTATATATCGTTCAAATTGCTTTTCAGTTTTTCCAGCTGTTTTTGAAAAATAGGGACTCCTCCAAACAACTTAGTTAAATTTTACCTGATTTTTGCTTAGTCTGTTCCATTTGTATATACATATAGATATATACGTGTATATATATACTCAATCTATCAGCTATATACACATGCATATATAACATACATACACACACATATATATACATACATAAATATATACATACAAACATGCACACATACACACACAGATATAAGCCAGAGTCCATTTGTTTAGATGATTGTTTTTTTTTTTTTAATAATACAATACAGAGTCTGGAAGTACTATTCCTTTAGCAGGGGAATAAATTCAATAAAAAGGGGATAAAAGAGTAATACCATCCTAGGAATGGGTGGCAGAGGTGGTAAGACTGGGGGCAGGGGACAGTTCTGAGAAATGAGACAATCCTATGAGAGCAGAATGAGAACAGAGGAAGAAAACAGTCCTTTTTGGCCAGGAGGTAGAACAAGTTAAAGGATTACATGAGCAGAGGAAGCAAATGAATATCAGAACCAAGTTGTGAGGGGCCAATACTAGTCTAGCACCACTCTAGCACTATTTCAGTTCCCACATTCTGTTGGGCCAGGTTACTAGAAGGTGAAGAGCTTCAGTCCTAGCCACACATTTACTGTTGTGGCAGGGTCTTATTTCAATCAATGTTCAAAGAACTACTTCCCAAATTGATTAAGGACATTTTTGCCCCTAGTTTATACTTTTGATTAATGAAATAGGGATCTAGGCCTTCTCTAATTGTTGTTTGTCCTTCATTCTTGAAGAAGATTTCATGACTTCAGGGTGATGTTACATGACTTGTGTAGGGTCACACAGCTAGTCAGTGTCTGAGGTGAGATTTAAACTCAGGTCCTCTTGCCTCCAGGGCCAGTGTGCCACCTTCCTGTCCCAGTCCTTCTCTAATTACATTAATTTAGATAGGGAAGTGTAATGCCCTCCTTATAGTAAGATCAGTCATTTATACTTAGTAGACCAAGGAGAGTCACTGATTGTTTAGTAAGGAAGTGATATGATCTGAGCAGTTTCTTTTTGGTGACTACTTGGACTATGGTATGAAACATGAGTTGAAGAAGGGAAACATTATGGTTGAAGAGGACATTTATACAGCTTTTACAACAGTTTAGATAAGAGAAGGGAGCCCAGACTAGGGTAGATAGAGTGGGAGGTTGTGAGAATTATAGCTAAAATAGAATCAACAGGACTTGGCAACTGATTGGTTATGTACAAAGAGGAAAGAATCAAAGATGATGTGGAAATTGATAGCTTAGTTGACTGAGAGGATCGGACTGTTATTAATAAAAACTGAAGTGTTAGGAGAGGTAGGTTTGGTGCAATGGGAGGAAATGAGTTCATCTTGGGAGATTAAACTTGATGTGTAGGGCTCATCTTATGAATAGGTGCTATAAACTCATATGATAAGATTTTAGGGAACCTAGGTTTGAATTTAGCATATATAATGTGTCTTAAAATTCTTCCTTTAGAGATTTATTATTTTAAGTCTTCAGGAATTTTTAGGCCTCAAAAGTTTTCTACTTTGATTAAAATATACCTTGGAGAGATAAATATCTTATAATCATAGAATCAAAAATCTCATGGGAAATCCTGAGAGGGATTTTTAGTGATCATTTTATACAAATTCCACATTTTATAGAGAAAGTTTAACTGCTTATGCCTGAAATCAAACAGTTCTGGTAGCAGAGTCACTTTAAGAGCCCAAATCTCCTGACTTTGGCTACACTGAGTGCTTTTTTGCCTTATTTGCTGGTTCTTAGAGTCATCATCCACGACACTGGTGGGGAAAGCTAGAAGTCTTGGAAGTAATTGTACATACAGGGAAAGTCAGAGATAGCATGAGTGAGAAGGATATAAAGAGGTGTCAAGGATAAACAATATACTTCACAGTACTTAAAGATGTGATTGTTTAGATTAGTAGGTTGGTGAAATGTTATCAAGAAGTTCCTTGCAAATATAATTCAGAAGACCAACATTTAGAGTTGAAAGGGAGAATGTAATTAGGTAATAACCAGTGATGAAATATGATTTTAACTACAGAATTTGACATTGACTGATGGAGAAGGTTGGTTCTAAAGCTGTTGCAGGAGGATGAAACTAGGGATGCAACAAGGAAAGGTGAACCTAATGAGAATGAATGAATGAATAAATGTTTCAGCAGAAAGAATTTAGTAGCATTATTGATCCACACATCAGAATTTTTAAAATATCCACTATATCTAATCCAGAGATGAGTATTCAGTAAATACTTAATGAAAATGCCTTGCCTGGATAAATGAAAAGAAAAATTATCTTTAAGTTAAGAAAAACATCTTTTGTTTTTATTCTTAACTATATTTTTCATTTTAATTACTAAGGAGGAAAAGTAAAGAAGAGAATAAATAAATGAATTAATATTTTTTCCTCTTATGTCCTTATCTAAAATGCTTTTTGGAGAATACAGAAAAATATATTACTTAAAAATATAAAAATGATAAGTATTTTTAAATGGGACATGATAAAAGTTAGTATATTTTATATATAACATTTTTTATAGAAAAACTGAAGAATAACAGACAGTTCTCAGTGAATCACAGTAAGCTTGGGAAAAATTGGGAAGATGAGAAGGGATTTTATGAATGGAGTGTCATTTACTGTATTTTATTAGTAAATTTAGATATGTAACACAGGGTCTATAGACATCTTTCTGGAAAAATAATAATATGTAAAAAATATGCATGATTATATTACATAAATTTATTTTAAATAATGAAATGCAAATATATTTCTTCCTTCTCACCTTTCCCCACTTTCCATAGGACTCTGGAATTCTTCACTAATTTGCAAGTTCAATGTATCTGCAAGGGTTATCCACTATTTAAATCTCTAGCCTGAGCCTCCGTCAATATATCTTTGTGAAGTACCTTAAAAAAAAAAGAACATTAATTTTAAAAGCAAAAAATAATTTAAGGCAAAATGTATATACAGTCTAGATTCTATCCCTTAAGAATGCCTCAAGGGGAATGATTCCTCCTATAATATAGAAGGAGGTTAGTCAGTTCGAATTCATGCTTCCAGGAGTGAAGGTTGAAATCTCAAACCACTTGCCTACAGAAGATTTTCCCCTCTAGTCACAGGGGAAAGGCTTCAGAGGAAAGATGCCTCAGAACCTGATGAACTCTGAACTTACTGATCTTCTGTAACAATCATATACAGCTTCACCACATCATGCATAAATACAAAAGAAAAATCCCCAATACTGGAACTAAAGCGTTCTGCTTTAGTTTCCCACATTTTATGTGGAAGAAGTGTATTCTCAGGAAAAAATGTCTTGGAATATGTAGGGCTGAATTGATTAGGGATTTCAACCTTTGTTGGGGCAGTTAGCTGTGTGACTCTAAGCCACTTAACCCTGTTTGCCTCATTTTCCATAAATGATATGGAGAAGGAAATGGCAATCAACTCCAGTATCTTTGCCATGAAAAACCTAAATGGTGTCACAAAGAAATGGACCTGACTGAAAAATTACTGAAAAAAAAAAAAACTAAAACATTACTGTATTTCTTAGCTGAGGCTCTAAGTAATATAGAGAGAATCTCAGTAATTTTTATTAATACTTCTTATATAAACTCCTAAATAACAGAAAGAGACAAATAGCATTTTATCTTTGAAGTAACAAGAAGCCATTTCAGTTTACCAAGTATAGGAGTAACATGATTCAACTTTCACTTTAGGAAAGTTGGCACTTTGGTAGTTATTTTAGACTTATTGATAGTTATTTTGAAGGATTTATTAAAGTGGGGAGAGACTTGAGGCAAGGGGACTAAATATGAAGTTAATAAAATAGTCTAGGTGAGAGGTTATGAAGACTTGAATTATAATGGTGTCTATTTGAGTGGAGAGAAGGGAATATATACAAAACGCGTATGTAATTAGAAATAGTAAGATTTGGTAACAAATTTTATATGTGGCCTGTGAGTCAAGAATGATTCAAGGATGTGAGCCAAGGTGTCTGGGAGGATTTTGGTAGTATTGATAGTAATAGGAAAGTTAAGAAGGTGGAAAAGTTTGTAGAAAAAGAGAATTAGTTCATTTTTAGACATGTTTAGTTTGAGATGTCAATAAAGGTGTGATAAGGGACTGAAAACAAAAGATCCAAGCAATGAATATATGTATCTGAAAAGTATCTGTGTAGTTATAATTGAACTCATATGAGTGATATCAACAAGTGAGATATTATAGAAAGAAAAAAGAATAGGGTACAGGACCTTTAGAGGTTACTTATAGTGAGCATCTTATGGACAAAGATCCAACAAGAGTCTGAAGAATCATTAGGCATGTAGTAAAAGTCCCAAGAGAACAGTGTTATGAAAACCCAGAAAGGAGAATGTATTTAGGAGGAGAAGGTGATCAACAGCACCAAATGCTGGAGAGGTCAAGAAGAGAAGGACTGAAATTATTAGATTTGGTAATTAAGAGATCATCAGAATCTTTGGAGAATGTAGTTTCACTTCTGTTTTATAGTCATAAGGCATATTTGGGAGGGATTAGAACACAGAAAAAGAAGAAAAAGTATAGGAGAACCAAGTAGATACTTTTAAAGATTGCGTGCAATCTTGTATACAAACATACCTACACATGCAAATATCCTAGAGAAAATATGTCTATTGTTCTTCATTAAGGCATGTCCATTATAAGTGGAGACTCTTTTTCTATCCCCAATAGCCCATTCCTCTATACATCTTTTTCTTCCATAAACCTAAGCCTTACTCATCTCTCCAATTTTCCATAAAAATTATAAAAGATAAGTGTCTAATGGGGTTGTTTTCTGACTAAACAATGTTTCATTGATGAAATGTGCGAATTTGTCTTTGAGTTATTATTTCCTCAATAAAATCAACTTATTTTAATTTTGTGTGTTTAAGAAATTTACGTTCCTCTTTTCAAAGGGAGAATTGCAAGAATGTGAATTTTTGGGTACCATCTTCTAAGACATATTGTTGCTAGTGTACAAGATTGTTGGAATGTGTTTCAAGAAAGTACATGTCCAATACCAAACTAAGAATGTAGTAAGAAATAAAAACCCTCTTGGATTATTTTAGAATCAGATCTGCCCTGCTTCTGATACCATTGTGGGAAAGAAATATTCCTTCCTGGTTTCTGAATGAACTCAAAGCAGAGGGTTATCTGCTTTTTGTCTTTTCTTTTTTTAAAAAAATCATCAATGCAATCCATGGTGCCTTGTATGTAGGAGGTACTTAACAAAGGTTTGCTGAATTACTACTGTGCAGGAATCCCCCTGTACTGGACTAGACCTCTCAGACTCTTTCCAATATTGCTACATTATAATTCTATGAATTTTTTAAATGAATGAATGGAAAAATTCACCTTAAATATGCATTTCTACTAGTAAACCATAGATACAACACATTATCAAAGTTTGCAAAAAAAAATATGCATTAAGCCAGGTAAAGAGTAGTCAAAGATCTTTGATTTAAAAGCAGAGTTTTGGACTTAGCATACCAGATTGTTTGATTTTATGACAGAGGTTTCTTTTAATCCAAAGGAGTAGTCATTTTATTTCAAAAGCAGTGCAATAATTTCACATATAAATAGATCCTGGGATCCAAATAATGTATTTTATTTTCTGTAAAGTGACCTGACCTCAACCTGGTAACTATTTGAATTACACTAATTAGTGTCTGTCAAATTATCTCCAGGCATTTCTGGTCCTCCTTCCTTCTCCTCTCTAAAATGCGTTACATTGCTCTATTAGCATACCCCAGTTTTCAACAATATAGGTAACAGCTGGTAGTTTTCAATGGGCAATGAGTATTTTGCCGTTGTTTGCAAAGTTGAAGCATATAACATCAAAGAATAAATGATTTAAGTAGTTATGGCAACAACTGTGAAAAGGCTAGAAACAGCTAAAATGAAGTGTCTTTATAACTTACAACTTTACCCCCAGAGAAATAAAATAAACACTGAGTTGCAAATAAATTGGTTGTCAGTCCAACTTCCTCCTTTCCCCTATCAATCCATTACCTATGATCTTATTTTATCAGTTGTATTTTCTGCAAAAAAGGAGCTCATTTTATGCTCTCTCCCTCTTCTCATTCATCCTTCTTTTTCCAGAATTTGATAAGACATAACTTTGAGGTAGCTGAACAACTTATTTGGAAAGAACATCATAAAAAAAAGGAAAGGCATCTGTTGTATAAATTTCCCAGGATGTTTATCATATTTGAAGTCAAGATCAAGTTGTCAGATTGCTAACCAAAGCATTTTAAAGTAGGAAAATTCCCTCTTCTTAGTACCATCACATTTTCATACAGATGCAACTTATCAGCAACTGCTAAGGTAAGTATCTTATAATGTTTCCTTCCCAATAGAGATTTTTTTCAAAACAAGAATTTAAAATTTCCTTACTCTGATTCACTTTAATGCATGGTGTAACTTATTATGGCTAATTGTAATTATCATATAAATTCCTTTTCATTGACCAGAAAATTGATCCTTAAACCTTTGCATGCCTTTACATTTTTAAAATAAATGTTGCTACTAATCTACTATACTCAGATTACCCAGATGGATTAGTCTTAAGTAAATTAAAGATCTTAGGGATAGAAATGGTGTTTTTCCAAAGAGTATACCCAGCACAGTAATGAATGCTCCCTTATACTTTTGAACCAGTGCCCTTTGTCTGAACTCATTTTTTTATAGGATGAAAGAACTTCACCTTTCTTCTGGGACTGTTAATACTGACAAGGAGAATTAGGAACTTTTCCCCTACAGGGTCTCCTGGGAGTGACTGCTCTCTCCTAGCTACATTAGAGGTGAGAGTCAGTCAGTAGGCATATTTAATCACAAGCTCCATCAGAATCATCTTTAGGGAACTGAGCTATCCTAAACCTCCCTCACTTTAAGCTTTTAAATAGTCTACCTGACCTTACCTGCTGTTAAAGGATTGTGACATTGGATCTTACTTCTGATGTATCGAGCCATAATACAATATATTTTTAAAATAGCTCAGTAAGAAACACACACACACACACACACACACACACACACACACACCCCAAGCCATTTTAAAAGCCTTTTTTTAAATATTAAACCTGGAACCCCTGAAGAGATCATGAACTAGGAGTTTCAAACAAAACTGTCTTTTCCTATCATATGATTTGAAATGGGATCATCCTCAGTAAAAACAATAGCTAATATTTTATAGTGCTTTAGGTTTGCACTGTACTTTAATATCTCATTTTATCTTTGATCTTTTTCATTTGTGCAAAAGGAGGAAAATTTTAATTTCAAACATTCCTGAATTGTCTCTTATCATATAATTCTCAAAGACTTGATTCTCTTAAATATTTTGACTTGAGTTTATCAGCTAAGCAGATTGTGATTACCCTATAATTGAATGAATAAGGAAAATAAAATTAATTCAGAGAAAGTGCTTTCCAAATGAGGAAGAAGCACTTAAATCTAAACTGCAAAAGGTAATTTTCAATTTTTATAAAAAATATGATCTAGTGCTTACTCATTGATCTCTGCCTTAAGTTATGCATTTCAGTCTCTTGCTATATTCTTATTGAGAATTTCAGGAGGTAGAGTTAATATTAATCTATTTAGATAAACTCAACAGCAATCATTAAGGTAAAAAGCATGATGGAAATATTGGCGGAGCCAAGATGGCATAGAGAGGCCAGGAACTTGCCTGAGTTCTCCAGAGCTTCCCTCAAAAAAAGAAAAATAACATCAAGCCTCTAAATGGATTCTTAAGCTACAGAACCTACAGAAAGACAGAGAAACAATCTTACAACTTGAGATAATTTAAAAGATTTCAGGAAAGATCAGTCTCACTTGGGAAAAAGGGGAGCACAGCATAGCTAAGCCAAGTGCTGCATTGAGGGGGTTTGGGCAAGTCAGCAGGAGGCTCTTGGAAACAGCAGAGCAACTGAGGCCCCATGATCCTGGCTCAGCAAGCTGGTGGCACAGCTGGCCAGTGGTGAGATCTGCCAGCATCAGCTGAGAGGGCAGGCTGCCCGCTAGAGGGCCATACATGGTACAGGCATGACTAGGCTGAGCCATCCCAGCACAGGGAGCAAGCCCAGGGTGGTGAGGAATCCACAAGCCACAGAGATATCAGAGCAGAAAGCCAGTGACATGTCCCCTATCAACCAGAACAAGAAACGTAAAACAGTGAACCTTGTGCCCCAGGAGCAGACCTCAACTTAAAAAAATAAAAATTAAAAAAAGCTACAATATGAGTAAAAAACAGAAAAGGGTTTGTACCACTGTGTCAAGAGGGAAGAGCAAAACACAAACTCAGATGAGAACAATACTCTCAAATTGCCTCCATGAGAAGTCTCAAGAGGAAAGATGAATTGGTCTCAAGATCAAAAAGCCTTCTTGGAAGAGCAGTATCTACCTAAAACCATCAGCAAATATTATATGTAATGGGGATGAGTTAGGGTCATTTCCAATAAGATCAGGCATGAAACAGGGATGTCCATTATCACCTCTATTATTTTATATTATACTAGCAATGTTACCTTTATCAATAAGAGAAGAAAAAGGAAACCAAGGAATTAGAATAGGCAAGGAGGATACAAAACTAATGC
The DNA here is from genome assembly GCF_019393635.1 of Dromiciops gliroides. Lineage (NCBI taxonomy): Eukaryota > Metazoa > Chordata > Mammalia > Microbiotheria > Microbiotheriidae > Dromiciops > Dromiciops gliroides. The sequence continues at coordinate 116,167,126 of NC_057863.1, forward strand.
TCTTTGTTGATGATATGATATACATAGATAATCCTAGAGAACAGACTAAAAGAGCTACCTGAAACAATTAACAACTTCAGCAAAGTGGCAGGATATAAAATAAACCCACTTAAATCATCAGCATTTCTATACATTAGCAACAAAGCTCAGTATCAGGAGATAAAAAGAGAAATTCCATTTAAAGTAACAGTAGACAATATAAAATACTGATGAGTCTACCTAGCAAGACAAATACAGGAGCTCTATGAACACAACTATAAAACACTTTTCATGCAAATAAAATCAGATCTAAATAATTAGGAAAATATCAATTGCTCATGGATAGGCTGAGCTAATATAATAAAAATGACAATTTTCCCCAAATTAATTTATTTATTCAGTGCCATACCAAACATATGTAACGATTGGAATAACGCCACCTGCTGGATACTAACTGTAGAAGAGTTCTGCCCATGAAGCGAAGGTCTTTGAGGGCAAGACCAGGAGTCTTGTCTTTGGTATCAGGAAGTGACGCGGACTAGTGGGAGGAGGAAGGAAGAGACTGGCGCGGAGTCTCGGGCCTCTTTCCTCTGGACTCTGGCGGAGAAGGGAGCTAGAAATGTGCTCTCCCTTTAATAGATAGGAATCTAGACCTTTCTCTCTCTCTTTACCAAATTCTTATTCTCCTTAATAAATGCTTAAAAGTCTAACTCTTGCTAAAGCTTATAATTTATTGGCGACCACTCATTAAATATTTTAGACAGATTAGCTAGAATTTTAACCCTTAACAGATGGCTGACCACGAAGAGGAAAGCTAACCCTCAGTCTTCTGATCTGCTGGTTGGGTAAGAAATTTCCCCTCCCTCTCCCTTTAACTGCTAAGTACTGGTGTACTGGCTGTGTTTTTCCTTTGAATTTTTTCGAATGGACCTTTTAAACTCCCTAATTATCCTATTTTTGATTTTGGTCTGTTTAACCAGACAAATGGGAGATAAGATCATGTTAATGCTTTGTTTTTGTGGATTTTCTATTTTTCTTTTTATTTTTGTTAAAAGAGCCAGCAACTTACTCACACAAGGAAATATCTCTCCCTCTCCCAACCATGCTTTTTCAGAGAAACCTGAAGAGATTCCCGCAGCTTTTCCCAGTTCTAACACTAATTGTTGCTCTAATTTTGCATGCCTGGAGGCAATGACCCACCCTCTAGAAGCTTTTAATCCCCTAGCACCTGGAGGCAAAGTGGGGGAAGAGGAATCCAGGCCTGAGTTCAAAATCAAGTCTGATTCAAATTGCTCTGGTCCCTCCCCTCCTCTCCAGACCCCACCCTCTACTCCTCCTATGGCCAAGCCCATTGCTTCCCCTGCCTGGGAAGTCCAGAGATCTGATGCGCATGCTCAACTTTTTCTACCTGCATTTGCAGCTTCAGGCTCAGCCCTTCCCCGGCCTGGCTGTGCTTTTGAGACAATCTTAGAAAACTCTTTAAATTCCAGATATGCTCGTTTTGTTCATAATTTTGCTAACCTGCTTTTGTCTTTAATTAGTAATCTTATAAAGCATTTGTATGGTGAAAAGACTGACAGACAATATAGAGGGGTTAAAGAAGAAAAACTTAAGCTGAATAAGAATGACAATCAACATAGTTCAAGACTCTGCCTCTTTTGCCATGGAAGGGTATATATTTTACAGAAATGTAGAAGTAAGCAGCAAGGTATTGATATGAGTATTGGGGATTTTAGATATTGGAATCAAAGGTGTTCTGAATTCACTCAGAGTATTAATATCAGTTCAGAGGTTACATAGGATTTCTATGCTATTACATATACATTTTGAAATTAATGGTATGGGTTTATTTTCATAGAGATTTTCATGCTTTTGAGATTGTGTTTTATATTTAGTTTTTAAAACAAGGAGAATATTTGTAAAAGCTTTTTATAGTCATGTGATCAAGTTTATATTTTATAATACTCTTATTAATATTAAGTTCACATTCATTTAGACTTCCTTAGTTTGAATTTCATTGTCTTTTATTGTTCCATGTGTATTTTCTTCTATTCATTTGTCTATCTAATTTTGAAACATTGCAAGATGGTTTTGATTTTATTATACAATGTTAATTCTAGGAGTATTGTGCTCCCATATTCTGAGTTATTTGTTTTTGTTATTTTTTCTCAACTGATTATTTGATCAAACTCTTTAAAGCATTTCCCTGGCAAATTGGTTGCCATGGCAAGTGTAAATTGATTCTAGAAGTATTATTTTTGATAAGCATATTCCAAAAAAAAAAAAAAAGAGGGGAACATTTGTAAAAGTTTTCTTTTTAAAAAAAAAGTTTTCTTTGAGATTCTGTTGTGCTTTAACTTGTATTTAAGTATGTTCTGATTTTTCACAAAAGTAATTGTATACTAAGTAAAAAAAAGGTATTATTTGAAATTGTTGCATAATTATATATTATATTCTGAGTCAAGATGTATTCACATTTTTTGCAATCATTTATTATCCTCAATTTTTAAATCCATATGAGACTTGGATTATGGGAACTTATCATTTAAGACATTAATTGCCTTTATTCTGAGTTATCAGATGCCAGTTGGCCAAGATGCCATCCAATCACAAGAGGAATACATGCAAGAGCAGACACTGAACTGTCACATGAGGGGAGACATGCATGAAGTCAAGGTATGGCCAAGGGAACGGCTTTTGACAAATGTTGAGGTTGGATTCTCTTGGTTTAATATTTTATTTTATTTTTCCCCACAATATTGTACAGATGGCTGGAAGTATTGATCCCACCCATCTCACTTCTACACCTGGCTTCTATGCTCCCTCCTATATGCCTGATGCCATGGACATCTCAATCCCATGCATCTGATTAAGTCTGACTCAGTTTCTTCCAATATGTTCGGTGGCATGGACATATATTCCATCCACCTCTTTTAAGCCTGGCATACTGTATGGGCAGTACATACTGCTCATCATTTCTCTGTTCTTTTATGGTAACCCCCATAATTATCTCAGGTGTCATGATAAATACAGTGTTGAATTTGGCCTTGACATCTGTTACCAATTATATTAGATTTTTTAATTTCTCATAATGGCATGAGGATAATTAGGCAGATGATGCAAAAAGTGATGAAACAAAGATAAAAAATTATTTTTAATAATTAATATCGCAGCAATTGTCTTCTCAATTACCCTCCATAAGGGGGGGACTATAGTAATATTATAATTTTAAAGAATGTTTCAATTTTTGTTTTATTATATGTTTCATGTGTAACAACTAAGATTCTGAATTCCCTTAGACATGTTTTTGAGAACTTTCATTGTTTGATTTGATTATTGACAAAGCTATTTTAAAGTTGTGTTAAGCTCAATTTTGTAGGAAATTTCCTGGCTGATTACCAGTATCCACACATCAACCCCTGAAAAGACTTCCATTCCACGACTACACCTAGAGGACATCTAAGAAAAGACTTTCAGAGACTTTAAATGAACAGTTTTGATTTGTTGTTTTTGTTTTTGTTTTTTTTTTTTTCTCTTTCTGTTATAATATACACCATCTGTAATATGTATTCTCTGCAGAGGCCCTCCCTTTGCAAGACTAATGTCAAAGCGTCAGTTCATGAGGACAAAAAAAAAATCGCCCCTCTGGACAAAACTTTCCTCTCTTCCTTTTCTATATTGTTGTTCACATATTATTAGTTATCAATAGTTATTATATTCTTTTTACTGTTCCGTCAAGGAAACATTTTGCTTCTTGAGGAACAACAGGGGGGACTGTAACGATTGGAATAACGCCACCTGCTGGATACTAACTGTAGAAGAGTTCTGCCCATGAAGCGAAGGTCTTTGAGGGCAAGACCAGGAGTCTTGTCTTTGGTATCAGGAAGTGACGCGGACTAGTGGGAGGAGGAAGGAAGAGACTGGCGCGGAGTCTCGGGCCTCTTTCCTCTGGACTCTGGCGGAGAAGGGAGCTAGAAATGTGCTCTCCCTTTAATAGATAGGAATCTAGACCTTTCTCTCTCTCTTTACCAAATTCTTATTCTCCTTAATAAATGCTTAAAAGTCTAACTCTTGCTAAAGCTTATAATTTATTGGCGACCACTCATTAAATATTTTAGACAGATTAGCTAGAATTTTAACCCTTAACACATATTACCTAAATTTACTTTACAGAACTAGAAAAAATAACAAAATTCATCTGGAAGAACAAAAGTTCAAGAATATCAAGGGAACTAATGAACAAAATGAACAGGAAGGTAGGCTAGCCATAACAAATCTGAAACTTTAATATAAAGCAGCAGTCAACAAAACTGTTTAGTACTGGCTAAGAAAAGAGTAGCAGATAAATGGAATAGGACGCACAGTAGTATATGACTATAGTAATCTATTGTTTGATAAACTGAAAGATTCCAGCTTCTGGGATAGGAACTCTGTATTTGACAGAAACTATTGGGAAAACTGGAAGATATTATGGCAGAAAATAGGCATAGACCAACATCTTACACCTTATTATACTAAAATAAGGTCAAAATGGGTACATGATTTAGACATAAAAGGTAAATTATGAGAGGAAGGCATAGTTTACCTTTCAGATCTATGGAGAGGAGAACACTTTATGACCAAACAAGAGATAGAGAGTATTATGAAATGCAAAATGCATGATCATGATTAAATTAAATTAAATTAAAAAAGTTTTTTGTATGAACAGAAGCAATGCATCCAAAATTAGAAGGGAGGCAGAAATCTGGGAAACAATTTTCACAGCCAATATTTCTGATAAAGACCTCATTTCTAAAATATATAGGGAACTAAATCAAATCTATAAGAATTCAAGTCATTCCCCAATTGAGAAATGGTCAAAGGATATGAACAGGGAGATTTCAAGTGAAGAAATCAAAGCTCTCTATTGCCATATGAAAAAATGCTCTAAATCACTATTGATTAGAGAAATACAAATTAAAACAACTCTGAGGTACCACCTCACACCTATCAGATTGGCTATGTGATGTTTAAAATTAAATGTGTGGCTGCCTTATTTCTGTCCCAAGTGTAGGGAAAGCTAGCTAGGGTTTACTTATAAATTATAAGCGTTGGCACCAGTTTTGGGGCATTAAGCATTTATTAGGAAAAGAAAGATAAACCTGGGTCAGAAAGTTAAGAACTACCTAGCCTAGCATTCTAGCCTCGCCTGCGACTTCCTCAATTTCTCCATGACCAGCCTGTTTGAGAGAAGATCTGATCGTGGAAGCTTCCTCTGTGTCCAAAAGAAAGGCGGTCCTTCCACAGTGCTTCAAGCTAATTTGCTAGCACCACACAAATCCATTGGCTCACTGGACTAGAGGGTGGTCTCCTGTTGAGGTCAGATTCCACAGTCCCTGAGAACACACCCTCCTGAGAGCCAGGTAGATATGGCTTCAATTGAATTAACTTTAAGTGAGTTAATCAGCTAAATCAGTAAATCTCTGTCAATCCAATCAGTCCAAATCAATCCCCTTTAGCTGGGGCCTTTGGGCATTGGCAAAGCCCATTATTTTCTTACAGCTAATATGACAAAAAGGAAAATAATAAGTGTTGGAAAAGATATAGAAACATTGGAACACGAATGCATTGTTGGTAGAGCTGTGAAGATATCCAACCATTTTGGAGGGCAATTTGGAACTATGCCCAATGGGCTACAAAACTGTGCAAACCCTTTGACCCAGCAATATCAGTATTAGGTCTTTATTCCAAAGAGATCATAAAAAAGGAAAAAGGACCCACATATGCAAAAATATTAATAGTTTCTCTTTTTGTGGTGGCAAGGAATTGGAAATCAAGGGGATGCCTTACAATTGGGGAATGGCTGAACAAATTGTGGTATATGAATCTAATGGAATACTATTGTGCTGTAAGAAATGATGAACAGGCAGATTTCAGAGAAACCTGGAAGGACTTACATGAACTGATGCTAAGTGAGATGAACAGAACCAGGAGAACATTGTACACAGTATCAACAACATTATGTGATGGAATATCAACTGTGATAGTCTTGCTTCTTCTCAGTAATTCCAAATCCAAAGGACTCATGATGGAAAATATTCTCCAAATCCAGAAAAAAACAACAACTGTGGAATCTAGATGAAGATTGAATCATACTGTTTGTGATTTTTTTGTTTTTGTTTTTTGATGTTTTCTCCTTTGTTCTGATTCTTCCTTCACAGCATGACTAAAACAGAAATATATTTAATGTGATTGTACCTATATAACCTATATCAGATTGCTTGCTGTCCTGGGGAGGGATATGGGAGCTGAGGGAGGGAGAAAATTTGAACTAGAAATCTTATAAAAACAAATGTTGAAAACTATCTCTACATGTAACTACAAAATAATAAAATACTTTCATGATTAAAAAAAAAGCAGGAAGAAAATTACAGCCATATTTGGTATTGCTGATTCTACAAAAATCCTACATGACAAAGAGGCTAACTCTTTGCTAGATGTCAAGTCTTCCTTTTAGGAACCTTTCATATTAAAATACTAGTAGCTCTATAAACATAGGTCATATAGTCAAGAAAAGAAGCCTCTGTTAAAATTCTTTTTTTTTGTTTGTTTTGTTTTTGTTTTAGTGAGGCAATTGGGGTTAAGTGACTTGCCCAGGGTCACACAGCTAGTAAGTGTTAAGTGTCTGAGGCCAGATTTGAACTCAGGTACTCCTGACTCCAGGGTCCATGCTCTATCCACTGTGCAACCTAGCTGCCCCATCTCTGTTACAATTCTGACCAGTGAGAACTGTAAAGATTTCTGACCTTGAGGTCAGGAAACTTGGGTCAAAGTTCCATCTCTGACATGCACTGTCTATGTGACTCTGCAAGGCAATAACCTCTTAATGCTCTAGGAACCCAAGACTATAAATTACAAAGAAGGTACTGAACTACATTGATAGAGGTTGTCCCTTCCTCACCCTGGGAGTTCCCCTATACCAATTAAATCACAAGTAAAATTACTATCCCTAAAATAAAGGCAAAAAAGGAAAAAGGACACTGACAGAGATGGGGAGGTGGGAGAGAAGTACTAAACTAAAGGGTAAATAAAATGAAAACAGATTTACTGGAAAAGTTTTGGATAAAATTGTCAGAGTATAAACCTTAAAAAGTTTTCCAAATAAAGGAGAGGAAGACAATGAAAATAATATAATATATTAAGCAATGAAGCCCAACTTATCTGTTTCTTCTTTCTTCTTGTGACAGAATTTCATGTGATTAAAAATTTTTATAGAACATATTAATGAATCTTACTAAAGGTAGATATTGTCCCAGACCATTACTGAGGTGGGAAACTGAAAACTATTATGATTAAAGAAAGAGTAAAACTGGGTCCAGTAAGTAAGTACTGAAACATTTTAGTAAAGTAAAAATCTACTGAACAAGATTTTTGTTTGTTTTAACTGAAGAAACCCTCACTGTTGAGCATAGCCTTCATGAGAAAAAGAAACATGTTCTATCCCATTTCCCACAGTCTATTTCTTTCTTTTTTTTTTTTTTAGTGAGGCAATTGGGCTTAAGTGACTTGCCCAGGGTCACACAGATAGTAAGTATTAAGTGTCTGAGGCCAGATTTGAATTCAGGTACTCCTGACTCCAGGGCCCATGCTCTATCCACTGCTGCCCCTCCCACCGTCTATTTCAACACTGAAACAGCAAAGGTCCAGGGCTTCTAGATTCTTAGTAAGCATGGCCATTTAAATAGACAATGTAAATGCAAATGAATCATTTTTTATTAAAGTCAAGCTTAAATTGAATACTGTGATATTCACACAGCCTATTCTATACAATGCTAAGGTACCAAAGCAATGGAGATTCTCCTACACCCTACTTATACTGGTAGGTTTGGTCCCCATAGCTTGTCTAATATGTCTCCTCAGGAGAAGCAGGGAGAATAGAACAACAGGGAGCTTGTGGAGGGTCAAAAAAGGCCCGGGTCAGAAAGAAAGCAAATGACAGTCCCAATCCAGATTGGCCTGTGAGTACCCTCTGTCATTCCAGCCTGGGCAGAATACAAAACCGTAGTCTCAAAGAAAAAAAGAAAATTATTATTAACTTTGTAAGCCTACAAAATATGCATGATCAGACTATATTCCACATGTATTTGGAGGATTCTTTTGTGTAGAAAAGTAACCTTCTTCCTGATGTGGTTGTACAAATTGGTTTATATGTCTACTGTATTTCATCACTGTTTGAAAAACAGAGACGTCAAAGATCCTTTCTCTAATATTTTAGTCTTGGAAAAAATCATAGTAACACTCTGGGACATGTGACATATTTCTAGAATTAATACACTTTGGAATATTTTCCAAAGAATTTAAAACATTTACTAGTATAGAAATGAACATTCAACAGAGTTCAATATTTAAATTACATCTGAATCATTAGACATATTGGCAAACATCTTGCTGTAGTATTAACATTATTTAAATGGAAACAAGGCATTTTGGAACAACAGTGGTTTTATCAAAAATCAATAATATTAAATGGCTTTCTTTTGGTAGTACTGCTGAGTTAGATTTTCCTCTCTGAGTTAAGGCTTATTGTTGTTGTTGTTGTTTTCTTTCCATGGTGGTTGGAATGTCCTCTCTTAATCACCCTTGCATATTCTCTCTGGACAAATATATATTCATGCTGTGTATTACAGAAAAATATTCTCTTCAAGGCAAAGTCCTTCTGAGAAGCACAGAGGGTCTCTGCTTCTATGTGTGTTGGGGGTAAGGCAGGGAATGGGAAGGAGAAGAAAAGGAAGGAATTAAGAAGTGTGAGTAAGTAGCCTTCATAAGCCTTTATTATGCCAAGGCCCAAACCTCTAGAGAATTGATCTCATTAACTCAGTAATCTTTAAATACATAGGTGAGAAGAGACATTAATCCCATTTAAAGACCTACAACTTCACAATGAAAGTCAGTGATTTTTTTTTCAAAGTCATAGGCATACAGCTGTTGAAGAAATTATTGCAGAATCCAAAATGCCACATACCCAGTCTTCCAATTTAGTCACTTGTATGAAAACAAGGAGATGCATGAAGTATGTACATTTAGCAGCCTCAAAAAGAAGTATAATGTGCAAAAACTTTTATTATGACTGGGCACTGTCCACAATAATAATCAATAATCCAAATCTATGATGATATGAATCAATTGTAAAGTCTAGTCACTGCCTAAAGTAATGGATTTTTTTGTTTATTTGTTTTGTTTTCCCATTACCCAAATCTCTGTGCAAAAATAAATCAATCATCCTATCCATCTAAATTCTCAAGAAATATGCTTTATTGTATCTCACCCCCAACTAAAGTAGACTTTGGGAAAGTTTCAATAGTACCCCTAAGTTTTTAAATGATTAGTCTCAAGGAAAAATGGTAATATGACACCTTTCCTTGATATGGCTTCTCATCAACTTCTTAGCCAGTGTAAAAAATAATTATTAATAAGTATATCTAATATGGAAAAATTTATAATTTTGGACTTATGAAAAATTATGATTATATGAAAAATTATAAGTTTAGAAAAATTATAATTGGGCCATAAGTCCCATCTGGGTTGCCATTCAAATGTAAAAATATTTTAATTGACTAGCCTAATTTGGGGGCTAATCTGACTGGAGGACTAATCTGTTGAGGACTTTTGACTATTTGGCTATCTGACTGCTTTTAACTTAATGTGAGTCGTTTATAAAGTTCCACCACACTGCTCCCAAATTGATAAACTAAAGATTAAGAAGCCTCTTAACTAAATAATGGAAGCAGAGTTTATTTATGAGATACCATTTAAAATTAAGAATACAGGGAAATAAAATGTACAACCCGACTGTGTTCTGGTGCTTCCTTCCACCTGCTGAGCCCTGAACCTTTTTAATACAATAAGGGCCTTAGCCACCTCTTGCCTCAGGGTATGTTACACTTTCCCTGCTCAGCTACTTTCTTCTAACTCCTTTTAATCTTCACTTTCTCCAACCTGTATCCTGTGTTGACCGCTTCTGTGCTCTCCACTGCCTCCGGTTCTGTCTGTCTGCTCCTTCCGTCTTATCCTTCTGCCTCTCTTCTCGGCTCCTAATCCTTTAGCCTTCTCCTCTTGTCCGTCCGGCCTCCAGTCCTCTTGTCAGCCCTGTCTCCCTGCTAATCTTGTCAGATTCCCTTAATCTTGTCCTCTGCCCTCTCCCTGTGTACCAATGGACCTTCTTCTAACTGGAAAGCCCTTTCTCACTTTCTCTAGTGTCCTTGTAGCAGCCTCCCTGTCTGTCTTCTCCAACCTTTGCCACCACTCTAATCTTGTCAGCTGGCCTCCAGTCCTCCTGTCAGCCCCCTTCCTGTCTCACTCCCAGGTCTATATATATAGAGATATATCTACATATCTATATCTATCTATCCATCTATCTATCTATCTATCTATCTATCTATCTATCTATCTATCTATCTATCTATCTATATCTATCTATCTATCTATATCTATATCTATATCTATCTATCTATCTATCTATCTAGATATATATCTTTCTTATCTCCACTCAAATCTTGGGGCTTTTTGCACCCATACACCAAGTTAATCCGCCAGTCAGGGCTGCAGCTGGGGCTGAGGAGATGTTTGAGCATCCTGTGACTCAGCACAGGCTATGAAAGAGCCCCAGCCTGCATGAGCCCAGGATCTCTGGGATAGCTCTGCTCAGGGTGGAGGGAGCTAGTGCTCCCTCTCCCCAGCTGTCTGACCTGGTGTCTTATACAGCCCACAGGGCTTTTTGGCTGAGCTGAAGCAGAGGGGGAGGGGTACCAGCACCTTCCACACAGAAGAGACCCCGAGGGCTTAAGGCTTTCTAATCTCAGCCCAAAGGTAGGGTCTCCAAATCAAAATTAATTTCGACACCAGACATAGATTTATTATGTAAATTCGATAGCATTCTTTTAGTTTTCACATGAATCCTACTGGAACAGAATAGTTCAGAATCAAAGGAAGCAGTGAAGCTCCTCTAGCCATCAGGAGAGCTACCTTTGGAAGGCCTTATTCTTTTTGTGAGATGAACCCTACTTCATTCTCAAGAACTGTCTCATCTTCTCCCAATGGTATTGTTTACAGTCAGAAAAATATGCTAGGCCTATTTGGCAACACTAGGATAGCCTCTGTTACTAACAAAAGTAAGAAAGGGCTATGGGCTTCCCTTTTTTAGGCCATGGACTTTTCATAAACTGTCTTCGAATCTTTCTCATTTTTAAAGCAAAAAAATGAATATGGTAAAATGGATTCACTAAGGGAGAATAAAGCCCTTATGACCAGTTTGTATTTTTTTCCACTTTGTATTTTTAATGTAAAAAAAAAGTGGTATTATGTTGATATTTCCTCCAGAGCAACTTTCAAAACTAACTCTTTATTTGTGAATGTTACAGAAGATAGATTTTTTTACATCTCTCCACATAGATGAAAATAAGACTTTTAAAATACTCGAACAGAGTGTAAGTGCAGAGTAAGATGAGTGGTATTCTAATAAATTTATCAACATAAATTCAATATGCCCTAGGTTTAGGTGCCAGGTCATTTGCTGGATGTTCAAGATTCATATGCAAAAATGAAAATGCCCTTAAAGAATATATATTTTACACCAGGAAAAAAAAATACCCATGAACACATTTTTGTTGTTATGTGGTCATTTTTTGGTCATGTCCTCATAACCTTCATGACCTCATTTAGGGCTTTCTTCACAAAGATAATAGTTTGTTATTTCCCTCTCCAGCTCATGTTATAGATGAGGAAAGTGAGGCAAACAGGGTTAAATGACTTGCCCAGTGACACAGGTCTTGTATCTATGACCAGATTTGAACTCAGGAAGATGATTCTTACTACCTTGAGGCCCAGCACTCTATCCACTAGGCTCAATAGCTTCTCCCCCATATATAGGTAGTTAGATGATAGATAGATAGATAGATAGATAGATAGACAGACAGACAGATAGAAAGACAGATAGATCAAGGTAGATAGATGATAGATTGATAGGCAGACACGTAGATAGATAGATAGATAGATAGAGAGAGAGAGAGAGAGAGAGAGAGAGAGAGAGATAGATAGATAGATAGATAGATAGATAGATAGATCTATGTGTGTTTGCATGTGTATGTGTATGTATGGGTATATGTATATATACACACATCTATGTGTATATAATATTTATTGTCTATATCATTGTGTCTATTCATATGTATGTATGTATGTCAAGAACTGCAAAATTTACTGAGAACTGATTTCCCCTCCAGTCCCCTCTTTCCCAGGCAGGTGAATTGCCTGGGGCTGACTGTCTTTGTCATTTCCAGACATAAGGACCTTCCCCCAAGAAACTTATCCCCTCCCAATGCTCCCCACCTTACTCCCAGGACTTTATGTTATTATGTAAAAAGGGTCCACCTACATTAAGTAATTTCTATTCAGAGTCAGTAACTCCTATACTTAATTTAGGAGCAGTTCTATTATTTCTTTTGTCAAAGGTTCATTTACATTAATTAACTATATGTCACTCTGGAGCAATCTTTTGGTTCCCTTTTTGTTCTGTTACCCCATTAAAAACCCTGTCCTCTGTTCCCATCTTTGGGTATTCCTAGCTTCTGAGCTTTGCAATACCATGAGCTATAGTTCCTCTGCCCTGATTAAAGACCTTATTTCTCCTATATTGATTGTTTCCTTAATTTCCAGGTTAACAATGTATATGTACATTTGAAATATATGTGTACATATGTCAATGCTTCTATGTTGTTGTTCCAAAGAAAAAGATGAGCAAGAAAGCAAAATTGCTATGCAATGAGGCATTACAAATAGCTGAGAAAAGAAGGAAAGCAAAAGGGAAAGGGAAAAGAGAAATAGAAACTGAATGTGGCATTCCAATAATATCCAGGAAAGTAAGATTTTTTTAAATGAGCAATGCAAAGAAATAGAAGAAAGCAACAGAATGGGAAAGACAAGAGATCTTTTTTAGAAAATTAGAGATTTCAAGGGAATTTTTTTTTGCAAAAATAGACATGATAAATAACAGAAATTGGAGGAACTTAACAGGAGCAGAAGAGATTATGAAGAGGTGACAAAAATATACAGAAAAACTATACAGGAAAGATCTTAACATTGCCATAACCACAGTGGTGTGGTTACTGATATAGTTGCAAATATCCTGGAGAATGAAATCCAAGTGGGCCTTAACAAGCATTGCTAATAACAAAGCTTGGAGAGGTGATGTAATTCCTGCTGAACCACTTAAAAATCCTAATGGATGATGGTGTTATATTGTTGCACTCAATATTCCAGGAAATATGGAAAATTCAATGGTGGCCATTGATTTGGAAAAAAAAAATCAATTTACATCCAAATCCTAAAGAAGGTTCAAATTACTGAATAATTGTGCTCAAAATTACTGAACAATTGCACTCATTTCATATACCAGCAAGGTTATGCTTAAAATTCTGTGACCTTGGCTTCAGCAACGTATAAACTGAGAATTACCAGAAGAGCAGACTGGTTTTCAAAGAGGCAGAGGAACTTGAGACCAAATTGACAACAAAGTGAAAAGGAGTTCCAGGAAAAAAAAAAAATCTACTGCCTCATTGACTACTCAAAAGCCTTTGTCACAGATCCTCAAAGAGATGGGAAGCACCAGATCATATTGCTGGTCTCCTAAGGAACTTGTATGTGGGTCAAAAAGCTGCAGTCAGTACCAAACATGAAAAGAATTATAGGTTTAAGATTTGAAAAGAAGTATGACAAGGCTGTATATTGTCACATTTTCTATTTAACTTATATGCAGAGTATATCACATGAAATCCTAGTCTGGATAAAACAAAAGACAGCATTAAGATTGCTGGGAGAAATATCAACAAATTCAAATATGCAGATAATACCACTCAGATGGCAGAATTAAGAGGACTCTTGTTGAGGATGAAAGAAGAGATTGTTTAAGCTGGCTTGAAGCTTCCCAAAACAAACAAACAAAAAAGTCTAAGATCTTACTGATTTCATCATTTCTTGGTAAATAGAGGGAGAAGAAATGAATCCAGTGTCAGATTTTATATTCTTCAGCTCAAAGATCACTGTAGATGGCAACTGAAGCCATAGCATTTAATGATACTTACTCCTTGGAAGGAAAGCTATGACAAATTTGGACTGGATACTAAGAAGTAGAAATATTATCTGTTTTGGTTTTTTTTCCCCAGTGGTCTCATAGAACTATAAGAATTGGACTATATGGAAAGCTGAGCAGCACAGAATTCACTCTTTCAAATGGTGATACTGTAGAAGCATTTTGAGAGTCTCTTGGATAGCAAGGAGATCAAATCAGTCAATACTTAAATATATAATTCAGACTATTCACTGAAAGGTCAAATACTAAAGCTGAACCCTAACTACTTGGCTGCATAATGATAAGACATACTCATTAGAGTAGACCCTAATGTTGAATAAGAATAAAGGCTAAAGGAAAAAGGGATGGAAGAGGATAAGATGAGCTTGAGCTTGACAGACTTCAGGATATAGTGGAGGATTAGAAGAGCCTGACATGCTATACTCCTTGGGGCAACTCAAAGTGATACATGACTGAATGACTAAACAACAACATGTGTATATGTATACATCAACACATATACATATGTACACATGTGCAAACATAAACACAAGATAATTTGTATGGGAGGCACTAGAAACTGGGGGGTCCAAGAAAGGATAATTTTGTCAAATCAAGTAGCATTAATTAAAAGCCTGCTCTATGCCAGGCTTTTAGTTGTGTCTCTAGGAAAATATGAAATTTCGTGCATTGGGAACTGAGGACAAAATAGATTCATTGAAAAAAGGCAGTTGCAAAAGTCCACAATCAGCCCAGCATAGAAGTTATGCAATACATACTGTATATATATGCCATGAAAGGGCCTTCCCAGTGTTATGATTTATGAAATTTTTGCCATATGTGGTTTAAAAAAGTGAACATATTTTTTTTTCCTGGACTCTATGTTCTACTGGGAGTTTGTTACAGATTTCTGAAGGAATGTTCTGTTTCAACAGTTCTTATTGTATCATTTTAGTAAAATACTTCTTTTTAAAAGCTAGTTAATCCTGACTGATTAATTGCTATTAAATAGTCCATGAAGGGAACACATGAGTTGGGGCTTGAGAGCTATGGCAATGAAAAACCTTAAATTGTTTTAACCTAGATGAACCTGTGGGAATTCAGGAAGGAGGACAAATCTTATAGTTTCAATTCTTTCCCTTCAGTGTTTTAAAGTGAAGTTTATGGTAATTTTCATTTATCTCATGCTAGCTAGAAGAT
This sequence comes from Dromiciops gliroides, assembly GCF_019393635.1. Lineage (NCBI taxonomy): Eukaryota > Metazoa > Chordata > Mammalia > Microbiotheria > Microbiotheriidae > Dromiciops > Dromiciops gliroides. Next base: position 116,182,406 of record NC_057863.1, read on the forward strand.
CATAATGTTGGTTAATAAAAGAGTGTTACATTTTACAAAGCACCACCCTGTGAGATAGATACAAATATTATATCTGTTTTATAAGTGAAGAAATAGTTTTAGAGAGATGATTTGCTTAGGATCACACAGGAAGTATCTGAAGTAGTATTCAAATTCAGTTCTTGTTGACTCCAAGTTTTATCCACTAGGTTATCAGGGTCAAACATGAAGCAAAGAAAAAGTATTTCACATTTTTGGGAAGAACAGTTACCGGAACAACAAGTTTGAGTTTAGGGTCTCTTTAGCGTGGTATTTGGGTAGATCCAAAAAGACCTGACTCGGAAAATATCTAAAATAGTGTCAATAGTGGACTCTCTTTGAAAAGATCTGTGAAAATACCATATAGCTATATACATAACCTATAACAGATTGCCTGCTGTCTAGTGGAGGGGGGGATGTAGGGGAGGGACAGAGGGAGAAAAATTTGAAATTGGAAATCTTATATAAATAAATGTTGAAAACTATCTCTACATGTAACTGGAAAATAATAAAATACTTTTATTTAAAAAAAAGAACAACTTTGAGCAAATAAGTCATTTTGACTATTATAAATACCCAAATTAACTACAAAGGACATATGAAAGAAGACTCCAGGGAAAGAACTGATAAATAGAAGAAAGTATAAAATAAATTTACACACACACACACACATTTGTGTCTTCTCTAGGGTCAGAGTGAGGGAAGAAAAAAAAAAGAAATTTATGTGATCACTATTATATACTTGACAGAAATAACAAGTTGTACATAATAGAATTTTGGTTTCATGTGCAATCATCTTTTTAAGAAAAAATAGACTATTTTATCTAAATTCTTCTTTTATTTCATAAATTAGAAATAAAATAATTTTTTAAATAAAAAAATATCATATAGAAAAGAAAATGGCCTTGAAGAAGCAGACAATACTGGAAGAACGGAGGGAAAGGAACTAAGTACCAGGTAACAAATTAGTGGAGAAGCAGCCTAGCAGCTGATAGTAGCAAATGTGTAGAAAAGCAGCTTAGTAGCAGATAGCAGGAGTTTAGTGGTGAAGTAACCTAGCAGTAGATAATATCTTACAGTTCTGCAGGGAAGCAGTAAGTAGCAGCTTTCAAAGCAAAGAAGTGTTTTAGCTAGGTCACAAACCTTATAGCACAACTTCTGTAAGAAAGAATATTCCTTCTGCCACTGATGGTATGATAATTGATGAAAGACTGAACCACCATTTTTGAGGCATAAATGCCTTATGAACTATAAAGACAGATCTAGTTGAGACTGGGATTGAGAAAGCCTTGGGGCTTAAATTAGTTAAAAAAATACAAATTTATGATAGATGTGAGATGGTACCATAGCAGCAGATGCTGGTCTTAAGTAAGTTCCTTTCTTCAATGAGACTGATGAAAATAATGCAAATTAAAATGCCTTTATAATGGCAAAAAGAACTGTCCAGTTTTTTGCTTTGTTTTGTTTTATTGAGGTGCTACTTTGTTTTATACTTCAATAGAAAGGACTGAACTACATGGCAGTGAGAATCTATGTATTACTTGCCTTACCTCACCCCCAACCCTGCCCCACCCCCAAAAAACCCCATAGGTTTAAATATTGAGTTTGTTAAGGGCTATTATGGGGATCCCCTGAACTTGTCTTTTTGTTTGTTTGTTTGGTTCTTTTTTTGTGTGTGTGTGTTAGGCAATTGGGGTGAAGTGACTTGCCCAGGGTCACACAGCTAGTAAGTGTCAAGTGTCTGAGGCTGGATTTGAACTCAGGTCCTCCTGAATCCATGGCCAGTGCTCTTTCCACTGTGCCACCTAGCTGCTCCCTGAACTTGTCTTTTTAAGTTGATTTTTTTCAGAAACATTGGATTCAGAGCATGCATGTTATTGTACTACACGCTGGACTCCCTGTTTCTTTTTGGGAGGCAAGACAGACACCAGCTGTCTCTGCCAGGCTGGGATACTGCTTGTGCAGCTGGGAGGTCTTCTGCAGATAAGGGGACCTTTCTATCTTCATAGTTTAGCAATTTCCAGATGAAAAGAATAGGGCTTTTACCATTGCCTCACTCCTCCCCAAGAGGAGTGGTTTTGGTATCCTACACCTTTGATGTACTGTTCCCTCTCCCATGTCACACCCTTTCCCGTTATCCCCTTCTCTTTAATACTGACTTGTAAACTTTTGTAAACACTTTGAGCCCATTTTGTTCCCATACATGTTCATTTCTCTTGTAATAAATCTCGTTTTCACATGTCTCATTGTAAGAGAGTTAAAATTCTAGCTATACTATCTAAAATCTAATGAGTGGTCACCAATAAATTATAAGCTTTAGCAAGAGTATTTAAGTTTTTATTAAAGAGCATTAGGATCAAAGAGAAAGGTAAAAATCTCACTATTTCTAAGAGACCCCAGCATCCAACCTGCCATGGTGAGGTCAGGAACCAGAAAAGGAAGAACCCCTCCACCAGCATCCACTTCTTACTTTGTTTTCTCCTCCCAGAAATGGGAGGCTCCTCAAGTTGATCGGCTAGTAGCTTTGATAGACAGTACCCATCCCATGAGCAAATGTTAGTGACGTCAAGGAACTGACCACATGGCTTGCCCTCAGACGCCTTCTCCTCATGGTGGAGCATTCCTACAGTAGCTCTCCAGCAAGTGGCATCATTCCAATCTTACACATGAAATTGTGATTGCCTGTTGACAAGCTGAAAAAGACCATATGCTTTAATTGCCTTTTTATTTTTCAGATGAGGAAATCCATGCAGAGATACCTCAAATGCCTCACCAAATATCTGGTTACTAATAAGTAAAAGAGGCAGAATTTGAACCCAGATACCATGATCTGATCTCTTTTCCATGCTCCATGCTGCCTTTTAAATTGTAGGCACCTATTTCTGTTAAAAATAAAACAGGAGGTAAATTAAGCAATTTCATATTTAAAAATTATATATTTATAATCCAATTTGTCATAATTCTGGTATTTACTATATTAATTATGATGAACCTGAACAGAGCATGGCAAAGCAAGCATATATTTTTCCTATGATAAGGAATTATGATAACATTTAATAAAGACATGTCCCAAATGTTGCTTATTACATGAATTATCTTTCATGTTAGAACCAGATTTATAGCTGCTTTGGAAAGACCTGTTGCTTTGTCACTTTTTTTTTTTGATACCATAAATTATTCATGAATCAGCATTTTTGATGTAAGAATAAGGTTATAGAATTGTTTGAACATGGAACAATAATTAATCCCATGCTATTGCAATTTACTTATTTTGAACACTTGCTGTGTTACTCATTTGAAATCTTACTTAGACAGTTGAAAAGCTACATTCCACATTTGTGTTTTGGCAGGTTTGGGATAAAGTTAAATATTCATTAACATTTGTTCAAAGCATGTAATAACCAAATTTTATTCACTGTAATGACTACAGTTTAAAGCTAATTCTTTCAAAATTGTCCATTGTGTTAAAACATATAAAGCTGACAACAATTATGTGTGTTCGTTTGTAACTCCATGTTGATCAAAGATTTCTAAGTGGGAATTTCATTTTTTAATCACACTAGTCTTTTCTATACTCAAATTCCTGCCAAGTAAGTTTCAAACTATTTTCTCTATAGACATATTCTGTTATTTACACAAAATTCACTGTTTTCACTGTTTATTTGACAAATTATTCTCTTGCCAATATAACTAGACATTTCTTGTAAAAATTCCAAGAAAAGTTCTGGGTAGGGATCCACAGCAGATGTCCTTTTTTCTTACCAGTCAGCCCTTGGTTTCTCCTTCCTCTCTCTCCCCAATACGGATAATTGCACTGTTATACTTTCAATGTATTCTGAACCTTTTCCCCTTTCCATTTCAAACCAAAAAATTTACATAATTGTTTAAAAGAAATTCTTAGGAATTTGATAAGGACTAATATTTGAAAGAAAATGGAGATTCATTCTATTAATCTGAGTATGAAATACCAGATGCATAATATAAGATTAGAACAAATATCTTCTTTAAACATTTTATCAATGTACTTAATAAATATGGGTAATAGTGTACCCTCAATTCTTTTTCTTAATCATAGAATTTCTTACATGATAGTTACCTGAGAATAATTATTTTACAAGTAGCTTTCATTCAAAATAACTCACATTAACATACTTTCAAACATTTTAAATGAGTAGAGTAAAAACATTATGATATTTTTTCCTCAAATGTCTCTGACAAGTATCTAATATCTAAGCTATTCTAGAAGTAAAACCAAAAGCTAGTTCACAATAGATACATAAATATAGGAATAGTTCTCAAAAAGACAAAAGCCTACATCAAATTAACAAGAATAAGAAAGATGGCTCTTAATTTCTAATAGAAAAAAGCAAAGCAAATCAACTCTGAGATGATATCTCACATACAAAAAATGGGAAAAGATATTGAAAGCTGAAAATTGTTCATAATAAAGAGTCTGATTACAGAAAGGCAAATTAATATTTTATTGGCAAGAAGCTGAGTATTGGTACAATTTACAATTATGCTCAAAACAAGAAGGGGTTATAATATAATCTTTGACCCAGATACCCCACTGCTAGGTATAAACACAAAAGAAGGCAAATACAAAAAACTATATTTTTTATGTATTAAAATATTCATAGTAGCACCTTTTGCAGTAATAAAGATTTGAAAACAAGCAAAGCTCATCAAATGAGCAATAGAATAATAAATTGTGGTGCTATGCTCTAAGGAAAAATGAATTAGAAAATATAGAGAAGCATAGAAAGACATATAAACTGATGCAGAGTTAAGAGGAACCCCCAAACCCTATTTTTCATTAGGTCAGAATGAAACTCGTGGAATAGAGAGGTATGAATGGAACAAATTGTGCATTAAAGATTTCATTATATTATTTTCTCTTCAAACCAATCTTTCTTCAGAACTTCGCCATTACTATCACAGGCACTACTCTCCTCTAGTCACTCAGGTTCAACTTGTTGTCATACTCAATACTCAGATGCCAGTTCTTGTCATTTTTAACAGCACAATATGGTTTGCATTTTGCCCATTCTCAATAAACAGAGAACTCTTATACCTTATCATATTGATTACCGTAAATAGGCTTCTAACTGATTGCCTTGTTTCATCTTTCCAATTCCTCTACACAGTAGACAAAGTGATTTTCCTAAAGTTTAGGCCTGACCATTTTATACTTCTACTCAGTAAACTCTAATAAATTCATATTAATACTAAGATAAATATACTATTAAATTTATCTTGTCCTTATAAAATTTATATTGTAAGTAACTTCTAAAATGTTTATAATTATCACTATAATAGTAAATGTATATAACATAAAATAAATACATATATGTGTATAAGCATAAGTTCAGATATTTTTGATTGATTGGGGTACACAATTAAAAACATTTGCAGACCACTGCTTTTTTCTTTGTATCCCCTTTGCCTAGAACAGTGTCCCTCACATAGTATGTCCTTAGTAAATGACTGAATAAATGATACTGGCAGCGTAGGAATGAGTGTATAGCCTCCCAGGGTCTGTAGAAGGATGCAATTCATTTATGCTTATTATAAAAATCAATTTCACTATTTACAAATATGCTTCATAAGTTTCTATAGCCCTGCTTTTTTTGAATGTAGAAGAAAGTAACATTGTATCACTGTTGTTTTTGAAATTTTTATTGTTAATGTGAAGAGTCATTTCCCCTTTAGAGTATAATGAGAACTACTTCCTTACATATATACATTATATATAATATATACATGTATATTCATAATGAGGTTTATTTATAACAACATATCATTCATGTATGTTTTCATGAAAAAAATGAAAGAAACTTCTAGCACAGCAAATTACATACAAGGACAATCTAAAAGATGTGTCCTTGACCAACTCATATTTGCTGGACAAAAACAAGCTTCATTGATTTATGGAAAGGGGAATAATGACTTTATTAAAAAGCTTGCTCAAGCTCATTTTTCAAAATATACCTGAATATGTGATCATTTTCTCTTCATAGTGATTTTTCAATGTGCTGGAGTTATACTAGGAAACAGATATCCTTTCTCAATCTCATTAAAGTCACAGCAACTATTATAGCACTTCCATTAGGAAACAAAAGCCAGAAGGTGAAAATTCCCAAACAAAAGCAAAGATAGATGAGGAAAAGAATTAGGGGCTCTGTTCTAATCAAAAATTATAATCAAATCTTCAACTTGACAGCTATTCACATCATTAACACACAGTACAATATTCTGGTTCTGAATTAAATATTATTCACTTTAGGGGAAACTGAGGTTATATTTCCTTCCTCAAAAACTGTGAACTCAAGGATTCATATTAGTTTCCAATATTTCCTGAATTCACCAGATAGATATCTATGTTTCACTTTATATAAAGTTGACCTTCCCTTAGAAACCTGATGAGACAGGAATGCTGCTATGGAAGGTTTGGAGGGCAGAGTGAGAAGTGAGAAAACAGGTTATATACAAAATAGCACCTGTAAAGGTGCTCCTTTAAAAGAAATATGATGTCTGCATTGTTTATTTCTCTTTTTTGGGTATCAAAATACCAAGTGTGAAAAAAAATAGTAATAACACTTTCAGAACTGAGGTTGATGTGTTGGGATAGATATATATTTGTACTTTTTCAATGACCTCAAAAGCCAATTCAAATCCCAATCCCTCCATAAAGTCTTCTCTTAGTTCCCCAGTTAATAGCAACCTTCCCCTTCTGACTTCTCACAGGCTTTTCTTTTAGAACTCTTTAATGTAGTTAACCATGGAGCATTTTATATTATGGTAATCTGTTTCTCTTATTCCCAAACAAAGATGTAGGACCTGATAGGTCAGGCATCATATCTTATATATTTTTGTTTCCCTATATGTCTTTCCATTTCATCTTGGGTCTCCTGATATTTTGATTTTTCTAAGATTCTGATTTAACAAAATTAAAATCATTTGTTGTCACCAGGAAAATGTGTTAAAAAGATGTGTTTTAGGAACTGGAGGGGCTGAACAGAAGTAAAGGGGAATAGAAGGGAATAATTATTAACATAACACCAAATATGCACCAGGCATTGTGCTAAATGCTAAAACTCAGCATTTTTTAAAAATTACCCAAAAAATGAAGATGGAATTAAAATAATTGCCCAAATATATGCCAACAAAAACAACAATATGAATAAAATGGACAAATATTTTCACAAACATAAATTTTCCAGATTACTAGAAATGAGAATAGAGTACTTAAATTACCCTATGTTTGAAAAAGACATTTAACACATCATAAATTAAATGCTTAAGGGGGGAGAGACCTCTGGAACAGATGGATTTAAAAGCAAATTCTGCCAAATATTTGAAGAAAAATTAATTCTGATATTATATAAATTGTTTGAAAAAATAGGTAAAGAGGAATCTTACCAAACCAGGGAGAGCAAAAACAGAGAAAGAAAACTAAAAATCATTTTTTCTAATAAACATTGATGCAAAAATTAAAATAGCAAGGTGACTACAGCAATATATCACTAAGTTGACTTCACATGCTCTGATGTGTTTTATACCAGTAATGGAGGACTGATTCAATATTAGGAAAGCTATCAGCATAATTGACCATATCAATAACACACATTCACACACACACATACACAAACAAAACACAATATATGACTATGTCAAGAAATGCACAAAAGGTTTTTTTGACAAAATATACCTGTTATCATTAAAACATGAAAAAGCATAGGAATTTGTAATTTAAAATTCTAAATGTGAGTTCTAATCTGTCCCCCTAGTTTTGGGGGGAAACTGACTAAAATCACTGATCAACAAGTTTAGGTTTTTTAAGGGTTTATTGAAAGATAGTAAAAGAAAGAGAAAGATTGAGAATAGATTTCCTATAACCTGGCAATCCTAACCTTCCTAAGCTCCCACTTCTGAAGTCCTCTGCCACCATGATGATCTCTCCCACCAAAAAGAGGCTAAGATGTCTGGCCAGCTTCCACTTCCTCCTTCCTGTTCCCCTCCCAGAAATGGGGGTTCTTCAAGCTGATTGGCTAGTGTCATTTAAATTCATTGGTTCACTGGACCCAAGGGTGGCCTCAATATAAAGTTCAAAGTTCTTAGCTTCTGAGAACAATCACCTACTTAAATACCCTTAAGTACCAGCCAGATATGCTTACAATCCAGTAAACTGGAAGTAAGCCAATAATCCAGTCAGCTGTCAGTCACCTTATCCAATTCAATCATTTTAAACCAGTTTCCAGGTGGGTCCCTGAGTATCTATCTGCTGAATCTCGTCTATCATACTCCATTATCTTGACACAGGAACAAATGGAACTTTTCTTAAAGTAATAAATAATATCCTTCTAAAATGAAGAGCAAGCATTATTTATAGAGGGGATAAAAACAAGAAGCCTTTCTGGGGTAAAGCATCAGGGGTAAAGCAAGAATGTCCACTATCACTATTATTATTCAGTATTAACTAGAAATGCTAGCGACAGCAATAATAATAGAAAAATAAATTGAAAAAAATGAGTATAGTCAATAATTAAATAAAACTTACTTTTTACAGATGATATGATGGTTTACTTAGTGAATCCTAAAGAGTCAACAAAAAAAGAAAAAATACAACTAGTTTAGACAATTAACATATTTTGAAAAGTAACAGAATATTAAATACACCCACAAAATTATAATTTCCTTATATTAACAAAAAATGAAAAAGAGATAGAGAAATTCCATCCAAGATAATTGTAGCTGGCGTAAACTACTTGGAAGCTGACAACACAAGAATTATACAAACACAGTTACAAAATACTCACCCAGATTAAGAAAAATGTAAATACTTGGAGAAATATTAATTGCTTATCAGTAGACCAGGCCAATATAATAAAAAAATGATAATACTACCTGAATTAATTTACTTATTCAGTACCATTCCAATCAAACTACTGAAGAATTACTTTATAGAGCTTGAAAAAATGGCATTCATTGGGAGGAACAAAAGGTCAAGAATATTAAAGGAATCAATGAAAAAAGGTGAAGGAGATCTTCCAGTATCAGATCTTATATCATATAGAAAGCAATAATGATCAAAACAATTTGCTACTGGATAAGAAAAAGAGAATTTTATCAATGGCAAAAAACGAGTACACAAAATAATGAAGCAAATAAGCATAATAATCTGGTGTTTGATAAATGGATTCCAGCTATGTGGGAAAGAATGTTATTATACAAAAAGTACTGAGGAAATTGGCAAGTAGTCTGCAGAAATAGACCATTATCTCATAAAGTATACACCAAGACAAGTTCAAAACAGGTATATGACAGGCATAAAGGTTGATGTTATAAGTTATAGGGGAGTATAGAAGAAATTGCTTTTTAGATCTATGGATAGGGTAAGAATTCATGGTCAAATATGCAACAAAAAGCAGGTGTCTGATCCCTAAGTGAAAGTTAACAAAGGACTTTGGGGTAATCTAAACAGTGCTGAGACTCATCCAACCACTTCCACAGCTTCTCCTTTAGACATATTTCTTTATTTTTTTTTCTTATGAGATATTTTATTTTTTCCGTTACATGTAAAGATAGTTCTCAACTTTTGTTTATACATGCTTTACAATTTCAGATTTTTCTCCCTCCCTCCCCTCCCTCCCCCCTCCCCTAGACAGCAGGTAATCTGATATAGGTTATATCTATATATCTCTATACATATACATATAGATATATATATACACACACACATATATATACACATAATAACATTAATCCTATTTCTGCATTAATCCTGTTACAAGAGAAAGAATCAGAGCAGTGATGCAAAACCTCAAAATAGAAAAAAAAAACACAACAGCACCCAAAACAAAAGAAATAATATGGTTCAATCAGCATCTATACTCCACAGTTCTTTCTTTCTTTTTTTTTTTCTTGGATTTGGAGATCCTCTTCTATCATGAGTTCCCTGGAACTCTTCTGTACCATTGCATTGGTGAGAAGAATATAGTCCATCACAGTAGGTCAACACTAAATGTTGATGATACTGTGTACAATGTTCTTCTGGTTCTGCTCATCTCACTCATCATCAGCTCACGTAAGACCCTCCAGGTTTCTCTGAACTCTTCCTGCTCATCATTTCTTACAGCACAATAGTATTCCATTGTATTCATATACCACAACTTGTCCAGCCATTCCCCAATTGATGGGCACCCCCTCAACTTCCAATTCCTTGCTACCGCGTAAAGAGCAGCTATAAATATTTTTGTACATGTGGGTCCCTTTCCCCCTTCCATGATTTCTTTGGGCAAAAGACCTAAAAGTGGGATTGCTGGGTCAAAGGGTATGCACAGCTTTATCGCCCTTTGGGCATAATTCCAAATTGCTCTCCAGAATGGTTGGATCAGCTCACAGCTCCACCAACAATGCATTAGTGTTCCAATTTTCCCACAGCCTCTCCAACATTTATTATCTTCCTTTTTTGTCATTTTAGCCAATCTGATAGGTGTCAGGTGGTACCTCAGAGTTGTTTTAATTTGCATCTCTCTAATCATTAGAGATTTAGAGCATTTTTTCATATGGGAATAGATAGCTTTGGTTTCTTCATCAGAAAACTGCCTGTTCATATCCTTTGACCATTTCTCAATTGGGGAATGACTTGGATTCTTATAAATTTGATTTAATTCCCTATATATTTTAGAGATGAGGCCTTTATCAGAAGCACTGGCCTCAAAAATTGTTTCCCAGCTTTCTGCCTCCCTTCCAATTTTGGATGCATTGCTTCTGTTTGTACAAAAATTTTTTAATTTAATATAATCAAAATCATCCACTTTGCATTTTATAATATACTCTATCTCATGTTTGGTCAAAAACTGTTCTCCTTTCCAAAGATCTGATAGGTACACTATTCCTTTCTCTCCTAATTTACCTATGGTATCACCTCTTATGTCTAAATCATGTATCCATTTTGACCTTATTTTAGTATAAGGTGTAAGATGTTGGTCTAAGCCTAATTTCTGCCATACTATCTTCCAGTTTTCCCAGCAGTTTTTGTCAAATACTGAGTTCCTATCCCAGAAGCTGGAGTCTTTGGGTTTATCAAACACTACATTACTAGTGTCATTTACTACTGCATTTCCTGAGCCTAGCCTATTCCATTGATCTACCACTCTATTTTTTAGCCAGTACCAGATAGTTTTGATGACTGCCGCTTTATAGTAAAGCTCCAGGTTTGGTACCGCTAACCCACCTTCCTGTGAATTTTTTTCCATTATTTCCCTGGATATTCTTGATTTTTTGTTTTTCCAGATGAATTTTGTTATTATTTTTTCTAGCTGTATAAAATAATTTTTAGGTAGCCTGATTGGTATGGCACTGAATAAGTAAATTAATTAAGCAGTATTGTCATTTTTACTATATTAGCTCTGCCTATCCATGAGCAATTGATATCTTTCCAATTATTTAGATCTGATTTGATTTGTGTGAAGAGTGTTTGGTAGTTGTGTTCATAGAGTTCCTGGGTTTGTCTTGGCAAGTAGACTCCCAAGTATTTTATATTACCTACTGTTACTTTAAATGGAATTTCTCTTTCTATCTCTTGCTGCTGGACTTTGTTGGTCATGTATAGAAATGCTGATGATTTATGTGGATTTATTTTATATCCTGCTACTTTGCTAAAGTTGCTAATTGTTTCAAGTAATTTTTGACTTGATTCTCGAGGATTCCTTAAGTATACCATCATATCATCTGCAAAGAGTGATAGTTTTGTTTCCTCCTTGCCTATTCTAATTCCTTTAATTCCTTTCTCTTCTCTGATTGCTAAAGCTAACATTTCTAGAACAATATTAAATAATAGGGGTGATAATGGACATCCCTGTTTCACCCCTGATCTTATTGGGAAGGCCTCTAATTTATCTCCATTGCATATAATACTTGCTGATGGCTTTAGGTAGATACTGTTTATTATTCTAAGGAAAGCTCCCCCTATTCCTAAACTCTCTAGTGTTTTTATTAGGAATGGGTGCTGTACTTTGTCAAAAGCTTTCTCTGCATCTATTGAGATAATCATATGATTTTGGTTGGTATTCTTATTGATGTGGTTGATTATGTTAATAGTTTTCCTAATGTTGAACCAGCCCTGCATTCCTGGTATAAATCCCACCTGGTCATAGTGTATTATCCTGGTGATCACTTGCTGTAATCTCCTTGCTAATATCTTATTTAGGATTTTAGCATCAATATTCATTAGTGAAATTGGTCTATAATTTTCTTTCTCTGTTTTTGCTTTGCCTGGTTTTGGTATCACCACCATATTTGTGTCATAAAACGAATTTGGTAGAACTCCTTCTTCCCCTATTTTTCCAAATAATTTGTATAATATTGGAATTAATTGTTCTTTAAATGTTTGGTAAAATTCACCCGTAAACCCATCTGGCCCTGGGGATTTTTTCTTAGGGAGTTCATTAATAGCTTGTTCAATTTCTTTTTCTAATATGGGTTTATTTAAGGATTTTATTTCCTCTTCAGTTAACCTGGGCAGTTTGTATTTTTGTAAATATTCATCCATTTCATTTAGATTGTCAAATTTATTGGCATACAGTTGGGCAAAATATTTCCTAATTATTGCTTTAATTTCCACTTCATTGGTGGTAACATCACCCTTTTCATTTTTGATACTGGTAATTTGGTTTTCTTCTTTCTTTTTTTTAATCAAATTAACCAATATTTTATCTATTTTATTGGTTTTTTCATAAAACCAGCTCTTAGTTTTATTGATTAATTCTATAGTTTTTTTGCTTTCAATCTTATTGATTTCTCCTTTAATTTTCAGGATCTCTAATTTAGTGTCTAATTGGGGATTTCTAATTTGTTCTTTTTCTAGCTTTTTAAGTTGCATGCCCAATTCATTAATCTCCTCTTTCTCTTTCTTATTCATGTAAGCATTTAGAGCTATAAATTTTCCCCTAAGCACTGCTTTGGCTGCATCCCATAGATTTTGGTATGTTGTCTCATTATTGTCATTCTCTTGGATAAAGTTATTGATTGTTTCTATGATTTCTTATTTGGCCCATTCATTCTTTAGAATGAAATTATTTAGTTTCCAATTGATTTTCATTCTACTTTTCCCTGGCTCTTTCTTACATGTAATTTTTATTGCATCATGATCTGAGAAGGATGCATTTACTATTTCTGCCTTTCTACATTTGACTATGATGTTTTTGTGCCCTAATACATGGTCAATTTTTGAAAATGTGCCATGTACTGCTGAGAAAAAGGTATATTCCTTTCTATCCCCATTCAATTTTCTCCAGACATCTATCATGTCTAACTTTTCTAGTAATCTATTCACCTCTTTCACTTCTTTCTTATTTATTTTTTGGCTAGATTTATCTAATTCTGAGAGGGGGAGATTCAGATCCCCCACTAGTATAGTATTACTATCTAATTCCTCTTGTAACTCATTTAACTTCTCCTCTAAGAACTTGGATGCTATACCACTTGGCGCATACATATTCAATATTGATATTACTTCATTATCTATAGTACCTTTAAGTAAGATGTAATTTCCTTCCTTATCTCTTTTAATGAGATCTATTTTTGCCTGCACTTTGTCTGAGATAAGGATTGCTACCCCTGCCTTTTTTACTTTAGCTGAGGCATAATATATTCTGCTCCAGCCTTTTACCTTTACTCTGTGTGTATCTCTCTGCTTCAAATGTGTTTCTTGTAAACAGCATATTGTAGGGTTCTGGTTTTTAATCCACTCTGCAATTCGCTTCCGTTTTATAGCAGAGTTCATCCCATTCACATTCACAGTTATTATTACTGACTGTCTATTCCCCTCCATTCTATTTACCCCCTTTGTACTTTTCCCCCCTTCTTTCACCCTATTCCTCCTCACCGACGTTTTACTTCTTACCCCTGCCTCCCCCAATCTGCCCTCCCTTTTTATCACCCCCCCTCCCTTTTCTTTACCCTTTTCTCCCTTGCTTTTGTCCTCCCTTCTATCAGCCCCCCCTTTTCCTTCCCCTTTTGTTTCCCTAAAGAATGAGTTAAGTTTCTTTATCCCAATGAACGCATATGTTATTCCCTCTTTGAGTCAAATCTAATGAGAATAGGGTTGAAACCATGTTCCCCCCTCCTTTCTTTCCCTCTATTATAATAGGTTTTTTTCCACCTCTTCATATGATATAATTCATCCCATTCCACCTCCCCTTTCCTCTCCTCCCCATAGACTCCCTTTTTATCCCCTTAATTCTTTTGTATCATCACATCAAAGACAATTTATATTTATACCCTCTATATAAAGTCCTTCTCTATGCCCAAATACATTTACAGTTCTTAAGAGTTATGAGTATTATCTTCCTGTGTAGGGATATAAACAGTTTAACCTAATAGGGTAACTTTTTTTTTTCCCCTCTGTTTACCTTTTTAAACTTCTCTTGAGTCTTGTATGTTGAGATCAAATTTTCTATTCAGTTCTGGTCTTTTCACCAGGAAAGATTGAAAGTCGCCAATGTCATTAAATGTCCATCTTTTCCCCTGAAAGAAAATGCACATTTTTGCTGGGTAATAGATTCTCGGCTGCAATCCAATCTCCTTTGCCTTCCGGAATATCATATTCCAAGCCTTGCGGTCCTTTAATGTTGAAGCTGCCAGGTCCTGAGCAATCCTGACTGTGGCTCCATGATATTTAAATTGCTTCTTTCTGGCTGCTTGGAGTATTTTCTCCTTCACCTGATAATTCTGGAATTTGGCTACAATATTCCTTGGAGTTTTCCTTTTGGGGTCTCTTTCAGGAGGTGATCGATGGATTCTTTCAATGATGATTTTATCCTCTGATTCTATGATATCAGGGCAGTTCTCCTTAATAATTTCCTGGAATATGGTATCTAGATTCTTTTTCTGGTCATGGCTTTCAGGCAGTCCAATGATTCTCAAATTGTCTCTCCTTGATCTGTTTTCCAGATCAGTTGTCTTTCCAATGAGGTATTTCACATTTTCTTCTATTTTTTCATTTTTTTTATTCTGCTTGACTGATTCTTGGTGTCTCATGGATTCCTTATCTTCCAACTGTCCCACTTTAATTTTTAAGGCATTGTTTTCTTCAGTGAGATTATGCACCTTTTTTTCCATTTGGCTAAGTGAATTTTTTAAGGTACTGTTTTCTTCAGTGAGATTATGCACCTTTTTTTCCATTTGGCTAAGTGAATTTTTTAAGGTATTGTTTTCTTCAGTGAGATTATGCAACTTTTTTTCCATTTGGCCAAATGAATTTTTTAAGGCTTTGTTTTCTTCAGCTTCCTTTTCTAAGCTGCTGATTCTTTTTTCATAATTTTTTTGTTTTGCTTTCATTTCTCTCCCCATTTTTTCTTCTACGTCTTGCAATTGATTTTTAAAATCCTTTTTGAGCTCTTCCAGGAAGGCTTTTTGTTCTTGCGACCAATTCACCTTCCCTTGTGAGGCTTCAGATGTAGACAATTTGAGGCTATTGTCCTCATCTGAGTTTGTGTTGGCTTCTTCCCTATTGATACAGAAGCTCTCAATGGAGAGGGCTCTTTTTTGCTTCTTACTCATTATTGCAGCTTATTTATTTATTCTTTAAGTTGAGGTCTGCTCTTGGGGCACCAGGGTCCCTGTTTTGGGCTTCTTGTGCAGGTGTATAGGTGCTGTGTGACCGGGCTTTTACTCTGAGGCCTTTATGGTGTGTGGAGATGCCCCGCCCTGCACTTCCTGTATGATTGTGCTCGGCCAGCCAGGCGCCAGACCCTGGCGTCTGATCCCGCCGTTCGTGGCCCTCTCGGCCGGTGCAGGTAAGTTTTTCCACTGTCCTTCTTGGCCACCAGATTTTTGAATCAGGTTCCGGGAGCCTCAGTTGTTCGGCTGTGGCCCGCAGCTCCTGCTGACTTGCCCCGACCCCCTCGGCGCTGGGTTGCTGCCCTGCGCTGGGCCTCCCTTTTGCCCGAGTCAGACCGACCTTTTCCTGAAGTCTTCTAAATTATCTCTGGTTGGAGGACTGTGTCTCTCTGTCTATTTGCAGGTTCTGTAATTTCAGAATCCGTCCAGAGGCTTGATTTAATGTTCGTTTTGAGGGAACAGAAGGAGAGCTCAGGCAGCTTGCTGCTTCCTCTCCGCCATCTTGGCTCCGCCCCCCTATATTTCTTTATTTTTTAAAATGATCAATGTTTGTTTTCCCCAATGCTTGGGTTTTTACTTTCTATGTAGGATTTTAGGAATGAAATGATATCTGGGCCAATGAGATTAATCAAATTCTATCAGTAGTATTTCCCATTAATATTATTATTTTACAAATGGGGAACTTGATGCCCAAAATGTCATGTCACTTACTCAAGTTCACACAGGTACTGGGGGCAGAGCCAAGATGGCAGAGGAAATGCAGTAACCTTGCAGGGCTCCCCACATAATCACTCCAAAAACCTCCAAATAATGCTATATGACAATTCCTGGAGCAGCAGAACACACAAAAGGATGGGGTGAGATCATTTTCCAGGTTGGCAGGAAAGGTCCATTGTACCAGGGTCAGAGTGAAGCCCAGCCATGTGGCTGTGTGCATATCCAGGCCCAGACAGGCAACACCAGAGAAAGAGAGCTCCAGAGCCTCTGAATCAGCAGCAGCTTCTTCTGGAATCCTGCATATGGTCTGGTGAGAGGGTTAAGTGGTCGGCCAAGGGGAGATTCTGGGTGCTTCTGCTAGCACTGAAGCAGAATTCAGCTGTTTTACCCATGCTGGGAACCAGGAAGCAGTCTTGAGTGATGGTCCCTAGTGGGGGAGAAGGCACAGGACTACACAGAGCTTGGGACCACAGTGAAACAGAATTTTGTTTCCAGGTTAAAGAGCAAGTAGGCCTGTGGTTGCTTGCAGACCAGAACACAGGCCAGGGGAAGTGGGGAATGAATCTCTCCTTAAATCATACCAACTGCAACTCCCTGAAGCTTGGGAAAGTGTGTCCTGGAAGCAATGCCTCCATATTAAGAAGGAATTAAAAGTAAAGAAATAGGCCAGCAAAATGAACAGACAGAAAAAAGTGAAGACCTTAGAAAGTTTCTTCAGTGACAAGGAATATCAAAATACACCCTCAGAATGAGATAACAAAGTCAAAGCTCTTACAACCAAAGCTTCTAAGAAAAATATGAATTGGTCTGAGGCCATGCCATAGAAGATCTCAAAAAGGACTTTGAAGATAAAGTAAGAGAAGTAGAGGAAAAAATGGAAAGAGAAATGAGAGTGATACAGGAAAAGTCATGAAGAAAAAAAAAAGTCAACAGCTGGAAAGCCAAATGGAAAAGCTCTCTGAAGAAAATAATTCCTTAAGAATGAGTATTGAGGGGGCAGAGCCAAGATGGCAGGGGAAAGATATTAAATGCACAAAGCTCCAGATACAATCACCCCAAAAATAGCAATAAAAGAACCCTTAGAGCAGAAAAACACACAAAAATATGGGCTGAGACTTTTCTCCAGCTATAGATAGATTTCAGGGGGCTGTGCTGGGCAACAAGTAAAGTCTAACCCTGCAATCAGACGACACACCAGACACCCACCCTAGGAATTTGCCCCAGAGCCTCTGAATCGGCTGCAGCACCAGAGTCTTCTAGAACTGAGCATGCGGGTGGTTTAAACGGTTCATCTGGGGGCAGGGGGGAAGTGAAGGGGTACCAGTGGACTGGGGGGAATTATTCAACTGTCCCACACCAGCAGGGAACCAGGAAGAAATCCTGAGCAGTAAGAGGATCAGGTGGGGGACAGAAGCAGGGGAACAGGCTCATCAAAGCTATGAACCACACCACAGAAAGCTTTGCTGGTTGGTTGTTTAGTAAGTAGGCTTGAGGTTATCTCCAGACCAGAGAACAGGCCAGGCAAGATTAAAACCTGCCCCTCCTCAAAACAAAACACCTGGGACGCTCTGAAGCTGGGATCAGGAGAGGAGCCAAGAAGCAGCCCCACCATCACCCCACCCCAACCCCCAGTAGAGAGTTTAAAATCAAATGAAAGCAAGACCAGGCAGGCTGAGAAGAAGCCTAATCACCCCCAGGGCCTAGCTGTAGCTAGAACAGTGTGTCCTGGAAGCAGCACAACACTTTAAGAAGGAGTTAAAAGCCAAGAAATAGTAAGCTAGGATGAGCAGGCAGAGAAAGCAGAAGACCATCGAAAACTTCTCTGGGGGAAAGGTAGACCACAATACAACCTCAGAAGAAGAAGATAATAACAGGGTCAAAGCTCCAACATCCAAAGCTTCCAAGAAAAATATGAACTGGTCTCAGGCCATGGAAGCTCTCAAATGAGACTTTGAAGAGAAAGTAGGAGAAATAGAAGGAAGATGTAGAGAAAGGGGGGAAAGAATGGAAAGAGAAATGAAAGTGATTCAGGAGACTCATGAGAAAAAAGTCAACAGTATGAAAAGCCAAATGGAAAAGGAGATTAAAAAACTGTCTAATGAAAATAACTGCCTAAGAATTAGGATTGAACAAATGGAAGCTAGTGACCTTATGAGAAACCAAGACACAGTAAAGCAAATTCAATTGAATGAAAAAATAGAGGGCAATGTGAAATATCTCCTTGGAAAAACAGCTGACCTGGAAAATAAATCTAGGAGAGATAATTTCAAAATCATTGGACTACCTGAAAACCATGACCAAAACAAGAATTTAGACACCATCCTCCAAGAGATTATGAGGGAAAATTGCCCTGATATTCTAGAAGCAAAAGCTAAAATAGAAATTGAAAGAATCCACCGATCACCTCCTGAAAGAGATCCCAAAAGGAAATCCTCCAGGAATATTATAGCCAAATTCCAGAACTCCCAGGTCAAGGAGAAAATATTACAAGCAGCTAGAAAAAGGGAATTCAAATACTGCGGGGCTCCAATAAAGATAAAACAAGATCTAACAGCTTCTACATTAAAGGTCCAGAGGGCATGGAATATGATATTCCCAAGGGCAAAGGAACTGGGACTACAGCCCCAAATCACATACCAAGCAAAACTCACATAATATTTCTGAGGAAAAAATGGGATTTCAATGAGAAAGAGGTCTTTCAGGCATTTGTGATGAAAAGACCTGTATTGAATATAAAATTTGACTCTCAAATACAAGACCCTGGGGAAGCATAAAAAGGTAAACAGGAAAAAGACCATGGGAGATATTAAGAGATCAAACTGTTTACATTCCTACATGGAAAGATGATACTTCAAACCCATAAGAACTATCTCAGTAAGGAATTCACAGAAGACATAGGTCTGAACTGAATATGAAAGGATGATATCTGTAAAACATTTATGTTTTGTTCTTTGTGTGGCAGACAGGGTGGCATGTCTGGGGCCAGATTTGGGCTTGGGGCCAGATTTGGGCTTGGGGCCTCCTGGGTCCAGGGCTGGTGCTTTGTCCATGGTACCATCTAACTAACCCAGGATGACATCTTTAAAATAGGCTTGAGGTGTAGGAAGAATAGACTGGGGGAGGGAGAAGAGGAGAGATGGTCTAGGGAGAGGTAGTTCACATGAAAGAAACAAGAAAAAAGCTTATGGAGGGGAGGGGAAGAGGGGGAAGGAGTTAGGGATTGAGTGAACATTAATATAATCAGAATTGGCTCAAAAAAGGACTAAGATACATAATCAAGTAGGTATAAGAATGGAAGGAGGGAAGGACAAATTGGGGAAGAGAGCATTAAAAAGCAAAACACTTTTGAGGAACGTGAAAATGTTCTGCATTACTACACAAGTATGACATATTGAATTGCTTAATCTCATAGAGAGGGTTGAGGAGGGAGGGAGGAAGAAAAATTTAGAACAGAATTAGCTCAAAGACCTTAAACTCATCAGAGTGGGCTCATAGAGGGAATAACATTCACACCCAATTGGGAGGAGTAATCTATTTAACCCTACAGGAAAGTAGGAGGGGAAGAGGATAAGGAATGAAGGGTGAAAAAAGGGAGTGCAGAGCAGGGGAGAGGATAGTCAGAAGTAAAACACTTTTGAGCACTAATAGATAAAAAGAAGATAGAAGGGGGCAGCTAGGTGGTGCAGTGGATAGAGCACTGGCCCTGGAGTCAGGAGGACCTGAGTTCAAATCCAGCCTCAGACACTTGACACTTACTAGCTGTGTGACCTTGGGCAAGTCACTTAACCCTCATTGCCCAACCAAAAAACAAACAAACAAAAAAAAAAACAAAAGAAGATAGAAAATAGAATATAAATATCATGGGAACGGAATAGGATGGAGGGAAATAGTTATAATGCTTGATTATAATGGCAAAATGTATGGCACCTACTTTGGTAGGCTATTATGAAGAAATTTTCTGTCAAGTTTAAGGTATTATATACAGGTTATGATGAACAGGATACTATCAGAAAAACATGGAAAGACCTACATGAACTGAAGCAGAGTGAAGTGTACTGTATACAAAATAACAGCAATAGTGTAACAGGATCTGCTAGGAAGCATGTGGTTATTTTCAGCAAGGCAATGATCCAATATTACCCTGAAGGACTTATGAAAATTGCAACCCATCTACAGAGAAAGAACTGATAGTATCTGAAAACAGATGGAAACACATTTTAAAAATTTTTTTAATTTTATTTTTTCCCCTTTGACAATTATTTTTTTTTGTGTTATTTTTTGTTTTTTTTTTTTGTTTTTACTGTTTTCTCTCACATCCTAGCTAATGTGGGAATGTTTTCCTTGACTACTCATGTATAAATTATTTTGAATTGCTTGAATTCTTGTGGGTGGGGGGTACAAAGGGAGGGAGGAAGAGTAGTTGGAACACAAAGTTTTTAAAAAACTGATGTTAAAATTTGTTTTTACATATATTTTGGAAAATAAAATTCTATTTAAAAGAAATAATAATAATAAATTAGTCAATACTCATATTTATATATGTATATATAAATATATGTATATATATATGAGTCAATACTTTTATTTGTTCAATAACAAATGGAAGCTAATGACTTTATGAGAAATTAAGACACAATAAAGCAAATCTAAATGAATGAAAAAATAGAAGGCAATATGAAATATCTCCTTGGAAAAACAATTGACCTAGAAAACAGATCCAGGAGAGATGATTGGAAAATTATTGGACTACCTGAAAGCCATGATCCAAAAAAGAGAGCTTAAATGACATCTTCAAAGAGATTGTCAGGTGAAATTGTCCTGATATTCTAGAAGCAGAAGATAAGCTAAAAATTGAAAGAATCCACTGATCACTTCCTGAAAGTGAACTCAGGAAGATAACTTCCATGAATATTATAGCCAAATTCCAGAGCTTCTAGGTTAAGGAGAAAATATTACAAGCAGCCAGAAAACAAACAAACAAACATACATTTCCAGTACTGTGGAGCCACAATCAGGATAACACAAGATCTAGCAGCTTCCACATTAAAGGATTGGAGGGCTTGGAATATGATATTTTGGAGGGCAAAGGAATTAGGATTATAACCAACAATCAACTACCTAGAAAAACTTTGTATAATCCTTCAGGGGAGAAAAGGGGACATCAATGAAGAAGAGAACTTTCAGGCATTTGTGATGAAAAGACCTGAAATGAATAGAAAATTTGACTTTCAAATATAAGACCTGAGACAAGGTAAACAGGAAAAAGAAGTCATGAGTCATGTTAAAAGGATAAGCTTTGTAACTTCCTAAACGGAAAGATGATACTTCTAACTCATAAGAACTTTTTCAGGATTAGGGCAGCTGAAAAGCATAAATTTAGACAGAGGGCAAAGATGTGAATTGATTAGGAAGGGATAATATCTGTAAAGCATTTATTTATTTTTTTGCTTATCATTTTTTGGTTTTTTGTTTGTTTTTTGTGGAGCAGTTAATGTTGGGTAGCATGCCCAAGGTAGTGCAGCTGGTGAGTGTCTTATGTCTGAGACTGAATTTGGGCTGAGGTCCTCCTGGTTCCAGTGTGGGTACTTTGTCCACTGTATCACCTAGCTGCCCCATGTTGACATCTTTAAAATAAAATTAAGTGGTGAGTGGATTGCACTGGGAAAAAGGGAAAGGGAGAGATGTAATGGGGTAAAGTATCTCACATAAAAGAAGCAAGAAAACAGTTTATGGAGTGAGGGCAAGATAGGGGAGGAGTGGGGGAGCGAATGAGCCGTACTCTCATCAGAATTGGCTCAAAGAGGGAATAACATATACTATACTCAAGTGAGTATAGTAATATATCTTGCCCCATGGGTTAGTAGATAAGGGGGGAGGGGTGAAGGAAGGGAGGGAAGACTGGGGGAGAATTACTCAGAAGCAAAACACCTTTGAAGAGGTATAGAGTAAGAGAAGATAGAAAAAAGAGTAAATATCATGGAGAGTGAATAGGATGGAGGGAAACACTGTTTGCAATTTTAACTAGGAAAATAATTGAAGCAAATGCAAGAACAATAAAAGATGAGGAAGAGAAGGAACTAGAGGAGGAGGAAGAGGATCATGATGATGATGATCATGATCATACCTTTCTAGGCTATTGTGAAGAAAACTCTTTGTCAGGTATAAGGTACTATATAAATGCTAGCTATTATTGTTATTGCAATAATCAACTTATGGGTGTTTTGCAAGGAAATCTCCCTTAAACATACTATATAAATGTAGTTTACTATAAAAAAGATGAGCAGGACGCTATCAGAAAAACCTGGAAAAGCTTACATGAGCTGACGCAAAGTAAAATGTAGTGTATACAAAATAACAGCAACATTGTAAGATGATCTGCTGCAAATGACTGTTATTTTCAGCAATGCAATGATCCAAGAAAACTCTGAAGGACTTATGAAAAATGCAACTCATCTACAGAGAAAAAAATGATGGTATCTTGATAGAGATTGAAGTATATTTTATTGTTGCTATTAGTTCCTTTTCCTAATTTTTTCTATTTTTTGCATGACTGCACATGTATAACTTATATTGAATTGCTTGAATTCTTTTTTTTTTTTTTTAGTGAAGCACTTAGGGTTAAGTGACTTGCCCAGGGTCACACAGCTAGTAAGTGTTAAGTGTCTGAGGCCGGATTTGAACTCAGGTACTCCTGACTCCAGGGCTGGTGCTCTATCCACTTCACCACCTAGCTGCCCCGAATTGCTTGAATTCTTAAAGGGTAGATAGGGAGTAAGAAAGAGAATTTGGAACACAAAGTTTTAAAAAATAGATGTTACGGGGGCAGCTAGGTGGCGCAGTGGATTAAGCACCCACCCTGGATTCAGGAGGAACTGAGTTCAAATCCGGCCTCAGACACTTGACATTTACTAGCTGTGTGACCCTGGGCAAGTCACTTAACCCCCATTGCCCTGCAAAAAACAACAAAAAAAAATAGATGTTACAGGGCAACTAGGTGGCATAGTAGATAGAGCACTGGCCCTGGAGTCAGGAAGACCTGAGTTCAAATCTAACATCAGACACTTAATACTTAACTGGCTGAGTGACCCTGGGCAAGTCACTTAACCCCAATTGCCTCACCAAATTTTTTTTTTTTAAAAGCACAAAAAAATAGATGTTACAATTTGCTTTTATATGTAATGTTGGGAAAAATTCTAAAGTAATTTATTATTATTATTATTATTATTATTATTATTATTATTATTATTATTATTTAAATAAAAAGGTCACACAGGTACTAACAGAACCTGGATTATAAACTTGGTTCTGTGACTTCAAGTTCATCCCTATTTCCACTAAACTATCTACTCTCCATTCCCCAAAATGTCTCCCCCAGAGATTTTTCAGTCTTCATTATATATGTTTGATTATTCATGAGCTATTTCTAGAAAATTCAAGATTTCTCCAAACTTCTCTCTAGTCATTTCTGAATTGTCAAACCATAGCTCACATTGTTTGGGATGGGACTGGATAATAGGATACTTTTATGAAGAAACCCATACTCTATAAATCTATTACATACACTGACACAAATTAAGTAGATGACAAATTCTTGTTCGTTTTTTATGGTGGAGCAGCTAGGTAATGCAGTGGATATAGTGCCAGGTCTGCAGTCAATAGGCCCTGAGTTCAAATCTAGCCTCTGACACTATCTGTGTGATGCTGGGCAAGTCACTCGATTGCCATTTGCCTTAGTTTCTTCATCTATAAAATGGGAATAATTATAGCATCTCCTTCCCAAGATGGTTGTGAGGAGGAAATGAGATAATTAAGCTAAAGCACTTAGCACAATATCTGGCACAAAATAAGTGTTATAAAATTGTTAGCTATTTATATTATTTTGCACAAGACAAAAGTACATAACCAATATGTATATTACCTACTTTGTTATTACTTACATTATCTTATAATGTTAATAATGTTATACAATGATAAACAATAAGTTAGAAATGAGTATAATTTGCCTCTATTTCATTCAGAGTAACATTTTTTTGAAACCAGGTCACTCAAATATTTGTTCCCAAAGCAAATATTTGTGAACTATCATGCTGAAAAAGTGTAGCACTTGTAGTGTGACTCATTTTTAGACCATTTCTTTGGTCTTAGTCAACATCAAAATAGCTTTTGTAACACAGAGATAGCTTTGTGTTAACAGAAGAGTCAATATATCTTTATCACAGTTTGGTCCCAGAGAAGCCTTATGGAGTGGATTTTCAAGAACTTTAGCATTTTCTATGGCCATGCCAAAGTGAAAGACAGTTGTGAGATGGAAGTTCTCTGGAGACCTTGGAACAGCTCCATACTAACACTTTACACAAAGTACAGATTTGTTGTTCTTTAATTAGGAATGGAGGAGTTACTGTTGGCAGTTGGAGGAATTTGGGAGATCAAAAGAAAAAGAAGATTTGGATACTGAAAGACTATTCCTGAATTACTGGAGAAGCATTATTGAAAGAATGGCTCAACAGTAACCAATATCAAATCAAAAATATTTCCATTACACATACTTTTTCTAGGGGGAACTTTTCTATTACGTAGCAGAGTGACTGTAAAGACTCCTATTGGAATACCTCCAAGAGATTTGGAATGGGGCCCTGTGTAGATAAGTAAGCCACAAAGTTCACAAGTTTATCTGCTTTAATTCCAAATATATTGAGATTATGAAAGTTGGATAAAATTTCACAAGAGAAGGCTTCGTAAAGGATCTTCAAAACTTCACAGAAGATACCTGCTACAAGCACAGTATGAACAACACTTTTCAGAAAATTTGAGATATTCTGGTGCTCATGTTGGCCAAATGAATATGGGGAACCAGGCCTACCCTATATCACATATTTGTGAGCCAGTATAGCAAACTGGATAAAGAATTATAAACATGAAATTATAATGTAGAAACACCATGTTGTTGTGAACAGAGAGCTAGTCTCAAAGCTGAGTGCTTATTAGTTATCAATAGATCACAAAGTCTCATAGCCAACTTGGAGGTACAGTGGATAAAGTCCTGGGGTTGGAGACAGGAAGACCTGAGTTCTAATTCAGTCTCAGACCCATACTATCTGTGTGACCATGGGCAAGTCTCTTAACTTCAACCTAACTCAACTATAAAATGGGCATAATAAAAACACCAACCTAACAGGGTTGTTGTGAGGATCAAATAAGTGAATATTAGTAAAGTACTTAACAAAGGGGCTGATACATATAGTAAGCATTAAATAAATGCTTGTTCTTTCCTATCCCCTTCAAGAAATCAATATTTTAGATCGGCGAAGACTCTATTATACAATGATGCAATGGCCTCATTCATTCAATATGTATTTAATAATGGCCTATGATGTGCCAGGCACTATGAATACAAAAACAAAGAGAAAACAACCTATTACACACAATCATGTTTCTCCTGACATTTTTTCAGGCTGACCAAAAAGAACATAAAGATCAAGGCAGAAACATTCAACTCTTTTGCTACCTGAAATGAAATAGGCATCAGAATGCTGGTCCAAAATAGAATGTGAAGAGAAGATACTTTTAAGTAGCAACTACACTACAAGGTAAAATGGATGTGTAAAATCTCTCTGCAAGACTGTATGCTGAATTTATACCTTTATAATCAGCAAAGGGGAAAAAATTATTAAAACAGTGTATCACTGGAAAAGATGCTAAGCAGGCCATGTACATGGATAGAATGACACATAAATGTATAGATCAGGATACTACGCAAACAATATTTACATTTTGAAGTCTGCAAATATTTTCAAGACCCTATCAGTTAACACAGATTGGTAAATTCTCTTTTCTAAAATAAAATTAAGGCTACTTTCTGGTAATCAATGGCAATCATAGTAAGAGCTTTTAGATGACAGAGTAAATATTACTCTGAGGACCTATCTTGTCAATATGGTAAAGGTTATATAGGTGGTTTCAAAAGGAATGCCACATAATTATTTATATAATACTTATGAAATAAGTACATGGTAATTTGGTGAAAAATGGGCACTAGAAATTTGGGGGATCAGGAAAGGCTCCATCTAAAAAATGATGCTTGAGCTTAGTCTTTTTTTAGTAGTTTTTTTTTTCAATTACATGGAAAAATTGTTTTCAACATTAATTTTTATAAGATTTTGAGTTCCAAATTTTCCTCCCTTCCTCCCTTCCCCTCCCCCTCCACAAGACACCGAGCAATCTTATATAGGTTTATATGTGTGTGTAGCTATATTTGTTTATATATCTATACACACACACACACATATATAGTAGTAGTAGTAGTAGGCTTCCACCAGTAGCAGACGATCATGGATCAGCGCCTTGAAGAGCCACAGGCCACAGTGTGGCTGTGCAGTCCGATACGGGAGCCGCAGCTCCTACTGCAACTAGGACATCGGAAAACTGCGCTCTCTGTTGCCCGTAGGCTCCTGTGTCTTATTCGTTTTTCTTCCTCCAGAGCTTGAAGGCCCATTTCAGCTTCACGCAAGCTGCTCCTGAGTACTGAACTCCATCGGTGCAGTCCTTGGCCATCTCCTCCCAGCTGCAGATGTCTATTCCCAGAGCCCTCAAGTCTCGCTTGCATACATCTGTGTAGGGAAGCTGGGGGAGTCCAGCAGGTCTTTGGCCTGAAGTTAACTGGCCATAGAGTAGGTCTTTAGGAATGCGCCTGTCTTGCATCTGGTGCACATGACCGAGCCAGAGTAGCCATCTATGTTTCAGTAGCATGTATATGCTCAGAAGTTGCGCGCGTTGGAGCACTTCTGTGTTGGTGATCCTATCTGACCAAGATATGCCAAGGATAAGCCAAAGGCAGTGCATGTGGAAGCTGTTCATCTTCTTCTCTTGTCCAGTATATGTAGCAAAAGCTACTTCAACCATGCTTAAGCTTGCCAAGTGTGTCTGGGCAAACAGTAAACTGACAAGATGAAACAAATTTGCTGTCTATAAAGCATGCGTCCTGAGTACCTTACTGTATGGCAGCAAAACATGGACTACAAACACACACACACACACACACATACACACACACATATAGTCATCTTATACATATTTCCATATTAGATATGTTGTAAATAAAGAATCAGAACAAAAAGTAAATACCACAAAAAAGAAAACAACAATAAAAGTAAAAGAAGTATATTTTGATCTGCATTTCAGAGTGGGTTTTTTGTTTGTTTGTTTTTGTTTTTTTTGTTTTTGAAGGGCGATGAGGGTTTAGTGATTTGCCCAGGGTCATGCAGTCCATAGTTCTTTTTTAGGATGTGGAGAACATTTCCCATCATGATTCTTTTGAAAATGCCTTGGATCATTGTATTGCTGAGAAGAGCTAAGTCTATCACAGTTGATCACACAATTTTGCTCTTACTGTGTACAATATTATTCTGATTCTGGCCTGAACTTAGTCTTCATAGAACCTGAAGTTTCTAAGACGTAGAGGTGAGGAGAGTAATTATAGGCACAGAGGAAGGCCTGTGTGAAGGCACAGATGTAGGGAATGGAATGTCCTGAGACAGGATTATGTGTGATTCCAGGCCTCCACTCTATTCACTCTGCCAGCAAGTTGCCATGGGTTGCCTTAGAATAAGGGGAAAGTTTAGATATGAGATGCTGTAGAGAAGTAATGTCAAAGTTAGAGAAATGGGGAACTTTAAACTATACATAAAGATTCCTGTGGCATATATTGATTAAAAAAACACACAGTAACATTAGGTAGGTTTTATTGTATTTTTTGTTAAATATTACCAATTATATTTTAATCTGTTTCTACCCCTGCTTAGGAGTCCACAGGTCTCAAATTGGTACCTCTGCTGTAGTGATAGAAAAGGAAAAGTGTGGCAACTGAACCATATTGGGGATAGAGTGGAAAGCAATGGATGGAAGATAAAGAAAACTGTACTTAAGGTTGAAGTAAAGACAAATTTCATAACAATTAACATATTTCCAAATGGATTGCTTTGGGAATTAATGATGCCTCTCTCCAAAACTTAAGTCTTTAAGCTTAGGAAAAAATTACCTCAATGTGGAGACATTCTGCAGATAATTCTGAGCCAGGGATGGGTTAGTATTGATAGACTATTTGGTTTCCTTTAAAGGTATGCTTCTGAGAAAATAGTCATTATTTGGATAATACACTTTTTTTTTTTTACCATTTCCTTAACTTTTGACTAGTGAACATTAAATCATCTAAATCGTGGTTTTCATCTTTACCTCTTCAGAATTATTCCATAAGCCTAAGATTCGGGAAATCTTTCCTTGCATGTAACTTAAATGTCTTTTGCTATAACATCATTTGTTTGCTTGTTTTTTTTTAAAATCATCTTCCGTCCAGAACAGAAAAGTGCCAGTATGTATTATTATTGTTTCAAAATATATACCTTGCTCACATTTTTTAATGATTTAAGGGGAAAACAGAATTATTTCTTGCTTCATTATGTCATTTTAAAGAATAAAAAAATATGGAAAGCAGAGAAGGTTGATCCCTGGAGCATGTTAATTAGAAACTAATTTGATGAAAAAATAGGAGTTATCGTATTATCAGTGATTCTCCTATTTGTTTTTAATACCAGATAGCATATTCCATATACATTTGAGATGACTTCATTAAACATCCATTTTAATTGGAAATGATAAATAATATGCAAATAAGACACATATGCAGATGTGCTCAGTACTGTTTACAATTTTTGTATAAGTAATTAAGAAGCAAATTTAAAATGATAATTATTTCCTACACCTAGAAATGTTTATCTTGCTATATATTTCCCATTTGGTTTTGTTGGCTATTTTTCAGGGGTTTAAAGAAGATTTTGGAAAGATTTAATTTTCTAAGAAAGAAGACATTGGTATCCTGTCATCATTCACACAGTATAGCAATATCACTCCAATGAAAAGGTACATTTGCAATATATTGAGAAAGATCCTGCAGACTACAGTTTTAACCTTTTGTTTCCGAACTTCAAAGACTGGGAAATTGAATCCTGTGTAGAATGAAATATGTCGATTAGTTGGCTGAGCCAACAGGAGGTTTGAGTAGTTAGTTGTGCTGGGCACCTGATAATGTCATAATAATTTTTTTCCTTCCTTTTTGATTGCAGCTGTGTAGCCATCCAATTTAAGTAAAAACAGTCAACACTGAGTATTGTTCATTTGGTCTCTATTTAATATCTGGCCAGGGGAAATCTGTTTTCTATGTGTGTGCAAAAAGCAAAGTCATTTGGCTTTGCAAAGAAAATGTCTAAGTGCCCCAAGCCAAAGATAAACAGGAAAATGATAAGGCTTCAGTATCATTCAATGCCATTTATGCCTTGGCTACAGCATCACATTAAAAGTCGGCTAAATTATTGTCCAGTTTTAGTTCGGTGGTTGGAAATAAATTACTTGCACGTCTCTTGTGAATTAAGTTATCCCTATGCATACGTATAAATCAAACAGAAAGGAAGGAAATTACCCCTCAAATGCTTACAGACCCATATTCTTCATTCATAATAACACACATTTCATCTACAGAAATTTAATAGTGTAGTACAGTTAATATGTTTCAAAGATGACCTTATAACATTCAAGATTATTAACTATACCAAATCAGAGATGTGATTCTGGGCTGCCAGTTTCTCTGCAAGATGCCAAAGCCATATGATAGGACAATTTAATACAAGAGGGCTAAATTCTTGAAGTACCTAAGGTGTCAGCCTGTATCTATTTTCAGATTTCCATTGTTTGTTTTATTTTTCCTTTTGCTGACAATCCCATGAATGAGAAACAGAATATTAAAGGAACTTTATGTTATTAACTTTATCTCCAACAGGGATTAAATTAGTGCTGGTTCAAAGAAATCTTTAACTGCTTTAAATTATTGCCCTGGTTAAAGGCTAATGCTAGGACCATTTAAAAACTTACAGCTATTTTGGAATCCTCCATATACATGGTTTTGCTTAAAAGAGGGAAAAACCTATGTTTATAGGATAGAAAACCTAGATTAAGTTCTCATGTCCTTTCCAGATTGTTTGTGTGAACTTGCACTATTCAAATCAATTAATTTTTTTTTGGTTATTTTATGGATACCGTTTAAAACAAAGTGTTCTAGGTCCTTGACCTTTCTGGACCTCAATTCCTTAATTTGTAAAATGAGAGGGTTGACCTAGTCAATCTGAAGTCTTTTCTAATCTAAAGGCTCTTATCCTATAGACAAATAGCTCTACTCAAAATTTTGTTATTTGCTTTTATTTTCCCTGTTCCCATTGATATCTTTACAGCTTCTGCTGGCTTATAATGATTTTTTTCCTCTTCTTACTTTATTTTATTTTGGCAATGGAATAAGACATTTTACATGTATTTTTAATGCACTTTCAACTTTTTTAGTGTTAATTTTGAATCATTCTTGGTAGACTAGTTTATTAAACAACTTACTAACAATTAGGTCCCCAAAATAGACTGTGTTATCTCAGAGTGAGTAGAGGTATTTTCGTCAGGAGGGGATTCTTGCTAAATGTTGGACTAAATGACTTCTGAGGTCCTTCCTAACCCAAAGATCATGTGATTAATTAGTGAACTTTCTTTTCAGAAATTATGGAGCAGGTTTTAAAAGAAACAAAAATATAACTGAGGTTCCTTTTAAATATTTTAACCATTTATTAATTAATCTACACTGTTTATTTACTTCTTCTTTTCTCTCATCTATGATCTGCATTAGGGTTTTTTTTCACACCTAGGAAATGGCAAAACAGAAATAATAGTCTGGTTAGGTAGTAAGTACAAGGATGGTCTCATGGGTAGTCAAGAGGTGAAGTAACAGGAGTGACAAGGCATGAAGAATCAGGTTAAGGTATATTAATGTCACAAGCAAGAGATAAAAAATCATACACTGGATCGTGAATTAATAAGAGATACTAAGACACCCTCTAAACCTAGAATAAAGTTTTGTCTTCCATTGCATTCTTCCTAATTTATTTTTCTGAATCTAGACTCGTAGATGTTGACCATAGGAAGGAAAGCCAGGAGGAAGTCAAAGAATTGAAAATGAAGCTATTCTTTGTTGGTCAGTCAAATCCTAGTGGCTAAGAAAGAGTGTTTATTGTACAGGTAAAGAAATAGATGAATTCTGGGAACTAGGACTAGAGATAGTAAAGAAAGGTTCCAAACTAAAATATCAGAGGAAAAAGACATCATATCAATGGAAGTTTAAATCTGCCATCTAGTTAATGTGTTAAAGTTGTATAATTAGTGGCACACTGCTTTCTACTCCCAGCTTACATTGTCCATGTTCATGAAATTCTTTGTTTCATGTTGACCCAGCATCATCTTCCTCAGAGATTCAACTGGGAAATCTTAGAATATAGTTTCTAGCTACACTAGGTTTCCTCAGATGTTGGTAGAAGAATTTGAAGCACTCATCTCTTGATAATACTACATTCCTTAATTGTCAGCATTTTTTTTTTTTGGTAATGTGGTGTTTTTTCCCTTTCTGGATTGTCAGGTCAAAGGATTTTGAAAGATTACAAGTCTCTCCTAAGTGCTTCTGTAGTACTCTGGGGTAGTATATGATTAGAACAATATCACTGATGAACACTAATATTTAGAGAACAACATCATCCATTTGGAATGTATATTGATTCTTCTATATGAGTGACACAAAATTTTGGCAAGTATATCTCTTTCTTTCTTTCTTTCTTTCTTTCTTTCTTTCTTTCTTTCTTTCTTTCTTTCTTTCTTTCTTTCTTTTCTTTTTTTTTTTGTGGGGCAATGGGGGTTAAGTGACTTGCCCAGGATCACACAGCTAGTACATGTCAAGTGCCTCAGGCCAGATTTGAACTCAGGTACTCCTGAATCCAGGGCCAGTACTTTACCCACTGCGCCACCTATCTGCCCCCAAGTATATTTCTTGTTTAATTCCTTTGCTGATTTTTTTTTTCAAATAGATAGTCATTGAATAGGGTTATTGTTGTGTGCTGTTGTGTTTCAAGGAATTTTGAATAATTTTGATATATGGATCACACCTTATTGAAACAAAGTCTATAAGTTATGTTTTCCACTAAAAATCCCCCCAATCAATAAACAGTAGGCAGAGTGGGACCATATATTCTCTATCTCTATCGGTTACTTGTGAAATACTGAAGATGGGTTCTATCATTCATATTGTTTGAAAAAGTTTATATGTTCTTTGAAGATAGCATAATTTTTAAAAAAGTCATGTAATTAATAAGACTTATCATTGTGGGACATTTGGGGAATTTTCCTTAAATAATACATATAATTAGACTGCTAACTTGACAGAGCAAAGATCAGAATTAGCAAAATAAAAAAGAAAAACAAATAAAAATGAGATAAGTATCCATGATAAAATAGAAACAGAAATGGCAATAGCAGTTATTATAACACTTTTGCTTAGACCTTTATCTAATATAATGAACACAAAAAAGCTCAAAAAGCACTTTAGTCAGCAAATACTTTATTTACTTGCCAACCAAGGAAAAATGGCAGCCAAAGACACACACACACACACACACACACACACATCATAGAAAAAAAGGATAATGGGTTAACATAAGCATTATCGGCACTTAGAAAGAATCATTGGAGAGTAAGTTTATTTAAAGAAAGTTTGGCAAGATATCCAACTAAGTGAGAGCAGAGACAAGATGGCATATTAAGAGAAACCACTCAGCTGAACTGTCCCAATATTCTACTTCAAAAAACTTTTAAAAACATCTCAAATCAAAATCTGGAGAAGCAGAGCCACCAAAAGGTTGGGATGAGACCTTTTTTTTGTTATCCTAAGAAAACTTAAGAGGACAGCAGGAGAAGTTTATGTCATGAGGGTAGAGGCCTTTCTAGAGTCCACCCACATGGTAGCAGTAGCATCTTAGAAATTCTCAGTCCAGAGACACTAAGGGGGTTAGATGACTTATTAGAAAGAGATTACAGGGCACCTTTTGCCAACACTCGGTACAACTGCTGCTGATTGGCAATGTTATTGCCCATATCCAGTTTCAGATTGCAGTTCCAGCATAGAGAGGAGTGTTGGTGGTTAGTCAAAAAGAAGGAGGGGCCCTGGTCAAAGTTTTAAAGATGAGCATTAGAACTTGTGGCTGAGGGGGACCAGAGGCCCTTTCTGGGTATAGACAAAAGTTAAGACCAGGAAAGCAGTGACCATTAGTGACCACTGTACCCTCAATGAAACAAAAAATTACAGACCCCCAAGAACAAGCTATGAAAACAACATTATGAAAAAGCATCAACCTTGGTACAGTGGCTCCCTAAACCAAGGTGAGTAGAACTCAACTTAAGTATATATTTCAAAATCAAAAACTTGGCTAGAAAAATGAGTAAATAGCAATAATAAAAAAAAATATGATCATTAAAAGCTACTATGGTTTCAGAGAAGACCAAGACATAAAATTAGAATACAACAATATGAAAATAGCTACAAAAAAGCCTCAAAGAATAAAGCTAATTGGACCCAAACCCAACAAGAATTCCTAGAAGAGTTAAAAAAAGAGATGAGTGGTAGAGCGAAAATTGGGGAAAGATATTAGAACAATGCAATACATTTATGAAAAGAGAATTAACAGTAATAAAGGCACAAAAATTATAAAGAAAATAATAACAAAAAACCAGAATTGGCCAAATCATAAGAGACACAAAAATCCACTGAAGAGAAGAACTCCTTAAAAAGCAGAATTGACCAAATGGGAAAGGAGGTACAAAAACTCACTGAATAAAGCAATTACTTAAAAAAATAGAATTGGGCAAGTAGAAGCTAATGTCTCCATGAGACATCATGACACAATAAAATAAAATCAAAACAATGGGGGTGGTGGCAAGAAAATGTGAAATATCTCATCAGAAAAATAATGCATCTGGAAAATAGATTGAAGAGAAATAATTTAAGAATTATTGGAATACCTGAATGTCATGATCAAAGAAAGAGCCCAGATATCATACTTCAAGAAATTATAAAGGATTACTGGACTAATACCTTATATCCAGAGGGTAAAATAGAAATTGAAATAATCCACCAATCACTTCTTGAAAAATATCACAATATGAAAGCTCTGTGGAATATTATAAACGAATTACAGAACTTCTAGGTCAAAGAGAAAACACTTCAAATAAAAAATGAATAATAAAACAAAACAATAACAATGCACAATTTGAATAATTCAAATCGAGTGGAGCTCCAGTCAGGATGAGAGAAAATTTAGCAGCTTGCACATTAAAAGAGCAAAAGGCTTGGAATATGATATTCTGGAAGGCAAAGGAGTAAGGATTACAACCAAGAATAACTTATCAAGCAAAACTCAATATAATCCTTTATGGCAAAAATAGATATTTAATGAAATAGAGGACTTTTAAACACTCCTGATGAAAAGGCAAGAGCTGAATAGAAAATGTGACATTTAAACACAAGACTGAAGTGAAGCAACAATAGGTAAACATGAAAGAATAATTATAAGAGACTCAATATAGTTATATGGTTTGCATTCCTATATGGGAAGATGATTTTCTATCTCCTAAGAACTTTATCATTAGTAGGGCAATTAAAGGGAGTTTGCATAAAGAGATGGCATGGGTGTGAAAAGAGAAAGGGTGGGGGATGCTAAAAGGGAAAACAGATGAAGGAGATGAAGGGATTTAGAAGCAAAACAGTAGTTAAAAGTAGAATAAACATTTTGAGGAGGAACAGGTGAGAGAGAGAGAGAGAAACCAGGTTATCACCGACGTATGTTTTGCATGATTTCATGTTTATAATTTATATCCTCTTGATTGCCATCTCAATGGATGGGGAGGGGTTAGGAGAGAGGAAAAGAATGTGGAATTCAAATTTTAAAAGTAAAGAAAGCTTAAAAATAAATAAATGTTTTAGGTTTTTTGAGATGTTCAACTAAGCAAAGTCATTTCAGGGGTATGAAAGAATGATAAACAAAAAATGGGAAATATTTGAACAAACATTTTAATAAACTGTTTTCTACCTCAAGATAGCAAAATCTTTCATATTTGAACTATAATATCTTGGTCATGGATGTATTGATAGAAAATGTAGAAACGTGTTAAAAAGAAGAGAGATATGAATAAAGCCAGATTGAAGCAAGTGTGTGTGTATATACACACACACATGCATAATATATAAGTTTATATATTTATATGTATATATAGTATGTGCGTGTGTATGAGCATATATATATATATACATGAACATGTAGATATGCATAGAGATGTAGATGTAGATATGTGTATGTGTGTATATGTATATCTGCATGTATATATGTATATGTGTATCTGTGTGTATGAGTATATGAGTGTGTGTGTGTATGTGTGTGTGTGTGTGTGTGTGTGAAACCTATGTCTGCGGTGACATAATTGTAAGGGTTTTGAGGGAAAAATGTACAAGGATACATATCTGAACCCAGAGACAATTTAAGTGATGTGGAAAGAAAATTCATACCTTATTAATACAGAAAAAATATGATTCATATTTTACGACCTACCAACTTATAGCACTACCATTCCATCTATAAACAATCTTTATGAGAGAAACTGAGCAGTCCATTAAAAAATTATTTGTCATTTGTTCTAACTTCATTGTCAGCAACAAACCTTACCCTCACAAACACATACATGTATATGTGTGTGTAGTTCCACAAATTCATATATGTATATGTTCATAAATATACATACACACAGAGACACATACATATCAACATATGTTAATGTGTTTGTTCCCTATATTCCTAGCTCCAGAAGCTTTCTTGACTTTTATCCATTGACAATATCTTAGGACTTCCTTGTTCCCTAATTCTGTTAAAGTGCTCTGCCAATTTTGTACTGCCAGTAATCCTGACCTGCCCAATACCTAATCTATACATACCTTTCATAAACTAGAAGTATATTGCTACTTGACAGGAACAAGATTGCCTGCCTACTGCTTCCCTGCTTGAAATTGGAAATAAACTCAAGCCCCAAATGGACATTATCAAGCATCATCTGATAATATTTGTCCTATAAAAGCCAAGCACAGAGGCTAGTTTTAACCAACACCAATTCACATAGGAACTCAGGGTATGTTCCCCAACTAGTTCTATAACCAGACCTGCTGATATGTATTGGGTTTATTGTTCTGGGTTTTCCTGACTTTTCAAAAAGGGAAACAGAGTACACAGTTTTCTTACTCATTGGCACATCACCTGTATAATGCATATTTTTGCATAAGCTGATATTTCTACATTTAATAATTATGTAAATATTTACGTATTGAAAATCTAGTATTTTTAGCCACAAGGGGAAAAATAAAAAAAAATAGAACTCAATGTATAACATGAAACATGTATGTAACAGTTGATTTATTCCCATACAGCAAAAGGGATACTAAGAAATAATTATAAAAGGATGAGAACAGAATTCTGTATCTTCTAACAGCATAATCATCTGGTATTTGAGTAATTAAACCTAACTGGACACAATGTGTGTAAAACAGCTAATTAGCTATTTTACAATTCACCTTTGTATTGCTTTGTGAAACACAAACAAGAGCCAAAGTGGAGTCAAACAGGATTTTCTGTTCTGGGTACAACCCACTATAAAGCTGGCACTTGTCTCATCATAAGCCCAATCTTTGTATTGCTATTCTATATAGAATTGCATAAGTACATGTTCCTTTTTTTTTTTTTTTTTTGCGGGGCAATGAGGGTTAAGTGATTTGCCCACGGTCACACAGCTAGTAAGTGTCAAATGTCTGAGGCTGGATTTGAACTCAGGTCCTCCTGAATCCAGGGCCCGTGCTTTATTCACTGAGCCACCTAGCTACCTTACCTCTTACTTAGGTACATATTAACTTTGGCACCTGCTTTCAAAAGTAATCAATTTTCATATTCAAATGACTGATGCTAGAGGAAAAGAAACACGAAAAGAGGGACAAATCAGTTACATTCCTGTGGTAAAAAGCTCCATTCCTTGCATCCATACTCCATGTGGTGTGCAAGGAACAAATGTACCCCAACCTTTCAATTACCCTGAGGTTAGGAAGAACTCTTCCTTTTTAAATGCCTGAAGAGATTCATATTTTGTTTCCTTGAAAGCTTTCTCCAAGAGAGCCATCAGCCAAAAGCCACTTCTACAAGGGGTAGCACCTTGTCATCTTCTTTTCTAGATCAGGAAACAATGGTAATGCTATTATCATGTGACCAACACGATGCTGAATTAGACATTTTCTCAATTCCTACTAACTTACAAGAAACAAACCAAGAAGTAATCAGTTTTCAAAAGTTGGGAAACTATAGCTATCTCCACAGGGCAAGAAACCAAATAAAGTAACAATCTTAATAATTAACAAATCAGGGGCAGCTAGGTGGCACAGTGGATAAAGCACTGTTCCTGGATTCAGGAGGACCTGAGTTCAAATTTGATCTCAAACACTTGTCACTTACTAGCTGTGTGAACCTGGGCTAGTCACTTAACTCTCATTGCCCTGCAAAAAACAAAAACAAAAAACAAAAATAAAAAAAAAACAAACAAACAACAAAAAATGACAACACACCAAAAAAATAATTCTAACATAACTCTTTCACTACTTTTTCTCCCACAAGCCTTCAGGCTCTATTAAGGTAAACAATTCAGATTTCTGGTTTGTGCTCTTAGATTCTTTAATCAATTTCTTTGTGACTCAGATTTTGCCAGGGCAAACCACCACTGTCCTTATCATAGTTCTGCAGACCTCAAGTCTACCCAGTCACATGAGGAATACTGGTGGAACTGAAGTGGCCATGTTTTATCAGAGGTGGCTGGTCTCAGCTCCAAAGTATCTCCAAAGTCAATGAACCTCAACTCACCAGAAACTTTCTTTAGCAACTACTTCACCCAGAACCCCACCATAATTCCCACAAGTCTGTAAAAAGCAGTAGGCATCAGTTCAACTAAACCAGAGAAGCAAAGAATGGAAAAGTGAATTCCCCAATGCAAGAAAAGGCTGAGGCAATTTTAAAGTCCATCCCCATAGGCAAACCCTTAATGAAATCGGAAGGAGTCATAAAGTGAACAACATAGGAATACAAGGGAAAATTATTAAAAATTCACCAAAGATCTCAAGGAAAATTTTCGTTAAAACCAGGGAGATAAGTAACACAATTTCTAAAAGAAATGTTTCTACATTAATAGTACAAAATAATGGAAATTGAACTAATACTTGATGAAGCAGACCTGTAAGAGGGAAGGGAAGAAAAAGGAATTCAGAGCTCCATGGGATAACAAATGGAAGAATTAATAGCTTAGGCGGCATTAATAAATAGCAGAATAGAAGAACTTGAATCCATACTAGCTAATCTTTTCAGAGAAAAAAAAGAGAAAATAACTTATTGGGAATACATATATACCAAAGTAAAGGACAATCTGGAAGAATAGGGGTAAAAACAATATGAAAATAATACATGATCCATATACAAACATAATACAATTATCTTCAAGACAGTATGTATAGAAATAATTATGGTTGAACCCTCCTCCCCAAACGATATAAAAAGTTAAAAAAAAATTGAGTACTAACTTAAAGAACACATAAATTGATTCCAAAGGAAGAAAATAAATAGCACTTCAAACTCCAAGAAACATAATAAAGTTCAACAATTTCAAATAATAAACAACAAATTCTGAAAGCCACCAGGAAAAAGACTGTCAGATGTAAAGAATGGAAATTTGAATAACACAAGAATGTTCTATGCCTCTTAGAAATCCCAGAAGATAATTGAATAATATAATTTTAAAAGCAAATGAAATCAAGAAATATTATACTAAGCCCCAGGGTAAAAAGAAATGTCCAAACAATCCCTGCCTTGAAGGAGTTCACATTTAATAGAAGGAGACAATATGCAAACAACTATTAAAAGGAAAAGAAAGAAATACTAGAAAAAGAAAGATGCCTGTGGGAGGATATATAATATATATGAATATGTATCATATGAAAGACATATATGATAACATATATAAAACATTATATCTATAACAATAGAGGAAGGGCTTCATAAAAGGATAGAGGAAGATAACAATAGGGAAGGTCTTCATAAGAGGATACAAAAGGATAAAGATGAAAATGGAATTTAATGAAACATAAATGATGGTGGAGGAGCTGGCCTGATAAGCCATGGAATAAACCCTAAAACTCATCCTAAAGGGGAAACACATGCAGAATGTGGGGATGCATAAAAGGGAATTAGGTGAAATGGGGAAAGAAGAGATTATGTGATATATCCTAATCAAGTTCAAGGTAAATAAGGCAAATGAAATAACGAATCTCTCAGCAAGAGAATGGAAGAAATGAAAAAGGGAGCTGACATCATATCTCGAAGGTTGGATGAGGTTCCACTAAAAATACTTCCATCAAGAGGGAAGATATATATTTTGTAATGGCAGATAGGAACCATATGATGAGTCTAAAATTCGGGGATTTGGTGCATAGGGAAACTGCTAACTTTGAGAGACTAGAGAAAAGGAAAGGGGGTGGAGGTGGAAATCTGAGGGAGCATGTCCAGAAAGGTTGAAAGGTATGAACCCTGAGAGAAGAGTTTTCTTTTCTAATGGCAAAGAAAAGGATCATGGAGGTCAAAGCCTAGAAGAGAAGTGAACTATTTAAAACACAAAATGTCAATCCTGGTACATTGCTTCCAAGTTGATTACTTCCCTCCAGAATTGCTACTTTTAAGAGTAAAACAAGGCCATTGGTGGCACAGTGGGTAAAGCAAAGGACACAAAGTCAGGAAAACTCATCTTCTGAAGTTCAAATCCAGCTTCAGATACTTACTAGCTGTGGGACCCAGGGGAAGCCATTTAACCCAGTCTGCCTCATTTTCTCATCTGTAAAAATGAGCTCGAGAAGGAACTGGAAAAATACTCTAGGATCTTTGCCAAGAAAACCCAAATGAGGTTATAAAGAGACAGAAATGAAAGATTATTGAACAACAACAAAAAAGGAAAGTACAATAATTTGAAGGAAAACAATTTACAAGACAATGCAATGTCATAGAAATTCTACAGAATTACATGTTAAAAGGCATGGAAATAATTTAGAATATCAAACTCGAACTTGGTACTTTCACTTATTCATTTGAGACTGGTCTCCTATCTCGGTCCCCAAACCTCCATTTAAAATGGCATTTCAGCTGTAGTCTTCTGGGTCCCAGGGAGTTGGCTGGGAGAGCTGGACAGGCACCTTTGCAAGGGGGTGAGGAGGGGCTCAGGCTTAAGCCCCTCCAGCCAGGAAGCACCCCAGAGCCTGGACACAGCCTTAAATCCTATGGTCCCCCAGAGGGACCTGTAGCCAATGAGCCTATTCCCCCTGCTGCCCATCTACATGGAGAGCCTACTGAAGCACTGAGTGGCAAAACCTCATTATGTTGTATATTTGGTTTATTTAACTCAAAAATTTATGGACCCCATCAAATCTGCTTCTGCTGGAATTTTTGATTTAAATGAAATTGCAATGAAGTTGGGAGTATGGAAATGAAGAATATATGACATCAACAATGTATTAGATGGTATCAACCTCATTCAAAAAAAAAGATCTAAGAATCATATTCAGTGCATTGGATCTGATCTTGGTGGTAATGAATGAAAAGTACCCCAGCAAAAGAATATAAGGGATAAACTAAATGATTTAGAATCAATGGAAGGGCAGCTAGGTGGAGCAATGCATAAAGCCTGAGCCCTGGATTCAGGAGAACCTGAGTTCAAGTCTGGCCTCAGACACTTGACTCTTACTCTTGACTCTTGGGCAAGTCACTTAACCCTCATTGCCATAATACTAATACTAATACTAATACTAATACTAATACTAATACTAATACTAATACTAATACTAATACTAATACTAATACTAATACTAATACTAATACTAATACTAATAATAATAAGCAATGGGAAAAAACTTTGGATGAATTAATTAAGGATTGTTCTCAGCAGTTGTTTGAACTAACAGATGACAAAGAAAATGAAAGATTAGTATGTGTGACCTATCCAGATATACATTGTATACATTGGCAATCAAGGCTCCAGAAGAAAGCAGATTGGAAGTGCCAACTCCTAAAGAAGACTGTATAACAGTACATAGAAAGAGCGCAAAGTGACTTCCTGATGTTTATTTGTGAGAAGTGGAACAAGATATCAACAAAACATTTGAATAAATGAGCATTACTTTATTTGAAAGTAAATCTACAGTTCATCCTGATCAAGAAGGAAATCTATAGCGGAGTGAATAAAATAAAAAAATTAATTAATTAATTAAAAATTAAAAAAAAAAAACAACAACCTGAATTGTCTTGAACATTATAACTCTGAGGTGATTTCAACAACTTTTGTCAAGTTGGCTTAATTTCCTCTGTGGCAAGACTGGATGTTTTTAGTTTAGGCTTTAAAGAAATCAGCTCATGGGGAATTCTATGTCCAATTTGATATTAATATTAAGGCCAATAATTTTAGTAGTTCTCTTGTA
The DNA here is from genome assembly GCF_019393635.1 of Dromiciops gliroides. Taxonomy (NCBI): domain Eukaryota; kingdom Metazoa; phylum Chordata; class Mammalia; order Microbiotheria; family Microbiotheriidae; genus Dromiciops; species Dromiciops gliroides. The sequence continues at coordinate 116,224,257 of NC_057863.1, forward strand.
TACTGTTATATCAACTTATTGTGGAAAATAGATCATTCTATAAGCAATTATGAAAATGTAATTTGGCATTTACTTAAGTAAAGCAAGGACTTTGCATATTTTTTAAAATCATAAAAACAGTCTTTTAGAGCACAAATTTCTTAGTAATAAAACATTTGAGCTAATCTCAAATTGAAGAACACAGTATGTCATAAACTTCTTTCTTTAAAAGGCAGAAAATGTATCAAGTGAAATTATGCTTTATATCATGTGAATATTGTTTACATTGCATTCAGTTGTTTAAATAGCAATGGTATACACAATAAAATGTGAATACTTCTCTATATGTTTTTGTATAATTTTTAGATAACTCATGAAAAAATGTGAAGCATACATAAAAATTTTACCTTGTAAAGCAAAAAATTAAATGTAAATATGAAAAGTAATAAAATAAAATAAAATAAAATGGCTTTCAGGCCAACCAGCTCTTCATTTTCCATTGAGTATCATTCCTCTGGATTTTTCTACCATACCTCTACTCTGAGTATGCTAAAGAATACATATTTTATATTTCAAGAACATAGCCTTTTTCTCTCTCTCCATCTCCCCCTTTGCCTTCTTTTTATGTGTTTTCTTTTCCATTGGAATGTAAACCCCTTGAAAGCAGGTATTGTCTTTTTGTTTGTATTTGTATCCCCACTGGTTAGTGCATAGACATGCACAAAATATTGACTTAATAAATGTTTGTTGACTGATTGACTCACAAGTATGCCCTTCACAGCCTAGCTAAACTTGTTTTTTAGGAGTTTTATTGAAAGACAAAGAGGCTAGAAAAGGAAAAAAAAATGAGAATAAAGATGATGAATCAAAGAATAAGCATTTAGAAGAAACAGAAAATTAATTAAATTAATCAAGTTGACAATATCGCAAACGAAAAAGGTAAAATCACAACAAAGTCAGAGGAAAGTAAAAATGATCAGAGCCTAATGTATGAAGTCATATGCCAACAAAATTAAGAACTCAAAAGAAAGAGAGAATTACCTTCAATAATAGAAAACATCCAATTTAATAACATACCAAAGAAAAATCTAAATAATTCAATTTTGGAATAAGGAGCCACAAATGATGAATTTACAAGAGGATTCTATCAAACTTTTAAAGAACAATTAATACTGTTGTAACAAGGTTGGGGAAGAATACTCTAGAAAATTATTTTCATGGGACAAATTTGATTACTATACATAAAACAGGGAAGGAAAAAGCAAAGAAGAACTGTATATCAATGCCACAAATTGAATATCAAATTTAAAAATCCATAAAAATAATTCATTAAAAATTGAACCATAAGGGGTTTATGCAATGAGTGTAAGGTTGGTTCATCCTTCGAAAAATACTAAACATAATTACCATATTCAAAACAAAACATCTAAATGTGAATGATTATCCCAACAGTTTCAGAAAATTATTTAACAAAATGAAGCATTTATTTATGGTGGGGAAAAAGTCCACAAACTGTAGCATAGAATTTCTTGTTAATTTTAATAAAATATATAATTAAAACCACATGAAACTATCATTAGGATACACTAAAAGTATCCTAAATAAAGGTATAAAGCTAGGATATATGCTCTCACTGCTGTCACTTTATAGTCCTAGAAATTATATAAATTTAAAACAAAATACAGACATTAAATGTATAAAGCAGGCAAAGAGGAAATAAAATTACTTGATGATGAAATGATGTCTACTAGAAATTACCAGAGAATTAACAAAGAAACTAACTACAAAATGTTTCAAATATTTGGAATTCAATGTACTGTAATGATTAGAATGATGCCACCTACTGGAGACTTGCTGTGGGAAAGCTCCGCCATGAGGAAAATGCCTCAGAAGTATTGTGGCTTTTTCTTGGCGTCAGGAAATGACATTTACTCATGGGTGCTATCTATCAAGACTACCAGCCAATCAACTTGAAGAGCCTCCTATTTTCTGGGAGGAGACAGGAAGGAGGAAAGGGAGCCTGCACAGAGAGCTCTCTCTCTTTTGGATTCCTGACTTGATGGTGGTGGTGGTGGCAGCAGAGGACTTCACAGGAAATTTGAGGAAAGATAGGAATGCCAGGCTGTTGGAATTCTGTTCTCAATCTTTTTCTTTCTATTTTCCAATAAACCCTTAAAAACCTAAACTCGTTTTATCAGTGATTTTAGTCAGTTTCCCCCAAAACTGGGGGAACAGATTAGAATCCACATTTAGAATCTTAAATTATACAGTACCAAAGTACACTCAACAGTTATATAGATTCAATTATAAAGTGGACCTTAAAGAAACAAAAGATTTAGAGCAAACTGAATATTAATGCTCCAGATCAGGTCATGAGAATTTAATAAAAATCACAATATTAATGAATATAATGTTATACAAATCAAATTATCAAACATATGTTTTATTTATCTCTTTAAAATTAAAAAAAAATCTGGAGAAACCAAAAAAGAGAACTAAATACAAAGCAGGAAGCAAACAGACAATAACTGTGAATGTCAATGCATCACTCAATTTAATTTTCTCTCTTTTCATTCCCTTTACTTAGTCATAAGCATCTATAATGTTATTGCTTCATGTGAGGAAACCATGTTTCATCACTTGAAGCACAGGGGGGACTTTGACAATTGGAGTGACGCCACCTACTGGAGAGTTACTGTAGGAAAGCTCTGCCATGAGGAGAAGGCATTTGAAGTCAAGCCATGTGGCTTGAAAGGTCAGTTCCTTGGCATTAGTAAGTGATGTTTCCTCATGGGTACTGTCTATCAAAGCTACCAGCCAAATAGCTTGGAGCTATATGTGTTGGGATGGCCCTGTATCCGGTTTCACAGGAGGCTTCTGGGACAAAGAAGGGGCAAGGCACTCCCTTTTGGGTGAGGACCTCAGCGGGGAATGGAGCAGGAGATGCTGGCTCCCTGAGATAGATATCTGAATCTAGGCTTCTTTCTCTCTCTCTTGACCAAATTCTTATGCTCCTTAATAAATGTTTAAAAAGTCTAAACTCTTGCCAAAGCTTCTAATTTATTGGTGACCACAATTTATTAGAATGTCAAATAATCATGCCCTAAAAGATTCACTATTAGAGACTGGACAGTGGAAGGAGGATATAAGATAATACCTCAGTCAAGTGAATACTGCTATGCTCATTTTATTCCGGACTGAATTCCTATGTTGTTCCACATCTTCTCTTTACCACTGTCTTCTCTTTCTCTATTCATTCTTTCAAATACAGGAGTAGATATATTTGCCAAAGAAGAGAACATTAAAATAAAAAAGAAGTCAAATGGGGCAAGAGTAGAGTCTTTTGGAGTAATATGTTTAAAGAGCTTAGGAGGAGAAAGATTTAAGTTGATAGATACTCATCTACATAGAATTAAATAGGTCAAACTTTTTGTGTGTTTGTTAAGATATTTTTACCTGCAAATTTCTGTTTTCCATCAAGCTTCCATTTTTCTTTTCTGTGTACAAGCAATAAACATAGAGTTGCAAAAGACAGATTAGATCAAAGAATATTATTCACTTGACTCCCATGAGTATGTCCTGTAGATTCTTAAAAACTATAAAAGGTAAGAATATATTATTTTCAGTGCCAGAGAGGTATTGTTGCATTAGTAGATTGATCTTCCCCTTAGTAATCTAAAAATATTTATTTTGCTTCTCTAAGTATCACACTTCTTAACAGGTAGTGTCACTGAATTATATTTAAAAAATTAACTTGTAGGTCTTACCCCCAGTTAATTGAATTAGTTCTATGAGTAACCCCCCCCCCACTGTGTATTTCTAAGGAAATAACATAAATTTGCCCATTTCTCTGGTGGTAGAGATCTGGACTCTAAATGTTTAGATAGAAGAAAATGTACAGTAAGGAATAAAGGAACACTTTTAGTCTTGAATATGGTCAAGAAAATTATATAATATATGAAGATAGTATGGAATTTTGTGCCAGAAGACTTTGGTCTAAATTCTACCTCTGCCATATACTACCTGTGTGATCTTGACAAAGTGACTTAACCCCTTGGTACCTAAGTTTCCTTATCTAAAAATCTGATTATATGACCACATAATTCCCAAATCAACAAACTCTAGAAGTTCCTTATTAGCACATGGATAGAATAAAAATGTCTCTATTTGCAATTACACCTCTTAACAACCTGAAACCAACTTATCTTCCCAGCTTCATTGAGTATGACTGTCTCTCACACACTCTGTGTTTCAGCCAAAATTCAGTTCTTACCATTCAGTATTTACAATCCATCAACTCCCTTCAGTCCATTGCCCTAGCCATCCTCTAAGCCTGGAATGCATTCCTTCCTCACTTCTATTTCTTATAATGCCAATTTTTCTTTTTGAAAGCTCAGTTCATGTGTCATCTTCTATATGAGGTCTTTCTGCACTGTCCCAGTTGTTACTACCTTTCCACTCCCAAATATATATTTTGTACATGTCTTTGTGTGTAAATGATTTGTCTCCCCTCAGTATAAAATCTCATTGAGAAAGACTATTTTGCTTCAATATATGTATCCACAGTGCTTAATATAGTGTCTGCTGCATATTAGGCTCTTAAGAGATGTATGTTGATGGTTTGATTGGCCCTGGGTATTTTCTTTGTACAGGTTACAGATTTTTTTTATAATTTAAAAACTATAATTACTTCATTTCTTTGAATTGTGAATCTCCTTAACTCAGTTCCTAGGGCAGATATAGGAATGGTAGAGATGTAAATACTTTATTCCAGGTATAGCTGAGCACTGAAAGTAAGTTTGCATCCAATTTCTTAATGCTAGATATATAGAAATGTGGAAGAATCTGACAGTACCATTTGAGAGAGAGAGAGAGAGAGAGAGAGAGAGAGAGAGAGAGAGAGAGAGAGAGAGAGAGAGAGAGAGGTAAACAGACAGGTGGCGCAGTGGATAGAGTGCTGGGTCTGAAGTCAAGAAGACTCATCTTCCTGTGTTCAAATGTGATCTCACTAACTCAAATCTGACTTACTAACTGTGTGACCCTGGACAAGTTACTTAACCCATTTGCTTCAGTTTTTTCATCCATAAAATAAACTGGAGAAGGAAATGGAAAACCATTCCAGTATATTTGCCAAGAAAACGCAAAATGGGGTCACAGAGTCAGACATGACTGGAAAAGACTGAACAACAACAATTAGATGAGAAGTATTCAATAATAAAGTAAAACAATTGAACAAAACTAACAATAGAATGACTACTTTTGAAAGAGCGTGAAACATTCCTTACCATTTATGCTTGACAATCCCCGCACCCCCAGCTCACTATTTTTAAAATCAGAAATATATTTTCTTTCACTCCCCAGTTGTTGTTGTTGTTGTTGTTGTTGTTGTTGTTGTTGTTGTTGTTGTTGTTTTGGTGGGGGGGAGGTTGAAGAGGGAATAAATTCCTTGTAACAAATATGCATAATCAAGCAAAAATAAATTCCCTCATTGATTGTTTCATTTTGCAGATAAGGAAGCAAAGGGTTAGAGAGGTTATGCATTGAGTATGTGTCCAAATACTATACATTAATACATAATACGAAAGCATTAGAACAAAATAATTATCTTAAATCAGTGTTCTTTAGAAATCCGTTGAAGAGGTTTATCTATAAGAATTTGGAAGATGACTCAGTTCATCATTTTTCTAAATCGTAAATATTCTGATTCAATGATCTAAAAATTTAAGAATTGTAAAAAAGAGAAAGAAATGAAAAGAAAACAATTAATTATGGAAAATATAGAAGTATATAAAGTTTTATTTTAAAATCCCAACTGAATAATCATGTTCAAACTTTGTTGAGCTAAGGTATTTGGTTCCTGAAATATCAATAGTGCACAAATAGGGTGCATACATGCCAGGGTATACATAGAAAGATCCTTTGGGGTACTCAAAAAAATAATACTGAGGAAAACAGAATAGTTGTTCCGTACACTAGCAGCTACATCTGATTCTTTTCCTTTCCTTTCCCCTACCTTTTCATGAGCACTCCTCCTCAGGCTAGCAAATGGGAAAGTAGCAGCTGGCCCAAACCCCTTAACCCTCCTGCTGCTCAATTTCGACTTTGCTGGTTGGCCAGCCACTTGTTTTCCTACCCATGTAGGTAGGTGAGCATATAGTCATCCCCTACTTGTCCAATGAAGGTTTCTGGTTTCCTTTCACTGACTCGAAATTGCCTTTTGTTTCTCACTTGAACTGTTCAAAACTTCCTTATAGTTCACCAAATTCCTAGGGCCCCTCCCCCCACACACACACACTCCCAGGAGGCCCTGAGAGGAATAGGCACAGAAAATAGCAGCATTAGGACCCAGAAGGGTCATAAACAGGGGTATTTAAGAAGAGGCAGAGGCAGCTGTGGTAGGATTAGAGACTAAGTAGCAACCTTTCAAATCTGCATTTCTGCTGACAAGACAATCTCCTCCCTTCTTGCCTTTGCACCTCACCTTCAATTCAAAAATCACTTATAAACTTGTGAGCAAATGAAGAAGCAAATGGTTTGCCATGGGAAACCAGGGGCTAGTCTGGGCTTGGATGTCTCCATTTGCATTACCACTGCTCTTTTCTTCCTACCTAATTTCCAGACTTTGGATTTGACCCCTCAAGAAATCATGCCCTACTCCCTCACTCCCAAGTCTTACCCCTAACATCAGAGACAATAAAATTTGTTAGCCACATGTCTATTTGAAAAACAAACAAACCTTTTGTTTAATTGTTGATAGGATTGGGAATAATAGCAAAATAGTTTAGTAAGATCAGACAACATTGGGCCTTCTTTCATATAGATCTTTCCATGATTTGTTTTCTGATCCAATACTCATTAGAACAGGATAAAAATATGCTGAACATAAGACTAAATCTACAAATTGCTTCAAGAATAATAAATCACATTGCTGTCACTAAAATTGGGTTGAGATAGGAAAAGATTTTGAACTTAAAAGAAAAATTAAATTAATCAAATTATTACATATTTCACCTTTTATTCTTTTCAAAATCTCTTTTGCATAGGTTTTAAATTGTATGTATTAGCACCATTGTAGTTTACATAGCATGTTTATGTCTAAAATGTATATGCATATATAAATATATAAAGTGTGTCCAATTGTTTATTTGTTTGTTGATGGAGAGCATGATAAAAATTATTCAGAGTTTATTGCCCTTACATATGTTAAAAAAACCCTGCCCCCTTAGTGTTATTGTTAACCTGAAGTTTTGAGTTTTCCTTATGATCCATATAATTTGCGTTAACATAGAATATAAACTCAGATGTCACAGAGAGAAGAGTTTTCTGGCTTTAAGAATATGCATGCCAAACAATAACCTAAAAAATTTGTTCCTCTACTTGTGCCCTTGTTGACTAAATTTGGGGTGCAAACATGAAATTAGAGAGACTTGGGTTCAAATTTCCCTTCAGACCCTAATTAGCTAAGAGAATGGGCAACTAATGTAACCTTTTGATTGAACAGTTTGCTTACTCTTCAATGGGAATAATAATGATAATATCCACTTGGGGTAGCTATTTGGCGCAGTCAATAAAGCACTGGCTCTGGATTCAGGAGGACCTGAGTTTAAATTTGGCCTCAGACACTTGACACTTACTAGCTGTGTGACCCTGGGCAAGTCACTTAACCCTCATTGCCCCCCCCCAAAAAATATATATATACACTTACACACATATACATATGCTCCTGATAATGTTGCTATGAAGATCAAAAAAGATAATATTGGTGATGCATTTTAAAAAAAAACTAATAAGCTACATAAATTGAATCAATTTATTATTATGACCTTCCCTTTTTTACTGCTAATTCTGACTCTATTCAATATTATAATTCTTTCTAAAGGACCAAGAACATGTGAATCTGTTTTGTGTTTGTTGTTTTTTTATAGGTAACCATATGTCATAATGAACTTACAGCATTTATCTTAATATATCTTGACTACCAAAAATACTGAATTGATAGTGAGAAAATACAAGATAAAATTCCGGGCTGCTCTTCTTACTACTTGAATGACTGTCTGTCTGTCTCTCTCTCTCTCTCAATTGTATACATACATACATATTCATACATATATCTTAAATTAAGAGAGTATATTTTCAATAATGATTCATTCCTCAGCATTAAATTGAGCCATGCCATGATCCCTTGCTCCAAGTCCATGAATTCATATTGAATATTTAAAGAAAAGACATCAAGAAAAATTCCCAAATCTAAATGGAAGATGTATTATTTTTCCTAGGTTTAAAGGAGAAAAATTCATATAATCGAAGGGTAAGAAAGGATCAGAGAGGCAATGTAGTATACCATAAAGAGAATTAGCAGGCCTTAGAGCTAGGACAACCTAGGCTTTCAGTTCAACTTCCCATGCTTATCAACAAGATAAACCTAGGTAAATCATTTAACCTTTCAATGTCCTTCAGGAACTCTCTTAAATTATAAGTTGGAGGACAACTAATGATCTGAAATGATAAAGGGACTATCCTCAGCTGGAACTCCCTTTCCTTAATTGAAGGTGTGGAACAAAAATAGAAAACCACAAACTATTTCCTTTCAGTCTATGTCTGTGATTTCCCCGGTTTGGAGAAATTCCCCATTTGAAAACTGCTTTCAGCAATGTAGATCTTCAATTTGTCCATAACTGTGAAGTCACAGAGAGTTACCTAGGACAACTATACATTAAATGCCTTCCGCAAGATCAGTCACAGTATCAGAGGAAAACTTGAACCACATTCTAACTTGGAATCCACAAGCAGATCCCATCTACTATGTTACATTGCCTCATGTTTCTTTGGAAATGTTCATTTAAAATTATGTCAAATCAAAAGATTCTTTGGAATGAAATTGTTTAATCTGATTTTGGAAACACCAGAGTGAAGCACCAGAAAAAGAAAATTATCTTTCATTGGACTATTCATTTCTTCTATATTCTCTTCACTAAAAACAAAAACAAACAAAAACATTTTTTTTTCCAATGGCCTTTCCTTTTTAGAGCCCTTGATGCTTCTCTCCTCTTTGAAATCTATTCCTACTCCTCCTTCCTCTCAGAAGCTTCTCATGCTGAGAATCTGGAGAACAGGTACATGCAGAATTGATTTTCTATCTCTAAGGTGTAAATAAATCCTTGTTTACAGCATAGAGCTTTCTTATTCGCCCACCAAAATGGATTTATTTTTGCCCTTTTATGAAACGGCAAAAAGCCAAATGTGCCCAATGTTCTTCATTGGGAAAGTCACCCCTAGCACACACACACACATATACCTGCACCCTTACCCCTTTCCTCAGGCACGTAGCTTCACTGCTGATTCCTTTCAGATTTTTCATTTTTCACCAGCAAAAATGTTCTGAAATGTATTTGATAGAAAAGTGGCAGACAGATCTGTATATTTTTAAAAGAGGAAAACACATAGGTTTGGCAAAATCATGGCATTCAAACTACTGAATGTCACTCGCTGTCAGAAAAGCATTTATATTTGTCTTCAAAAAAAATCTTATTTTTAACAGCACCATAAGCAGAGCTGGAGGCTTACACCAAAGGTTCTGTACACAGGGGGAGGAAAAGAAAATACATTCATTGGGATTCATGTTTCTTTGGAATAAAGTCCAGGATATCTCTGGCATGCTACCTTAAGCTTGTATACAATGTGTTTCATTGTGTTATATAAAGAACAGTTTTCCAAAAAATATACTTGTGTTACTGCAAGTTCCCAAAACAGCAATGTTCTTTACATTTATTCCTTGTTCTAAAAGAAACCTACTTTAAGTTGCCACTTGGTGCAAATTTGTGGGAAGTTTATCTTTTTTGTCACCTCTGTCCCTGTAAAAATGTATTTCATGAAAAACTTTAGGTTAAATAATTTTAAATGTGAAAAGCAAACACATGCCATTTTTTTTCTTTTTCTCTTTCTTTAGTTTTCTTGTTCCTTCTATTATTTTATTTTACCTAATTTCAGTAGTTGGGATACAGATAGATAGATGATAGATAGATCAGATAGATGATAGATACATAGCTGATAGGTACAGATGTTTATTGATAGCTATCTTTCTATTGATAGATATATCTACCTAGTTAGTTAGCTAAGAGAGCAATGAATCTTTTCCGTACATCTATAGATGTTTGTTTTTCTAATTTGTTATGAACATTTTATTCAAGGAAAAGCAGCTGTGTCCTCCAGATGTTATGAGTGGGGGAACACAGTTGGAGAACAAATCTCTATAGAATTGGCTAGAATACCAGAGTCTCCAGGGAATAAAACAACTTTACCTTACAGTTCATTGCATACTTTAATTCAGCAAAGAAACTCACTATGAGATATGTTGTAGCTGGTCAAAAATGAAAACAAAGAAAAAAAAAAGTACTCATTTCAGATATTTTCATAGTAAATTTTTGGCTATTGGTGTTGGCCTTTACATTCATTTCAAGAAGAGACAGAAGTAGGTAGGTGGAGGGAGGGATATTATTTTAGCCAAAATTTATTATAAGGTGAATGGTATGAAATTTTAGACTAAATTAATACTAAATAAATAATCACATAATCACATAACAAATACTAGGGATGTGATTCAGTAGCTTGATCAAATAGCTGTTTCCAAGACAAAAGTCTATTCACTTTCACATGTACATACAAACACTCTCAACAAAACTTTCATCATTAAATATTATGATACCTTTCTATTCTTTTCTAAAACAGTGATGATGTTAAGGGAAATAGTTGTCCTTTTTGAGGAAATAGAAAAAATATTATTCTCATTCTTATAATTATGAATGAATGAATGAGTTCTCCTTTTCAGTGGCCTAAAAAAGTAATCCATCAATTGTTCCCAACCCCTTTAGCTTCTTTTTTACTGGTCCCTCCGACTTCTTTTTTCTTCTTTTTTTTAAAAATATAATATAGCAAGTAAATGGCGATAACGGGAGAAAATATTTTCCCCACTCAGGAGCTATTAATGGGAAATTAAAAGGAATGAACACATGTTTATATTAGTTTTTAAGGTCAAGGAATTGGTTCTCAATTCAATCACTCAATAATTATTTATTAAGCACCTATTATGTGTCAAGAACTATACTAGGCCCTGGGAATTGAAAGAAAACTTGCCCTTTTTAAAAAATAATATTTTTTACTCAAGATTCTCAACTATTTGTTCCATTCAGAGACTTTAGTAAATTTTTTCTAGCTCTACAAAGTAATTTTTTGATATTTTGTATATGTGTTCATACAATATATGTTCTATATATGTACATGTGTATATTGTTCATATGGATCTTGTTTGCTCAAATGTGTCTTGTTCAACTGTGACTTAAAGGGTGGGGTGAACAAATATCTCTAGTGTATCCACCAATCATCATTCTCTAATAGAGACTTTGATTCCTGTCAGGAGGGGAGGGAAGAGGTTGAAGCCAGAATCAGGTATTCTACTTTCTTGGGAGTGAGAACAGGTCTTGGCTAGAACTGTCCTTCTGAAAAATATGCACAGTCTTTTTTATTTCCATTAAATAATAACTAAACTATTGTATCTAACTTTTCTTAATTTTTACTGAGGTTCTTACATGTTTTCTTGCTTCTTTTTATTTTCCATTAAATTTGTCCATCTCTGTCAATGAATGAAGGATTAGAAGAACCTTTGATCCGAAGTACAGACTTCGTAAGTGGTTCAACAAAAAGGTAAAGAGTTTAAAAGAGGAATAAATCAGGGTACTAGAAGGTAGTTTGTTTTTTTTTTTTTAGAAGGTAGGTTTTCTTATGGGAACATGAATTTGCTATGTGTCAAAGAACAGGTTGTGATTCATTCACCTCATAAAGTACTACTTATCATAATTTATGGAAATTTCAGTAATATAACCATTCTCTCTAAGGACTATGAAATTGTATAGAAAGTTTAAATATTATGTGTATCATATTTTATTATCTTTGAAAATATAAAGTATTCATATTTTGGAGCTCTAAAAGGGAAAGGAAATCATGAGAAGTAAGTGGTTTATAGACTGTCAAATTATTGTTTGTTTGGGTTTTTTGAACCATGTCTTAAGATTCCATAATTATTGCTAAAGATAAAATGGGGGGTGGGGGCTAGGTAGCACAGTGGATAAAGCACTAACCCTGGATTCAGAAGTACCTGAGTTCAAATGCAGCCTCAGACACTTGACACTTACTAGCTGTGTGAACCTGGGCAAGTCACTTAACCTTCATTGCGCTGCAAAAAAAAAGAGAAAAGATAGAATGGAAGACCTTAATTGAAATGAATCAAATGTTGCTAGTCATAAAATTATTTAACAGAACAACAGGGCTAAAAGCAACAAGAATATCTGAAACAGTTGAATATTTTTTTTCTTTTTTCAGAGGACATCAAGGATGGCAAAATGATAATTTATAGCAGAGAGGGAAGTTAATGTTGAATGCTGGCATTTCATGGATCAATTGATGGAAAAAATGTGAAAAGTCATGGAAAAGGATACAGGGGAGGATGGACCTTTATTAATCGTCAAAATGTGAGAAATATCAATGGCAAGAGTTAATGATTGGTCGGGCTAAATACTTTTAGTATGAGCTTTTCCTATAAAATACACTGTGTTAGGTATTGCAGATACAAAGGTTAAATATTTAAAATATAGTCTTAGTAGGGGAGGGCAGAAATAAAACAAGTACTGAATTATGATCTATAATATGCTAACGAAATAGGAGAGGTATGAACACAGAAGAAAGATTAAAGGAGATCATGTATTCTTATGAGTATTACTGAATGCCTCATGTAGAATTCTTTGCTCCTAAATGAGCCCCACCCCCTCCTCTGTTGCTGTTGAGTGCATCACCTTGATCCGAGTCCCTCAGCCTCACAAGCTAGTCATCATTCTGGATTTCTTCCCTCCCTCTCACTCCCGAAACCCAAGCTGTTGTTAAGAACTGCTGATTTCACCTTGAAAACATCTCTCAAATAACCATTCTTCTTTCCTCTGCTGCTGCCACCCTACAAGTACAGACCTTCCTCTCATCACATTTTGATTATCACATAGCTGCTGGTGAGTCAGCCTGCCTCGAGTCTCTCCCCACTCCTATTCAGGAGTGCACTAAAGGGATTTTCAGGTCTCATGCAAACCAGATCATGTGACCTCCCCTACTTACTGCATTCTAGTGACTTCCCATTGCTTCCACAAACAAAATCAAAGGGCTATGTTTGGCATCCCAAACCTTTTAAAACCTAGCCCCCTCCCATCTTCCCAGTCTTCTTGTACCTTACTCTCCTAGTAGTACTCTTCAATTCAGTGATAAGGACCTCCTTCTCAGCTCCATGCTTTTTCTTTGACTCTCCTTTATACCCGGAATGATCTCCCTGCTCTGCTTTGATACTGACCAACTTGGCTTCTTTTTTGTTTGTTTGTTTTTGTTTTGTTTTGTTGTTGTTGTTTTTGCAGTCAATGAGGGTTAAGTGACTTGCCCAGGGTCACACAGGTAGTAAGTTTCAAGTGTTTGAGGCTGGATTCGAACTCAGGTTCTCCTGAATCCAGGACTGGCATTTTATCCACTGAACCACCTAGCTGCCCCCACTTATTTTAAGTAATAACTAAAATCCCACCATCTACAGCAAGCTGTATTATAGTACATTTAAAAGATTCTGAGAGGGGTTCATAGATTTTACCAGCCTGCCAAGGGGATCTATGATACAAAGAAGCTTAATAATGTCTGTTACAGACTGATATCATTCCAGGCATTTTTACGGATGAGAAAACTAAAGCACAGTCTATCATTATGAGATAGGAAGGGATAAAATAAAATTATGGAAGGACAAATTGTCTACAAATGAGAAGAAAACAAATGAACACATCTCATGAGAATTAGTGAGTCAGGGGGATTGAGAAAAAGATAGGATGGCTCAGTGAAAGATCTTAAAAAATAGGATATTTTTCATAGTAAAATGACAAAAGGTTATAGAGTTCTAAAAGGAATGTGAAATGGTCAAAAATATGAGTGGAGTAAAGAAAACTAGAAATTTTATCCTTATGGAAAATTGGGTAATTAAGATAAAATTAGGTTTTTTTTTTTGGAATTTCTATTAAAAAAAATATTTCCTTTACTACCTTCATTGTTAGTAAGTCATCCAGCAAGTGTTTATTAAGCCTTACTATGTGCTGAGCACTGGGAGGTGAATGTACCTGGTAGAGGAGGGGTGATAACAAGATAGAGTCCTGTGGACATATCAGGAGCAGCCTGTAAAAGAATGAAGATAGGGGGCAGCTAGGTGGCACAGTGGATAGAGCACCAGCCCTGGAGTCAGGAGGACCTGAGTTCAAAGCTGGCCTCAGACACTTAACACTTACTAGCTGTGTGACCCTGGGCAAGTCACTTAACCCCAATTGCCTCAGTAAAAAAAAAAAAAAAAAAAAAAGAATGAAGATATTTTTGGCCTGAGGAGCCTTCTAAAATTGGAGGGGACCCTGCCAATCCAAAGGTGAAGTCTCTATGGAAAAGGGTGCTTCTAGTATGTCAAGATAATGGAATGTGATAGATAAGATTTAGCAGATACTCAGGGGCCCACCTGGAGACTGGTTTAAACTGATTGATTTGGATAAGGTGACTGACTGCTGACTGGATTATTGGTTTATTTCCAGTTTACTGGATTGTAAACACATCTGGCTGGTACTTAAGGGTACTTAGGAAGGTGATTGTTCTCAGAAGCTAAGAAATTTGAACTTTACATTGAGAACACCTTCAGGTCCAGTGAACCAATGAATTTGAATGACACTAGCCAATCAGCTTGAAGAACCCCCCATTTCTGGGAGGGGAACAGGAAGGAGGAAGCAGACACTGGCCAGACAGGTCAGCCTCTTTTTGATAGGATAGATCATCATGGTGGCAGTGGACTTCAGAAGTGGGAGCTTAGGATGGTTAGGATTGCCAGGTTATAGGAAATCTGTTCTCAATCTTTCTCTTTCTTTTACTATCTTTCAATAAACCTTTAAAAATCCTAAATTCGTTGATCAGTGATTTTAGTCTGTTTCCCCAAAAAACTGGGGGACAGATTAGAATGCACATTTAGCATTTTAAATTACACAAGTGTAAGAAGTAGCAAGCCTAGAGTGAGTTTCCAAAGTGAAGTTTGTATGGTATGGAAGACAAAGTCTTATGCAGTTCAATCAGCAGTAGTTCAGCCTGAAGAAGAATGATTTTGGGGGGGTCAGCTAGGTGGTGCAGTAGATAAAGCACTGGCCATGAATTCAGGAGAACCTGAGTTCCAATCCAGCCTCAGACACTGGACACTAGCCATGTGACCCTGGACAAGTCAGTTAACCCTCATTGCCCCACAAACAACAAAAAATAAATAAATAAAAGAATCATTATGTTTCTTCATGATATCTTTGGGAAACTTAGGCTACTACATCCTATGTGAACTCCACCTATAGAATTTATGTAAAATAAATGTGTATTCAGCAAAGAAAGTGATTCATAGTGGACTGTATATACACATACATATTTGTATGTATATATACACACATGTGTGTATAAACAATAATACACATCATAGCTATTGTCTTTATATTTATTCTAAAACTCCTCAGGGGTAGCAACATGATTATAAAAAGTTTTAGATGATAACTGAAAGTCATTGACTAAATTTATATTCTAAGGCATAAGGAAAAAGTAAAGGATTGATGTCTTGCAGAAATCTTCAGCAAGAGTGACATATTTCTCCTGTTGTTGCCACATATATAGTTTATAAATGTCCTGGGTTTGTTTTTATGGAGCAATTGGTGGGTTGAAGGATATTTTTTATGCTTCTTTTGCTTTTTTCTTTTTTTAACAAGTCTCTTGTCACTCAGAAACCTTAGGGAAAATAATATATAAAGTAAGAGAATTCACATTGTGTTTTAGGGCTCCTAATGAACTATTTGTTGCCTAAAGTAGTTGTCCTAAGTATTAACTGAGATACCTCTGAAAAATTGTAGTTTTGCAAATGTAGAAGTAAAGCATCCCTAGCTTTCAGTTCTCAAGTGGAATATCTACCTTCAGAGAGTCCTCTTTAATAGAACTAAATTTTATTGTAAAGATATTAAAAATGTATGTTTTATTTAAAATTCATTTTTATATAGGTAATGTACTATTTTTTAAACTTTGTAAATAGCATTAAAAGGCTTTCAGGAATCTAAAATGTAAAGCTTCCTGTCTCTTTTGCCATAGTGTGACAAAGTATTTTGATTCTAATGAAATGTATACATAAACAATATATGTCTATACATGTATAAGTTTGTATGTATAAACATTGACAATATAAGTTTCATATAAAGACATTTAGTCACAATGTATTAGCTAGTCAACTACATTTAGGAGGAAGCAAAGTACAAATCAATTAATCAACAAACATTTATTAAGCATCTACTCTGAGTCAGGTACCATGGTAGGGACACAGAGTTAAAAAAAAAAAAACAAAAACAGAAAGAAACCATTCCTGTACTCGAGGTGTTCAAAAACAATCAAAGGAGAATAGTGGAAAGATTACTGGATTTGAAATCAGATGATCTGAGTTTAAATTCCAATTTGGCTATTCATGACCAATGTTACTCTGGACAAGTGAGTTTGTCTTCCTGAGACTCTGTTTCTTCATCTGTAAAATGATAGCATTGGAATAGGTGAACTCTGAGATACCTTCCATCTCTAAATCTATGACCCTGTGAAGTTTAGGTTTATCAAATAAACCTTTTCATTATTCGAGCTTGGAAAAAATCATACTTTTTTTTTTCTTTTGCTTGCAATGGGGGTTAAGTGACTTGCTCAGGGTCACACAGCTAGCAAGTCAAGTGTCAAGTGTCGGAGGCCGGATTTGAACTCAGGTACTCCTGAATCCGGGGCCGGTGCTTTAACCACTGTGCCATCTAGCTGCCCCCCTTTTTTTTAACTATGAAAGGGAGAAGGGTGTAATTGATAGGGAGCTGGCTTCACAATCAGGCAGGTCTGTATTTAATCTTACCCCTCACACATGCTGATTATGTTACCTAGGACAAATCACTTAACTTCTCAGTGTTCAATAGCTAAATTACTTTTTGGAAGATTTTTTTTTGCTTTGAGGCTTGTTTCTTTGTTTCTTTTTTCTTTTTTATGAGTTTCTTGTCACTCAGAAACCTTAGGGAAAATAATAAAGTAAGAGAACAACTCACATTATGTTTTGGGGCTTCTAATGAACTAATTGTTGCCTGAAGTAGGTGTCCTAAATATTAACTGAGATACCTCTGAAAAATACTGGTTTTGCAAATACAGAAGAAAAGCATTCTTAGCTTTCAGTTCTCAAGTAGAATATTGTGGTAAAAATTATTGGAGTTTAGCTGACTCATTTGGGAGGGGCCACACCTGGCCCACCCTGAAGTTACATATGCTACTGAGGTCAGAAGGAGAAACCTTTCCGTAGGCAGTTTTTGAAGGACTTCCCCTTTTGGGGGAGGAAGATTGAATGCTTGCTGAGGGGAGGCTGAGTTGCTTCCAGAACACTGGCTCTCTCTTCTCTCTCCTCTGTCATTTCAGGTGGCTCAAGCAACTAGCAGACTTCCCAGGTGTGGTGAGTGAAAACAATAGCCCTGCATTCCTTTGAATTAGCTTAATTGGAAATGAGGTGGGGATTGTATAGACTTAGGTTAGAGCAAGGAGAATTTATCTGTATTTCTTTATCCCTACTTCCTTATCTTTGATTTTTATTAATTTCACCTTTGTTGTTTAATTAATTCCCAAGTAATAAAATCTTATCCTTTTGTGGAAAAGAAGCTGTAAGGCTCCTTTCTTATTGGCCTGGGAAAAATATCTAAAAGGGCAGTTCAAAGGGGAGGGAACTTTGAACCTAGAGGTCCCTCATTATTTCCGGGACCCCAATGTTTGGCGAGTCACCCAATTAACTCTCCATATATTAAATTTGGGCCCCAAAATATCTACCCTCAGAAAGTCCTCTTGAATAAAATTCAAAGTACAAGTTTGCATTGACAGAGGAAGTTCCTAAGTTCCTTATCAGGAATCTTCCACATTGATGAAATCAAGTCTGGTCAAAGTAATTTTCTTTCTTTCTTTTTATTTTTTCCCTTTTCTCTATCTCCCCTCCCATCTCAACCCTCACCCCACCCCCATAAATCCTCTCTCCACAAAAATCTTTTGAGCAAAATGGTCCTTTTCAGGCAGATACCAAGTTTTTATTTTTTTCCATAAAATTATTAAAAATTTCATGTTTATTCATTGGAGCATTTGAAGATGTGTACAGAAAAAAACCTCTATAGTTACTCCACTATACCCCAGGAAGTTTATTATTTAGAAAATGTCATCATCCTACAAGATCCCATCAACCTTGGTACTCCACCTCCTCACTGCTTTTCACCCATCTGATTGAAGCCTGGAGGCATTACCTCCAATACCTGCATCTAAAGAGGCATCTTAGCAAAGATACCTTCATCTAAGGAGGCATCTCAGCAAAGAACATCTCATTTCTTACCTAGCTGCACTACTCTGGGACTTCTCTGATCTCCCTACCATGCCCTTACAGGAAGTACCTTCCACCTCTTCAATTTTCAGCTTCCTTTTTTGTGTTGTCTTTCTCCATTAGATTGCAAATGTTTAGAGGGCAGGGATCTTTTCTTCATATTTGTATCCCCAGAACTTAGCACAGTACTTTGACATAGAGTATTTAATAAATATTTATTGACTTTGTCCATCAGATTATTTAAGGGATTGTTCAAAAAACAAAAATACACCCTTAACAAAGCCCTAACTTTTTCTCTTAAATTAGCAATATATACATAATTCACTCTATCTTATCTGACAAATATGTTTCTGCAGATATAGAAATCCCACCACAGTTAGATGTTGCTATTATTTACTCAATGTTATTATGATATTGAAATATATTTAGTTTTCATAGGATATCTTGTTCTAGTTTAAAAATAGTTCAGAATGGGGCAGCTAGATGGCGCAGTGGATAGAGCACCGGCCCTGGATTCAGGAGTACCTGAGTTCAAATCTGGCCTCAGACACTTAACACTTACTAGCTGTGTGACCCTGGGCAAGTCACTTAACCCCAATTGCCTCACTAAAAAAAAAAAAAATAGTTCAGAATGGAATCATAGGAGGGCTTTGTGAATACGTGTTTGGTTCTGATATGAATTAATTATTTTCAAAATGAACAGGATTGGTTCGAATCTCTAAATCCTATCGCCATATTGCATCATTCCTTATTGAACAAAATTTTAAAGATACCTCTGATCTTCTATATAACTCCCTCAGTTCATGAAGTGAGCAAGACGCTTAGGAGCACTAGCTAAGTATTATGTACTTGAGTCAAAATAAGACACTAGGTATTCTGTGATCATTATCATCTTCCTTAATGATGTGAGTGTACCAACAATATTAACTTCACTGAGATACAATAGAGGTAGGTGTACTTGGGATCTCCCAAATTAAACCCAATATCATTGTAGATTTGCACATAGACTCAATTTTATCCTACTCCTTTCATTATGTTCCTTGATTTTTGTGAAACTAAGTATTTGATTTCAAGAATAGACAAAATGCTGATTAATGAAGACATCAGATGATAGTTAAAATTTCTGTTTGCATATTATAATAGCATTCATGTACCCATATGAGAATAACTCTGTGCTATGAGCCCAGCAGCTACTATACTCCCCCATCCAGGTGAGCTCAGGTTAAGTTGAGGAAAAAATTATGGAAAGCGATGGGAGGAGAGGGAGGTATGGGAAAGGAAGAGAAGAGACTTGGTTGACTCTTCTACCAAGGTATGGACAGACGGAGGCAAAATTCTCAAATGTATAATTTTTGAGGGCAGCTAGGTGGCACAGTCGATAAAGCACCAGCCCTGGATTCAGGAGGACCTGAGTTCAAATGCGGAACTTGACACTTACTAGCTGTGTGACCCTGGGCAAGTCACTTAACCCTCATTACCCATAAAAACAAAAACAAATGTATAATTTTTGTCCTCAGTTGCCTTTATTGTACCTCCCTCTATTTTTTTTAATAGGGAATCATGTTTTTATGCTCTTTCCTGAATGGCCCATTATCACAGAAGCTATATGACCAAAAAGGGAACTGAGAGACTATCTAGTACAACTCAAAGTATAACAAGAATCCTGTCAATATCACCAACAAATGGTTAGCCAGGTCACTAATGAAAACACAGCACTGCCCAAAGAATCCCTTTCCTTTCTTGGATAGATCTAATCATTTGGAAATTTTTCCTTCCATCATTACTATCTTTCCACAATTTTCAACTCCTATTCCTACTATTGCCCTCTGGAGCCAATCAGAACACATGAAATTTCTCTTCCATAGAATAGCTAAAAAGAGGTTGTATTTGCATAACTCCTAGAATGTGCCAGGCACTATGCTAAGTACTTTACACATATCTCATTTGATCCTCACAACAACCTTGGGAGGCAGGTGTTGTTATTATCCCCATTTTATATTTGAGGAAACTGAGGCAAACCAAGGTTACATGACTTGCTCTCACAACTAATAAGTTCGTAAAGATGGATTTAAACTCATATCTTCCTTATTGTACCCACTGTTCCGTTTAGCTGGATAAATACTTTTAATAACAAACAAGAACTCTTTAAATCCCTTTCAGGCAGTACTCCAAATTCTTCACCCAACTTGATAGCTTTACCTTCTTTCTAACCATCAAAACATCTCACATGTGCATCATTCCTGCCAAGCTCTACAAAACAACTGAGAAGTATGCTGGGTTTATATTCAAATGGCCTAGGTTCAAATAATAACTCTTGGAGAACATGGGATAACATTTAACTTCTCAGGGGTTCGGTTTCCACATTCATAAAATGATGGGTTGTACTAGAGATGATGTCTAAGATCCTTTCCAGTTGTAAATCCATGATCATGCAATATCTACTGATTAGCCTGAATTCAGGAGGACCTGAGTTCAAATCTGGCCTCAGACACTTGACACTTACTAACTGTGGGACTCTAAGCAAGTCACTTAACCCTCATTGCCCTGCAAAACAAAAATAAAAACAAAACAAACAAACAAACAAAAACCCCAAAAACAAACAAAAAAAAGAAAGTATTGCTTGAGTAGATTTGTGAGAAAACAAGGATTCTAACAAGGAAAGATTAGGTAGGAGGAACACATGAAGGCCCAGAGAATAGAAATGGAGTTCATTTTTAAAAGAAGTAGCATGAAGGCTAATTTGGCTAAAATATAGAATGTGAAAAGAAGTAATATATAATATTGGATAGGTGGGTTTGGCTCAGGTTGTAAAGGACTTTTTTTTTTTTTTCAGTTAGGCAATTGTGGTTAAGTGACTTGCCCAGAGTCACACAGCTAGTAAGTATTAACTGTCTGAGGCCAGATTTGAACTCAGGTACTCCTGACTCCAGGGGTAGTGCTCTATCCACTGCTCCACCTAGCTGCCCCTGTAAAGGACTTTTAAACAATACTACTATGACTACTAATACTATGGCTATGATTACAATGAAGACAATGATGTCAATGACTGCTACTGATGCTGTTGCTACTACTACTACCACCACCACCAATACTACCACCACTAATACTACTACCATTTTATAGTTTGTAAAGTGCTTTGCAAATACTATATTATTTTATCCCTAAAGTAACCCTGGGAGGTAGGTCCAATTATTATCTCCCTTTTACAGATAAGGAAACTGAGGCATATAGAGCTTAAGTGAGCAGCTAGTAATTGTCAGAGGCTGCCTTTAACTGAGAACTTCCTAATTGCATGTCCACCCTTCTATCCACTGCATCACCTAGACTACATTTGATCCTAGAAGCAATATGAAGCCAATTAAGTTAATTAAATATGAGATCAATTTGGTGAGATATATATATATATATATGTATGTATGTATGTATGACAGTAATGCCCTAATTGTTATTTCTGTCTCAAGTCTCTCTCTTCTCCAATTACTTTGCAAACTAAGTGGAGAAAGATGTGAATAAGGGAGAGACAAGTCACAATTAGTAATTAGGATGTTATTGCAATAGTCTAGGAAAGAGGTAATTAGAATCTGAATTTGAGTTATAGTCATGTGAGTAATGAAAAGGGAATAGATGAAAGAAAAAATGTAAGGTAGAAATAACTAGATTTGGCAACTGGTAATATGTGGGTTCAGAGGAAGGGAGGAATCAAAGATAATATAAAAGCTTAAAACTTGAGAGATGCCCTCAAGGGAAATAGAGAAGTCTGGAAGAGGGGTGGGTAGGTTGTGGAAAAGAGAAAATGAGTTCATTTTGGACAGGTTGAATTGCAGATGCCTATGAACCATCCAGCTTGAAATATGCAGTGATTCTGCAGATGTAGCTCAGGGGATATACTAAAGAGGTACAACTAAGTACATCATCAGGAGCATACAATTCTTAGTTCCTAATATTCTTTCTGCCCTAAACCAGATGACACCATCCTATGACATTGGAAACAATGTATTGAGGATTGACAAGAAGATAGAAAAGAAAAAAGCAACAAATAATCAGAACTATAAATCATGTGATCAGCAAAGCAGCATAAAGGCATATTAAAGAAATAAATTATATCTGAGAAACACATTAATAACCAGTAAAAACTATCCAATAGAAGACAGATTTGGTACAATAAGCACTTGGACCCCATTTAGGGTCTTCTGACTTCTACCACCATGGAATATTTAGGAACTTTAGTCAGGAGTTTTATAAAATACCTAATGACAAAAATTTATAATGAAGTTGAATCTTTTGTCATTGTATTTTTTTTTTTATTGAGGCAATTGGGGTTAAGTGACTTGCCCAGGGTCACACAGCTAGAAAGTGTTAAGTGTCTGAGGCCAGATTTGAACCCAGGTACTCTTGACTCCAGGGCTGGTGCTCTATCCACTGTGCCACCTAGCTGCCCCATCATTGTATTTTAAAACTCATCAGTATAATACAAGAGGCAGTAGAGGTATAAAAGAGAAGAAAAAAATCTATAGTGAAAGGCAAAGTATTCCTAATTATCCAGAAATAGCACAGTGGATAGAGTGCAGGGCCTGGAGTCAGAAAGACATGAGTTCAAATTTGAGTTAGCTGTGTGACCCTGGATAAGTCACTTAACCCTGTTTGCCTTAGTTTCCTTATCTATAAAATGAGCTGGAGAAGGAAATGGCAAAGTACTCCAGTATCTTTGCCAAGAACCCAAATGGGGTCACAAAGAATCAGACATGCCTGAAATGACTGAACAAAAAAATTATTCAGGAAAATAATATATGCTAAAATTATAAATTATTCATAATTTATATAAAAATTCATATTTAAATTATAAATTTAATTTATAAGTTATATATACATTATAAATTAAACATACCTCATATCACCAAGACTTTTTTTTTTTTTACAAACTATAAACACCAATTTTCTCCTTCCCTATCTGCAGGGAGAAAAGCATTTCTTCTGAAACCACAAAGAGGTGACAAATTCTTCCTGAGGTAGATTTTTGGTTAGTCGTTCTGCTGGCTAGAGGGGAGGGCAAGGGAATGAAGAACAAGGTGACTTCTGAGTCCACATAAGTCAGAGCTTATATCCATATAGCCAAGCTATAAGATTCATAGAATAGGGCTGAATATACATATTTCACCTTGTTTTGCCTCTCCACTGAATTATAGCTGTTTCCCAGGAAACAAATAATTAGATCTCTCTCTTTCTAAAAATTAAATTTATATAATGAATATAAAGAAGAAAAAATCATGGAAACAACTATATTTCATACAGATTATTTAGTAATTAGGTTCTTTTTTATTAATTGAATTGATGATTATGTACTTATCATTAATTTTTATGTGAATTAATATAAGTGATGCTCTGGTTTTATTAGAGTTTTATTAGTGTTCAATGGGGTGGTTAAATTATGTAACTTGTTATGGTACATACCTCATGGTTATGCTCAGTAATATGCTTTGTTATTTTTTTTTTCCAAAAATCTTCATCATTTTCTGATTCTAGTTTCAAAAGTCCCCAAAAGAAGAGCTTTTTTCATACTTAAGCCAGATCCTTTATAAAAAGCTAGATGCCTTCTCTAACAGGCATTGAAGAATGAAGCAAATTTATTAATGAATCAGACCTGCATTTGAACTACAGATCATTTCAACAGGTAGGTACAAATACAAATATAGAGTATTTTTAGAGAGTGGTATTACTGAAACACAACTGTGTACTATTGGTTCCTTCTCAATTTGGCTTTGCCTCTAACCCAGGCAAGTTATTTCCACAGTACAATTGTAATTTTCCCAGAAACACAGATTTTGAGAGTTTGGACTTCAGGTCAGCTAGGCCATCTAGTCTTACCCATACATGATATTGTATAGTGTTCCTCCAACATGTTGTCCCCCCACACCTATAGAGATTACCAATTCTGGCAGTAATATGAAAAAAAAAGCATAAATTTATTTAAGTGATTTATCCACCCATGTAGCTTAGTCTAGCAGTTGTAGGGCAGAATATTTTAAGAGTAAACAAATTCTAAATGCCCACTTCTCCCAGACATATAGGGCTTAATATTACTGGGGTTCACCCTTCCCTCCACTCATCACCATAATACAAGCATTAGGGGATAAATGTTGGCCTTGAAGTCAAGAAAACCTGACTTCAAATTATCTCTCTGATACTTTTTAGGTATTTGAACATGAATCATTTATTTAACCATTTTGTCTCAATTTCCTCTTTGTAAAATGAAGGTGTTGGTTGACATGACTTCTTCAGTTCCATCTAGCTCTCATTGTCTAGTTCTATTGTAGTAGTGACTACTATGGCTCCCACTGCTTGAAGGCAAGCTATGTTACATTTCATCCCTTCCCCTAGGGTTACCCAGTAGCCTTAGAGAGATCAGGAGATGTCTGATCTGCCAATGGCTCAAGGTCCCACTGATCATGTTCCTCCAATTTTAAGGGATTCTTAATGCCCCAGTACAAATTAACCATTTAACAGTTATATTAGCCATTGTTGTCAAATTCAAATAGACAGAGGAAGGGGATACTAGTCCCTTTATAGGAATCCCAGCAGACTCTCTATTGACTTAGTTTTAAAATGTAATGTTAACTATGTTTTATTGTATGTTTATTTCTATCCAATTACAGTTCAATCTGGCTCTTGTTATACTTAGAATGCTTCACACCTCTGGTGTTAGCGCTTACTGAGAATATTTATTTGAAAAGCATAACAAAAACAAAATTTTTCCCTAAACTCCTGGGGTTATCATTCTTTATATACTACTTCATTCTCTATGGGTAATTCTCAGCTTTGTTTAGTTCCTACAAAGCATATTCCCACCAAGTTCTAAATTTAACATCCTTTGAGTTTTCATCTCAGCACTCTGACTTCTCTAGGCTTCCCTTATGCGTAAATATGGCAACTTCTGGCCATGAGCTGCAAAATTCCTATATATTGGGGTGCTGGGCAGTGACCCCACTTCCTACCCTTAGAACTGAATAGGATGAACCAAACAGGTCAAAATTCTAAGCTTGAATCAGGGGGTTTTGGGGCCTAAAGAAAAGGGGGATATAGCTATAAAATCAGAAGAAAAAAATGCTTCTGAGGAATATACTGAGTCATAGTATAGAGGAAAATAGAGTAGGGAAAGAACTGGATTTAGATCCTGCCTCAGACACTTACTTTCTATATGACAATTGGCAAGTCTCTGAACCTCTATTAATCTGTTTCCTCATCTTTAACATGGGTATAATGAAAAATGCATTACCTACCTGGCAGAGATGTTCATGGTAATAATGTTAGAGATAAAATGGAACTTTGAATTAATCTGATCCAGCCACATACTTTAACAGATGAGGAAATTGTAGCCCAAAAAGTTAAGCATCTTGTCCAAAGTCATATGGTAGGATATTTTTGTGGAGATAAAATGAGATAATACATGTAAATCATTGTGTAAACCTTAACGTACTATATAAACACTAGCTATCATTTTAACTTCCATAAAGCACACACCTTTTACACTAGAGGAGAAATGTAAGGTCACCTTGATATACACAGGGGTATTCAGAATCAAAGCTAAAAATCAGTTAACTTATTTTAAAAGCTTGGTTATTTCTTTCTCTTTGGTTGTATGTAACTTAAGAACATGGTTTTAGTGACATTGAGAAGTGACAATTTATTTATATAAAGGAATCTAATAATTTCTAAGCTTCTTGTTTGCCCTGGATCTGGGACTTCACTGCCCTTAGGTTCAACCTGTTGCCAGATTCAGGGACCAATTTGTTGTGGAGGTAGAAAAGCAGTTCAAGATCAAGTCTGATTTGCTACTGGTCCTCTTTTAACCTAATTACAATTCTAATTACTAGATTGTTATCTTGTTTCTTATGATGAAGCTCCATTTTATATTAAAATTTTAATAACTGCCTGTTTTCCTTTCTTTACTAGTAGAGGATGCCTTATATGACTAATTGTTCCATGGCTCTAGACTTCTGGCTTCTAACTCCTCATCCTTGGGCTACCGTTATTGTGAATAGATTTCCCTGGCAAGATGTCTAATGTTGCCTAAATGAAATTCCTTATCCTTGGTTTATAGGTGACTTTCACATAACACAGTAATATTCAAAACAAACAGAACAACAAACAAAAAAACCAAACCAGAACTAGACAGTTCACACAAAGACACACACACACAGACACACAGACACCATCTTGGCCACAAATAGCGATATAGTCATAAAAAATTATACATGGAGTGGATTTTAAAAAGAGATTTTCTGATTCAACCCTCCCATATTTCAGAGAATGAAAATTAAGACAGTAAAGGAGACATGCCTATCATGCTTGAGATTATTCAAATAATAATTTTCAGTTTTCCACTTGAATTTAACATGTGTTGACATTGTTAAATGCTCAAGATGCAACTTTACTCCCAGAGAGGAGAGAAATTATCCAAAAAAAGAATGGGAAAGACTAAGCCAGTGCTTAATGTGTTATCTCCAGATACCAGTTGCCTTTTCTTTACTAGATTCTTGGCTACCAGTTGGGAATATACTATTTCAGTAAAGTAAATTACTGTCTTTGAAACCATTTTAATATAATTTCCCAAAGTGCCTAAAATATAGCCTTACTGTACAGTAGGCACTAGAGGTGTATTTCATTTGATCATGAAATACATAAAAACATAATTCTGAGAAATAAAGTAATAAAGACCACCAAGGCCTGAAAATAGTAGTAGCAGCCTCATCATACCCATAGATAGTCATTAGTTATGTGCAAAGTAGAAAAAAATATTAATAAAAGCATTACTCTTTTAAAGCAAGGACACTGATCTTTTCCAGTAGCATCATATTTCAGTAGAATGATACTTTAGATTTGTAGTGTTTCACAGTCTATAAGGCACTGCTATACAAATTATCTCATTTTATCTTCACAAAAGACTTGCAATATTAGGTGATGTAGGAATTATTCCCATTTTTTGAAAAAAAAAAAAACAGGCTCAGAGGGGGTAGTGATTTATAAGCCATAAAGCTAATTTGGAGGGAAGCTAAGACTAGTTCCCAGACCTTCCTAATCTTTGTTTATAGTTTGTTTTTAATATTGCACCATGCTTCTGGTTGGTACCATCATTCCAGTATAGACATGTACTTGAAAAGATATGCATTGAAGGGACAAATTTTACATATAAAATAAAGGATCAAAACCTAAATCTGTAGTGAAATATAGGAATCCATTATGATTGTTTTTCATGACATTTTTCTCAACTAAAAGGCTTTTTGTTGCTGTTTGTGTGTGTGTTTTAACATCATGACTATGTATTGTCCATGCCATTTATTTAATTAATAATCCAAGATCACAGGGCATGAGAAAGAATTTCATATTTTAAAATTTGAAAATAATCATTTCAAATAGCAATTATTTAGATAAAAGAATATGTAGTAGTAAAATCATTCATGTATTTCATTCTGAATAAACCAACTTCATTTCATTAAGAATCCTTCTCCTAACATATTTCCATAAATTATTCAAATTCAAAGCTGTTTTTTCATGCCTGCAAAAATGAACATAAGATGTCCAATGTTGGGGGAGTTTAAAAAATACACTTAAATGAAGGTAAGTATTATATTTTGGATCATAGCATTGGGGCTCAACAAAAAGGTAGTTGCTTCATCCATCTAGCATTTTCATTTTTCATATTGAAAAATAGCAGCCCAGAGAAATTATGTGAATTGTCCAAAATCACACAGATAATAAGGGGAAGAGCAAAAATTTAAGCCATCAATGATAGGATTACAGAAGTAGAGTTGCAAGAAATTATAGAGGCCATCCTGTCCAAATGCCCATTTTATAATTAAGGAAATTGTGACCCAAGGAGGATAATTGATTTGATCGATGTCACAAAGGTGGTAAGTAACAGGTATAGGATATGAATCCAGTTCTTATTATTCAATTCCAATGTTCTTTACACTATAACACTGCTCTCAAATTCTGAATAATAACTGAATAATTTAATAATGTTTATAAACATATCACAGCCAATATAGAGTTAATTTAAATTATGCCCTATGATCTTGCTTAATTAAGTACTTTGGTGACATTAAAATTATATTTTAAAAAACATCTCTCTCATACTTATCCCTCTTTGAGAAGCATATGTCTTCCTATTTTCAATATAGGACAACCCTCACAAACCTTGGCAACCTTATCTGAGAGAGTATAGCTCCTTGCCATCTTGCTGATAGAGTCAGGCCTTGTTATCATCAGAGAATTAGAAACTGTAAACTCTAGAATCTCCTGCTAATAATTCTAGCTAACTAATATCTCTCTGCTCCTTAGTAGTGGCAAGGCTTCCACCAATGTATCCATATGAGCTAGCTAATAAGTCTGTTTGAGGGGGAAGAGAAGGCAGATTCAGAATCATAGACTGCATCATGATAGAGCTGATATTTGCTATTCATGGGGAATAATAATTACACTTTACATCTGTGGTGTACTTTGCAACTTATAAAATGCTTCAATATCCATTATTTTTATTCCATTAGTAGAATAACACATGTTGTAGATAGTGTAGGTATTATTATCCAAATTTTACATAAAAGATAATTATTCTGAAGATCAAATTGGAAATATGCTCAAAAGGCTATAAAACTCTGCATGCCATTTGGCCCAGGATTACCACTACCAGATTTATATCTCAAAGAGATCATAAAAAACAGAAAGGGATACACATGTAGAAAAATATTTAAAACTGCTCTTTTTGTGGTGGCAAAGAATTAAAAATTGAGGGGATGCCTATCAATTAGAGAATCGCTAAACAAGTTGTGTTATATGAATGTAATGGAATATTATTGTGCTGTTAGAAAGAATAAGCAGGCAGATTAAAAAAAAAAAAAAACCTCGAAAAACTTACATGAATTGATGCTGAGTGAAATGAATAGAACCAAAAGAACATTGTACACAGTATCAACAACATTGTGTAATGATCAACTATGACAGACTTAGCTCTTCTCAGAAATACTATTATGCAAAACAATGCCAAAAGATTCGTGAAGGAGGATGCTCTCTACATACAGAAAAAGGAACTATGGAGTTCAATGTAGATTGACCCTTACTATTTTCACTTTTGTTTTTGCTTTTTCGTTGCTGTTTTTGTTTCTTCTTTCTTATGTTTTTTTTCCCTTTTGTTCAGACTCTTCTCCTACAACATGACTAATATGGAAATATATTTAACATGATTGTAATGTATAATCTATATCAGATTGCCAGCTGGCTTCAGGGGAGGGGAGATGGGAGAAAAATTTGGAATTCAAAATCTTACAAAAGTGAATGTTGAAAACTATTTTTACATGTAATTTGAAAAAAAACAACAAAGGTCTGATAAAATGAAAATAAAAAAGATCATTGATGGAGAACTGGAAACAACCTCAGAACTCCAATGATCTCTATTTATTTTGGTTTGGGGATTCTTGGAGGCAATCAGGGTTAATTGACTTGCCTAGGGTCACACAGCTAGTGTCAAGTGTCTGAGGATGGATTTGAACTCAAGTCCTCCTGACTCCAGGGCAGGGACTCTATATACTTTACTACTTAGCTGTTCCACAATGATCTCATTTTTTAAAATGAGAAGCAAAGGCCTAAAGGGTTTAAGTGATTTGCCCATTGTCACATAGTACGTAATAGAGCTGTAACACACACATTAAAAAAAAAGTAGTTGAAGCATAAGAAAAATTAATTGATTTGTGCAAAAACGCGTGGTTAATATTATTTATCCTGGTCTTTTACCTCTAAACAGAGTAGTCTCTCTATTTATTATGCCACAAAGGACAAGGTATTATGACAATGAAAATAGCATCAAATATCATCATCATCATCATTAATTATATTTATATTGAGTAAGTGTGCTGGATTACAAGTCAGGGAAACTTGAGTTCAAATCCTGCTTCAAACATTTACTACCTCTGTGACCCTGAACAAGCCACTAAACCTCTAACTACTTCAGTTTCCTCCTCTGTAAAATGGGAATAATAAAAGTACCTACCTCAGAGAATTGTTATAAGGATTAAGTGAGATACATATGTACAGTGCTTTGCAAATCTTAAAATTTGACATAAATCTAGTAATAGTTCATAGTAGTGTTAGTAGTAGTACTACTAGTAGTAACAGTAGTACTACTAGTAGTACTATTATAGTGCTTTAAGGTTACAAGATGCAAAGTCTCATTTAATCCTCACAATACATCTGTGATGTAAGGACTATGGATGTTTTCATCCCATTTTCATAGGCAGGAAAAATTAAAATAAAGGAAATTGAACAATTTGCCTAAAATCATATAACTAACAAATAGCTATGAATGCTCTTACTATAAAACCCCATACTATGTGAATCAGGAGCAAAATAGGAATATGATGGCTACTATTTAATTTATTTACTCCCAATATGTTTGATAATGTCCTAAAATTATGTCATAAAATATATTTATGCTTCTATCATAGTAGATCATGCAACATGTACTTTATGAGGAGTTGTTAAAGGTTTTAAGATAATATGTAGAATCATCAATGTAAAGAAGATCTATGTTCAGTGTTGAACAAATTTATACAACTACTTAAGGCAGCAAATGCATCAAGCAATCAATCAAAAAATTATTTATTAAGCACCCAGTATGTTCTGGACATTATGGTAGGTACTAGTGCTGCAAAGAAAAGAAATAGAATAGTTCCTGCTCTCACAGAAAGCACTATCCTAAAAATGCTGTATGCGAATTATTACATACCTGGTGTACCCACTTCATAAGATATGCAAATAACCAGAAGTCACTTTGCAAATAATACCATGTCAAGAACCACTGGTGTTCCTGAACAACAATGAACTCGTGTATTCCAGTATATTAGGAAATTCATATATTCAACAGACTTGCATTGAAAATGCAGATGCCAGTGAAATTCTGTTGCTCAAGCATTACATTTTCCAATGACATGCTGATGAACAAAAAACAAATAGAAACCCAAATCAGAAAGCTCAATATATCTAGTAAAAGGTAAAAGTAGTGGACATGATCAATGTTTCATCAAGCTCCCATGAAACTAAAGTTCTCTGTAGTAGTGGTGCTCCTTATCTTCTATTATGGCTATCAAACCTGGACCTTGCACACATGTACATTTGCACACACAGATACAAAATATGTTTTTGTTTGTTTATCTGTCTGTTTTTTTCTTCTAATAATTATCTCAATGTCACCTGGGAGCCTTACTGAAAATTCATATAGGAAAAAAAAATCATCAGTGACAAAAGCCCTAAAATGTGTACTGTCACTTTCAATTGCTATGATGTTCCTCAAAACGCAACATCTAGACTACCCATGTGTGTGGAATAGATGACATCAGGATCCTTATGTAACTCCTGTATAAAAACTGATTGATGTTCAGAAATACAAATTGAAGTTGGGAGAGTTTTATGAAACATATCCTTAAGCAATGCCGTCTAATTGTAAATGGCCTGAAAGCCAAAGAATTTATTAGGTTCCTGCAACATCTTCAAGAAGTAGAGGGGATGTCCTTGAGACATGATTTAGGCCACTGAAACACCATTAGATCTAGGAGATAGAAGTGAAAATCCTAGTAAATGATATTAGTTTACTGGGCATAAGTGGTTCTATCAATGGATATGTCTCTTTAAAACTACATCCAAATACAAAGATCATAGTTAACATATATGCAAAACCAGGCATTTCAATAAAACACATGCATAGTTTAAATATTGATAAGGAATTTAGACATGTGGATACAAATATAATTCTTTATATTATTATCTGACAAGACCACAGGATGGCATTAATGATGTCTCAAATATTTATGATAATACTGGGTCAAAAAGTAGGTATTCATGATATTCAAATCATGCTTTCTATTCCCTAAATAAAAGTGTGTTTTAAAATACCACCTGAAAAATTAGGTCCCCAAAGCACTGGAATTATGGATTAGAAAAGGAACCCCCCAGACTATGTATAATCAATTTTCTAGATTGAGCAGTGTAGGCAAATGTCTACCTTATTAACTTCCTGAAAGTGGAGCAATAAATAGGGAAGATGGAGGGGCCAAACAATATATGTAGAATATATGTCTTAATCTTTTAATTCCACAGCCTTAGTCTGATGGAGTCCTCAAACAGACATGGAGAAAAACAACAGAAATGGTGAAATTAAGGTATCAGACCCAAAAATACTTTCACAAATATTTCACCAAGAACAAGTGTATATGCCTCTCAAAAGTGTTGTAATTCTAAATGATGCATAGTTCTTAAGTAACCTCTCAGATAGTTACTGCTTTACACTTTGTATGCTTAAGATATATTGGCATATATCATTCTTATGACAAATAAATATTTCCCTCATCACCTATGTGTGAACATAGAAGACCAAGTGAATTTACTCACTAGACTCAGAGTTGAGAAAACCTGGGTTCAAATTCTACCTTAGACATTCGGAACTGTGTGACCCTAGGAGCTTAACCTCTCTAAAACTCGTGTTTCTCACAGTGGTTTTGAGGAACAAATGAGCTAGTATATGTCAGGAGCTTTTCAAAACTTAGAATAAACCAATAAAAAATAATTTCTTGAGTGTCTACATTGTGTTAGGTATTAGGGATACACAAACAAAATAAAATGAAATTCCTACTGTCGATAAGCCCTTACATTCTTTGAGGGGACAAAACTATATATAACCAGAACATACAGAATGATTATGAAGTAAATTCTGGAGTTAAACACAAAATGATTAGAGAGGGCAATAGCAGTGGGGAAGAACAGAAAAGGCTTCACAGGTAGAAGATGGTGTTTAAGCTGCATTTTACAGGAACAAAAGGAACCTATGAGCTAGAGGTGAGGAAAGGGTACATTCTGGGGGTGTGGAAGATAAGTGGAAAACAACAGACACAGGAGGTTTAATGTCATGGAGATTAGTATGTCTGGGTTGTCAGGTGTCAGAGGAGGAATAAAGTATAATTATCAGAAAGTGTCATGGGAGGATTATGGGCCCCAGTCACCCCAACAATTCTCTGGGGGGTTCAAGGAACCTTTTCCTTGAAACCTCAGGGGTTTTCCCTTGAAATCAAGTAGGCTTCTCCTTGAACACAATCAAGGACACACACACCCACCTAACGGAGATAAGCAGCACAGATTGAACTGAGCATGCTCCAGGACCATCACCCCACATTCCAGTCCTCCTAAGCATCTGGATGAGGTAATCCAGGAGAAGACCACCTGGAACCGCCCATCGGCAGACTGCTTAGACCCATCAGGACAATGTTGACACCCACCACCAGATCTCTCACGAGGGATTCTTCCTAGCACAGCGCAATGCAGGAAGACCACCAGCCCCTCACCCAATAAGAGAATCTTACCCACCCCCCCATCTAAACCCTATAAAATGGCACCCCACAAGTCAGTTGGGGGGAAAGCGTTTTGTTCTGGCAAAACCTTCCTCCCGGCCGGTTTCTCTTGTACCCCAATAAACCTGTTCTCTTATTCCTGATTAGGTCTTGTGCGAGAGTGTAATTCTTTACAGAGGAATCCTAAGGACCCACGTGCTTTCTCCTATCGGTTTCCCCATATCAAAAGGTTGGAATGATATGAATGTCTTTAAAAGATAAACAGAGGGGCAGCTAGGTGGCACAGTGGATAAAGCACCAGCCCTGGAGTCAGTAGTACCTGAGTTCAAATCTGGCCTCAGATACTTAACACTTACTAGCTGTGTGACCCTGGGCAAGTCACTTAACCCCAATTGCCTCACTGAAAAAAAAAAAGATAAACAGAGTTCATACTTTATCCTAGTGGAAATAGGGGGCCTTTGGGACTTTTTGAGTAGGGGAATGAAATAGATTTGTACTTAAAAAATTGCTTTGATTGTTTTGTGGAGGATGGACTTGATATAGAGAAGCCAGTCAGCAATAGTTTAGGCAAGTGGTCATAAGAGTCTGAAATTAGGTGGTGATTGTGATTAGATGACATAGATTTGGATGTAAGATTTTATAAAGAGAGAAAAGGAAAGATTTGACAACTTGTGGGTCTTGTGGGGTGAGGGAGAGTGAGGCATCAAAGATAACACAAAACATAAAAAGCTGAGAGACTGGAAGAATGGTGGTGATTTTTAGCAGAAAAAGGACATTTTTAAAAAGGATGGGAGGAAATAATGGGTTCTATTTTTTTGTTTTGTTTTGTTTTTGGTGAGGCAATTGGGGTTAAGTGACTTGCCCAGGATCACACAGCTAGTAAATTTGTAAAGTGTCTGAGGCCGAATTTGAACTCAGGTCCTCCTGAATCCAGGGCGGGTGCTCTATCGACTGCACCACCTAGCTGCCTCTATGGGCTCTATTTTGACTGGTTAAGTTTGAGAAGTCCAATAGGCAATTTTTTTTTCAGGACTGAAGATCAGAAGAGAGACTATAACTAGATATAATATATTTTTTTCAGTTGTAAACATAAATTAAATAATTAAATTGATGGGATGTGATGAAGTCACCAAAAGAGAGAAAGTAGAGGGGCAAGAGATGAGGACCCAGCCCAGGGCAGAGCCTTTGAGAACTCTCATGTTTAGATATTGTGCTGTGGACATTGAGACATGAAGGAAACAAAGGGGAAACTATTCTGACGAGGAGGAGAATCAAGAAAAAGGGGTGTCAAGAAACCTAATCGGAAGACAATATCTAGAAAGAAAGGTGTTCAGCAGTGACAGGAAGTATGAATACTGAGAAAAGACCATCAAAATTATTAATTAAGAGATCACTGTCAACTATGGAGGAAGTAGTTAATTTAAGTGGAGTTCTGAAGTCTGATTGCTTCTTATTGAAGTGTTAAAACACCCTGGATGGAAGGTATTACATAATAATACCATTTCAGTGAAGCATAAGAAGTACACTTATGCACAGATTCTCTGAGAAAAGAAAAAAAAATCCCATAAAGGAGATATCAATTAGCTGGCATTTGCCCTGGGGCTTTGTAATGGTGCTCCTGGGAGCTCTAGTTTCTGAGAGTGATTCAGTCTACTTCAAATAGGAAGTGAGCTACATTCAGAAAAGCTCATGATATTCTGTGAAGTAATACAGTGGATTGAACAACAACCTCAGAGCCCGAGTAGTTTTGATCACTTTAATTGAAGCAGTAGAACCATGAAGAGGATACAAAAACCATCTTACCAACCCATTTGAAAAGTCCTCAAGTCTCAGGTTTTTTTAATATGTTCCATTTCTGTCTAGCTTTCTCTTGATCCACCTATTTCAACAGAGCTTTCTTGTCCTCAGCTGTAACACTCACTCTAATTATGCCTGACACTCTTTCAAGTATGAATGTATTATAAGCTTAGATAAGAACAACTGACAAAATCAAGGAAGGGAGACAGTACTATGTTCTGTGTCCATTACCTTTGATAATTCAATTAATTATAACAACAATATGAAATACTTTGCAAATATGGGATCCTTTTATTTACTAGAAATTTGACATCTCACATTTGTTATCTTTTCAGGAAAAAAAAGGGTGAGATCTAATATGTGGATTTTTTTATTTTGTTGTGTGATATGTGATAAAACTAAGGAATTGCCTTGGGTTGGGGCTAATTCAGAGAGCTATGCTTTTTCCGTTGTTCAGTCATTTTTTTGTTGTCATTGTTCAGGCATTTCAGCCATTTCCAAATCTTTGTGAAACTATTTCTGGTGTTCTTGGGAAAAACGCTGGACTAGTTTGCTATTTCCTTCTCCAGATCATTTTACAGATGAGGAAACTGAAGCAAACAGGGTTAATGACTTGTCCAGGGTCATGCAGCTAATATTTAAATTCAGATTTGAACCTGGGTCTTCCTGACTCCAGGCCTGACACTCTATGAACTGTACCACCTAGATCCTCCAAGCTATGCTTAGTACTCTCTCAAAGAAATGTATTTAATTCTCAAGTAGCCATATGAACAATATCAAATGTATTGGGCAAAACAGTATGTATATAACACATATTCAAAGTATATTCAACATAAATTCCAGATTTGTGTGTGAGCCGCATGAAGTTGGGGGAGAGGAGGGGCAGAGATAGGAGACAGGGTCAGGATAAGTAAAGGCTCTATGTAAGCTGCTGTGAATCAGCTAGAATTTGAAGGAAACAAGGAAACCTGATGGGAAAAGCTGAGAAGAGACTGCATTTCACGCATATGCAAAAGCAGTGATAGCAAAGATGGAATGCTGTGTGTAATGAACAGCAAATAAACTATTTTGACTTGACTATAGAATATATGAAAGACAGTAATATACCATAAGGTTAAAAGATAACCTGAAATCAGGGTATGAAAGGTTTCATATGCCAAGCAGAAGTTTTTATTCCACCTTAGATGTAATAGAGAGGCATTATAGTTTATTGAAAAGGAGAATTATATGGTCAGACTTGTAGTATATTAAAACTATGCCAACAACTTGGAAGATGGATTGAAGACATGAAACTGGTAGACCAATTGAGAGGCTATTGTAATAGTCAAGAAGAAAGGAAATAGAGGCCTGAGTTAAGATAGAAAGAATGCATTATTTTTCAGGAATGTCTTTCCCTCTATCTGTTGGTGTAATCATGGAAGTACTTTGAGGTTGATGGGACCCGTGCTAATAAAATATTTATCACCAAATACAACATATCCAAAGTGATATGTGAAATTATAAGGAAACCATGCAGATTAACTAGTACTAACATAAACTGCATTATTATAAACACATTTATACCCAACTATACCCAACTATATTCCTAATATACCCAAGTCACTCTACTGAACATCTGGGAAACAAAGATGAAAAATGATAAAGGACTCAAATCAACATAAAATCTAACAGGGGGAGAACACACACACACATAGAGAGAGAAGGAAATGGTAAACTACTCTTGTGTCTTTGCCAATAAAATTTAAAAAGGGGGGGCATGAAGAGTGGGACACAACTGAAAAATGACTAAATGACAAGAACAACATATACATATATAGTCAGAGCTACAGACCCTTCACTTAAATATGCATTTATTTTAAATGCACGCACACACATACACACAGAGAAGACCTGATTGAAAACTTCCCCTCAGGTAACTTTACTTAGAGGACCTATTTAAAAGTAGCTCAAAGGCGTAAGGACTGACCAAAAATGAAGATAAATAGAGTGTACTGCTGTCTATTAACTCATTTACATATTCGTGTGTTTTCAGATAGACCTGAGCAACTGCAAACCAGTGGACTGCTTTGGGGACAATGGGAATAGTTGCTTATTGTCTATTTGTGACACACTTGATAAAAATATGAAATATCAGTTTTTCAACCTGAGTAGGAGATGTGTCTTTACTCAAAAAGAGGACCTAGTTTGATACCTTAGATTAGAAGCCAGATAAGCAAATGAGAGAGAAGTCAGAGATCAGAAGAATGGGGTGATAAATATATCCTTCTCAGCAGAAGCTGATGTTAGATTGCTCATTGCTGATTGAAAGTAGCAGAGCTGAATAAGAGTATATTTCAGCTGAGAGAATGGACTGGAACTCAACTAACTCTGCAGTGCCTGGGAGGTCAGCAAGGGAAGCAGTTTTCCATGGTGTGAAGAGATGCCTGGACTTGAGTATTGTTAGTGCCACTGAGGGCTTGAAAACTGATTAAGAACAAAAAAGACCTGTAGGTGTTCACATACTCTCAGAAATGACTGGACAAAAAGCAGACTACTAATGTTGTGTGAAGAGCCATGGGGATGGTGGAGGGGTAGTAACTTAATGCCCTTTGGCATTTGAAGGAGAGATGGATTTTAAGGGATTTAATTGCATTGCCTTCTAGTCAGTTCATCATCTTGCTGATTGCATCTCCAGTGCTCTTTCTATTAGATGAGCTGGCCAAAGGACATTATGTGAAATAAAGAAGGGAAGTGGGAGTTTGAGTCACAAAATTATATGAATAAGGCTGTAAGGTTAACAATTTGTCCTGAATAAATGCAGGATACCAGAAATCTTTCTCTAATGGACTAGGAGGTCAAGGTAGCTATCATATGAGATCAGGTAGCCTGACTAATAATTTTTTTTTTTTTAGTGAGGCAATTGGGATTAAGTGACTTGCCTAGGGTCACACAGCTAGTAAGTATTAAGTGTCTGAGGCAGGATTTGAACTCAGGTACTCCTGTCTCCAGGGCCGGTGCTCTATCCACTGTGCCACCCAGCTGCCCCCTGACTAATAAATTATTAAAAAAAAAACAACTATGGGGAGACTAACAGAAATAAGTGTCACACAGGTTGACCAGGAAAGAAGAGGGCTCTGTTAAAGTGAACAGATCACCATCATTATTATTTTTATAAAGATTATGAAAACTTGGGGATGCAATCCAACACTCTTATCTTATAAATCATGGAAGTGAGACAGAGAGAAGTGACTCATGTTGTGATAGAGCTGAGGAACAGAAAACAATGTACAAAGTCCCATCCTAGTTCTCACTCATGTAGGGGCACATGATGAAGATAATGGCTGTTTGTGAGGGCATTTCTATATTATCTAAACATTACCTGAGTCCTATAGAATAGGAAAAGGTTTGGTGTATAAGTAGTTCAAAAAGATCCAGACATTGCCCACCTTTTAGTGGTGTGAGAGAAGGTTGAAAAGAAAGTGCATTCATAGGATCAATCACAGGCTTAGAGATGGAAGGGACTATAAAATCTCTGGGTCCAGCCTTCTTATTCTTGGTTTGAAGAGAGGGTTTTGTGAGACAGTGGAGTTAGTTAATGATGAAGAAGAGACTTAGAAATAGTGGGTGGTTTTAATAACCTCCTTGACAATATAAAGTATTTCTCTTTTTTGGTATATTGCAATGTATCTCCCAAGATGAATTAAATTATCATCTTTGATTTAGACCCATGACACTAGCTCAGAGGTATCTATCACTTGAATCTTATCTACACTAAGAAATAGATGAGGAATTAATCCAGACCATCTTGTTAATGATAGTATTGTAGTTAAAAATAAAAAAAAAAAACTGGAAGATGAATCTTCATATACGAAGTAGTTATCTATTATAAAACATCCATTTACATAGATGGGATCATTCATTACAGCATTTTTCATTTTGAATAGTGAGGCACACTGACAAAGAACAGTGACAGATTGCAAATGGTTATTAGGGCTTTAAGATTGGGCATAGAAACCACATTCAGGAAAAAAAAAAACTCACTAATATAGAATATAGCTAATCCTTTAATTTGTGAGTGTATATTTGCATTTGAATGTGAAATAAAGAGACAGAGAAACAGAAGAAAGACAGAGACAGAGAGTTGTATTATGAGAAAATATTAAATGGGTGAGAATTATGTGCATGGAATCTTATTCTCCCTTCAAAACAAGGTAATAATAAGGGATTAGGTTCCTGAATAAAGTCATGAAAACTAGAAAGAGAGACAGAGAGAGAAAGACAGAGACAGAGACAGAGAGAAACAGAAACAGAGGATGCCTAATAGGCAATTTAATCAACTATAAGTTATACCATACACTAAAGGAAAAGACGAAGAGATGAGTGGAATGAAGGAGGTAAAGAGAATAAACATTTACCAATTATGTACCAGGAACTGTGATAAGTGCTTTTCACAAAGATTATTTCATTTTTTCCTTCGACCAACCCTGTTTAGGTAGGTGCTGTTATTATACCAATTCTACACTCGAAGAAATTAAGGCAAACAGAGGCTAACTGACTTTCACAGGGTTGCACAGCTACAATCTGAGACAAATTTGAACTCGGGACTTGCTGACTTCAGGCCCAGCATTCTATCCACCGAGACATGAAATTTCTCTAAAGTATAAACAGGGTAATATAATCAATTGTATCCAATTTCATTGACATATGAAATAGAGAAGGGATTATACCCCATGGAGCATACATGGAAATAGACCTGTAGTTAATCAGCCAGTCATGGGATTATGCTGCATGGAATATGCATGGCAATGGTCCAAAGAGACTATCCAATGGAGCATGTTCTATATCTCTCCTGGAAATTCTAGCTATATATGTGATTCAAAATCAATAGGACATAATATTTTTAGATGATGAAGTAATCCCTTTATTGGTCAATAAGTATGGAAGAATTGTTGACTCAGTGGACTGTTAAAAAGGACTGGTCCATTCCTCTAGTCCTCTTTTCTCTTTGGATCTGCAAATTGTGTCATAATTCAAGCTTTTCCATAGAGGAGAGGGATCAGTGCTTCCCTTTCTTCATCCTGGTCTTATGGAGGCTTCAAGTACACAGAAGCTAAAGCACATGCCCTGCCTAAGGTATATGGTTTTAAATAGGCTCTTACAACCTTAGTTGCTCTTTGGCTTGTTTGTTTCATTCCTACGTGTAGGTACCTAAAAAGAAGTCTTAAAAAAGACATGTCGGGGGCAGCTAAGTGGCACAGTGCATAGAGCACTGGCTTTGGATTCAGGAGGACCTGAGTTCAAATCCGGCCTCAGACACTTAACACTAGCTGTGTGACCCTGGGCATGTCACTTAACCCTCATTGCAAAAAAAACCAACCCAAACCAAACCAAAAACAAAAACAAAAACAAAACCAACCAAACAAAAAGACATGTCTAGCCTTAGAAGCCACCTTGTGAACTCAAGGGATCCAGTGCTTCTGAGCCCTTATAGTGCCAGATACAATTTGATAGGAGGCCCTCAAAATTTCTTTGATTCATCTTAGAGAAGAGGTCAACCGGCAAGTAAGTGATCCTGAATTCTGTAAGGACAGAGGATATAGACCCCAAAAGAATTGCTTGGACAGTGCAGGGTAGAGATGAATGGTAAAATATCTATTCCAGGGGCAGCTAGGTGGTGCAGTGGATAGAGTACTGGTCCTGGATTCAGGAGTACCTGAGTTCAAATCTGGCCTCAGACACTTGACACTTACTGGCTGTGTGACCCTGGGCAAGTCACTTAACACCAATTGACTCACCCTCCAAAAAACATCTATTCCACACTCCCACCAAATTCTTTAGATTTTGATGGTTTTAAGTTTCAATCTCCTGTGAGAAAATAACTATGAATTATATTACTGTTATATGCTTTCAGTTTTTTGTCAATAAACAATTTGTTTTAAATACTTCTTTTGGATGCAGAAAATATATAGCTTCCCATACCTGATTTATGTTTATCACATAGTGTACTTTAAATTTTTCCTTATCCTTATAAGAGCCTAGACATGAGATAAGCTTTAATTTTTAAGGATTTTTTTCCCACTTGGGGCTCTGAAGTAGAGGTATAGAAAGCCAATGAAGGAGAAGAATTTTTTTTTAAGGCCTGATACCTTTTTGTAGAGGCTAGCTTCCCTCAGAACTGAATGCTATCAAAGGAGTATGGGGACTGAACTCAGAGAAGACACATACTTGAAAGGCCTATAGAGAGCACCCCAGATGAAGCAACAATTAGAAGGATTATATTGTAGTGTACAAATTTCCAATATATTTCTTGATTTCTTACTTGGACATATAAGTAATGCATTGGATAGAACCTGGGTCTGGAGTCATGAAGAAATTAATTCAAATCCAGTCTTAGTCACTTACTAGTAATGTATTTGTTGTTCAATCATTTGTAACATCCTACTCTTCGTGATCCAAATGTGCAGTTTTCTTAGCAAAGATAATGGAGTGGTTTACCATTTCCTTTTCCATACTAGTTGTGTGACCCTGGACAAGTCACTTAGCCTCTGTTTGCCTTGGTTTCCTCAACTGTAAAATGCAGATTAAAAACAGTAGCTATTTCACAAAATTGTTAAGAGGATCAAATAGTGGTAATATTTATAAAGTGCTTAGTATAGTGTCTGGAACATAGCAAGCACTCTATAAATGCTTTTTATATTTTATTTCAACAATTCAGAAGGGAAAGAATCCTTCATCATAAATACTCAGTGCTTTCTGCAGTGATCCTGGTACTCATATAATATATATTCATTGTTAGATTTATTGTATTGCTTCATGGACATAAGATTCATAATAGTTTCTTTGAGAATATCCTTAAAGGCACTGTTGAAAAGTCCACTTGATTGCTTTTTGATCCATAGTTTGAACATTGATCCATAGTGGTTTGTTTTTCTCCAATCATTTTTCTTTAATGTTGCTTTTTTCTCTATAGACAACTTAGGGAAATGCCTTTTTAAATTTTCTGCTACATTTGAAGTTGGAATTCCTTTCCTCAAAACTACACATCTTTATGTGCTTCCTTCCTAAATGTTGCAAATAATAACATGGGTAGAACCAGCTAAACACTTTATGTGTTTGCAGTGTGAGACACTGCAAAATTAATTGTTAAGAACTGCCAGTTGAGGTGGGAAAAGGAAGTTTTTCAAGTTAGTAGAAGGTCAGAATTGTACAATATTTTCAAAAAGCATTTTTTCAGGGGGAAGCTAGGTGGCACAGTGGATAAAGCACTGGCCCTGTATTCAGGAGGACCTGAGTTCAAATCCAGCCTCAGACACTTGACACTTACTAGCTATGTGACCCTGGGTAAGTCACTTAACCTTCATTGTCTTCACTAAAAAAAAATTGTTTCATTGCAACACATTCAAATGTTGATTCATATTACAAATTGGTAGGATTTATTCAGTAAATGTACTATTGGCCATGTACTTTCCATTTTGAGGAGTAGTTGAAGGCAGAAAAACATAAGTTATTCTTGCTGCCTTAAAACCAAAATAAAAGGGGGCAGCTAGGTGGCAGAGTGGATAGAGCACCGAACCTGAATTCAGGAGGACCTGAGTTCAAATCTGGCCTTAGACACTTGACACTTACTAAATGCATGACCCTGGGCAAGTCACTTAACACTCATTGCCCTGCAAAAAAACCCCCAAGAAAACAAACAAACAAAAAAAAAAAAAAACAAGAAAACAAACAGAAGTACAAAGAAAAGTAAAAAAAAAAAAACAAAAAAACCCCAAAAAACAAACAAAAAAAAATGGCACATGTTCCGTGTCAGAATTGGCACAGCATCTCCTTCATCCTTGCCTTATTTTGTGTTCACCAAAAACCCCATGCCATTTAATAGTTAATTACCTCATACTTGAACTACTTGTAGTAGCCTTAATATTTATCTATTCCTATCCTGTCTTACATCTTCCCATACCCATCCTATATACAACTTCAGGACTGACCTTCCTAATAACAAATGACATCATTATCAAATTAAAAACTGTTGAGTTTAATAATCAAGGTCCTCTTATCTGTCCTCAAACCTCTTTTTGCCAGCTTTGTCTTCCAATATGACCATATATTCTGA
This sequence comes from Dromiciops gliroides, assembly GCF_019393635.1. Classification (NCBI taxonomy): domain Eukaryota; kingdom Metazoa; phylum Chordata; class Mammalia; order Microbiotheria; family Microbiotheriidae; genus Dromiciops; species Dromiciops gliroides. The sequence continues at coordinate 116,267,980 of NC_057863.1, forward strand.
CCAGTTTAAATTACATGGAATTCCTCAAATATGTCTTATCCTTTTTTTTAGAATCTGAGCTTTGCCCCCTCCACCTTTAGCTCTGTTTAGACAACTCTCCACTAAAAGTAATCTATATTAATCCATTCCATCATTCAAAACCCTGCTGAAATGCTGTCTCTTCTTTGAGCTGGATATAGTCAATTACTTTCTACATGACAGTATTTTGCATATGGCACTTATCTGAGCCTGCCTTGTATTTAAACTCTTTTAGTATATGTCTTCCTTTTCTAATAGTTTATAATCTCCTTGAGAGGAAGGACTCTGCCTTATTACTATCTCACAATGCCTACCCACTAGAGTGCCAGACCAAAAAAAAAAATCATTCCAAATGAATAAGCATTTAATTTATGTCTATTCAGTTTTAATTGTTTTGCAACAGCATTGTGTAGGAGATGGAGTACTAAAAACAGCAAGACTTGGGCTACCTGTCCTACCACTGGTATATAGTAGGTATGTGACACTGGGCAAATCACTTCTATTGCTCTATGTAACTTTCTAAAACCAAATTCCAGAGAAGGTGCCACTTTCAATAAATAGAGGCATTTTCCTTAGCATGAGCTCCTTATGTCCAAGCAGGTGAGGAAGGAAGGAAGGAAGGAAGGAAGGAAGGAAGGAAGGAAGGAAGGAAGGAAGGAAGGAAGGAAGGAAGGAAGGAAGGAAGGAAGGAAGGAAGGAAGGAAGGAAGGAAGGAAAAAAGAAAGAAGGAAAGAAAATGGAGAGAAGGGAGAGAGAAAACTGCATAGAATAGAACAGAAACAGTATTTTTTCATTCATAATAGATCATCAGTTACCCACTGCAACAGTATCTTACTACCAGAAATTCATATCAATAGCTGAAATAAACTGTCTTTTGTAATTCTGAAGGTAAACTTCATAAAGTAGTTCTGATTTTTTTTTCACGTTAGGTAAGGGCAATAATATAGCCTAGGAAATGAGAAACAATCCTGACCTTGAACTCAATCAAATGGTTTGAATATAGTATAATCATTTCCCCAGCTGTGTCTTCATGATTTTCATTTCTAAAAAAAAATACTCTCATTAGCTCATACCAATTGTGGTAAAGTTTTATGTTGTTGTTGTTGGTTTTTTCCTTCACTGACCACACATAGTTTTTATATTGCTTTGAATTTCATGTGGAATTTATTTTCTCAAGGATGTGATTTGGTGTTAACAAAGAAAATAGGCCATTCTTTTTCTTTTAGTAATGGTCATTTGTATAGACACTAAATTTTCAAATGCCAAGAATTCAAAAGACAGTTCACTAATAAGTCATTATCTACACAATTACAGTAATAATTCTTAACCAGTAGTAATGAACTATTGATAAAACATTTCCATATTTTGTTTCAGGATTCCATTTCCATCATATGAGCCTCTTCTCCAGTAAGTATTATATATCTATACTATTCTATATTGTAAAGTACCATTAGGCCTACTATTACAAAAGGAATTTAGGAACAGATTAAATTCAGAATACAGTAACAGGCTGAGCAATAGGAAAAAAAAATCAGCTAATGTGATAAAATAATGGAATTTGGCAGATGCCCAGGGGTCCCACTTGAATCATCTAGTATTGTTTGGGAAACTGGCTAGGCAGCTACTTGGGATGATTGGATATGGGCCACACCTGGCCTGACCTGAGTATGCTGCTTATGTCAGCAGGGGAACCACTCTCCAAAATCCTGCTTGAAGCACCTCCCTTTTAGGGGAGGAAAAGTAAAAGTAGAAAAGGGAATGCTCACTGAGGGGAGTGCTTCTTTCCTGTTGGTGAGCTTCCAAGAGTAGACTGTAGAGGGGCTGCACAGCTGTTTCCTATTGAAATTATGCCCCCCCCCACCCCCAGGTGGTGAGTTAATAAAAGCAAGTCCAGCTCTTTGAATTAGCTGAGCTGGAAGCATGTTTGGGGATTGTGTAGGTCTTTGCTAGAGCCAGGGAGCTAATCCATTTTTCTCTTTCCTTATTTTTCTTGTCCTTGGCTTAATTAATTTCACCTGTGCTGTGTATTTTATTCCCATTAATAAGACCTGATTTGTTTGTGGAAAAGAGACTGTTAAACTCCTTTCTTATTGGCCTGGGAAAAATAACTAAAAAGGCAGTTTAGAAGGGAGGAAACTTTGGACCTAGAGGTCCCTCATTATTTTCTGAACCCCAATATTATGGCGAGCCACCCAATTAACTCTCCCAATATTAAATTTTGCCCTTACACTATTAAAATATTAGCATTCTTTCTTCCTTTTCAATATGTTTCATATTAGCTTTTTGCCTTTTGAACTTTCACACAAAAATGCCCAAATGGTCACAGTGTTTATGAAGTTGATTGTAAAACCAATTCTATCTAAATGATTTAAAATATGAAGGTTTTTCTGTATTTTGTGTTTTATTTTTGTTTTGGTTTTTTGTCTTTATATTTGTTTATTAAAGAAATACAGAGTATACATTTATACATATAGGAGTACCTAGACTGATGCACCTTTGAAGATATTTTGGAGAATTGTATTGCTTTGGGGCAATTTGATGCAATCAAAAGAACATAGGAGAACAGGCTAGAAAATATGGGTTTTAGACCCAGCTGTTATATTAAAGTCTACAGGGATTTTAGTAAGGCACAAATTTTCTTTGCTTCAGTTTCATTATTATTTAATAGGAGATTTGTTATATTAACTCTAGGCTCTGTTTTAGTGAAAGTAATGATTCTTTGAGATAATGCCTCTGCCTTCTTAAGACTAAATATAATTGCTCATGATCAGAAAAAGAATTGCTTGTTATCAGAAGTGAATGCAAAACCAACTCAATTTACCTTCCCCTTTGAAAACTTGTACTTAAATGAAGATACAACATCATAGTTAGTATTACTCATAATCATATTTGTAGTTAATATAGCTAAGAAAGTCAAAATCTAGCATACGTTTATGTAGAATGATCCCTGAAGTAGTAACTTTTAGTTCAGATGCTTCATGGAGTTTCCTAAAGTAGGTAAAAGTTAGGAGGTAACGAATCTATAAAAGATTTTAAAAAAAGAGAGAGAATGAGAAACTCCAGATGGCATGCAATGACTCTTCAATAGCAATTCAAGGTTAGATTCCCATAGAAAGTTCAGGTTTAAATAAACAACTTCTCCAATTATTTGGAAATGTATGAACTTAAATGACCTTCTTACAGAATATGATAATCTGCAGTCAAATACAGTCATTCCTAATTGTACTATAGGAACAAGAATTTTATCAGAAGATGTAACATTTTTCAACACCTAAGAAGTTATGGATGCAAGATAAAAAATGCTATTAATAACTAGCAGATCTTAAAACTATTCTTCATTATGTGAAATAGAGGGACTTAAGGAGCAGTATCTGAGGATAAAACAGCACCAGAGGAACACGATCAACTTGCATTGGTACTGTTAATCCAGAGATTGTTAGCTATAGCCCTTCCAGTTCTTGTGCCTTCCCTCTGAGATAACTGTCTATTTACACCAGATACATTTAACATGTGCAGAGTTATTTGCATGCTATCTCTACCATTAGAATGTGAGCTCTTTTAGTATAAGGATAATGATTTTTGCCTTTTATCTATCTTTCTATCTATCATCTATCTATCTATCTATCTATCTATCTATCTATCTATCTATCTATCTATCTACCTATCTACCTATCTATCTTTCTTTCTATCTATCTATTTATTTTAATTTTTGCATTCCCAAAGCTAAGGACAGTGCCTGGCTAAGTGGTTACTAAATGTTTGTTAATTAAGATGAAAGAGTTCAGTCTATAATGAGAGCCAATAGCTTCACTACATTAGCCTCAGTGGGTAGGTTTGGTGAGTTCCTCCCAATTAAAAACACAGTTTAGGGGCAGCTAGGTGGCACAGTGGATAAGCACCGGCCCTGGATTCAGGAGTACCTGAGTTCAAATCCGGCCTCAGACACTTGACACTTACTAGCTGTGTGACCCTGGGCAAGTCACTTAACCCCCATTGCCCTGCAAAAACAAAACAAAACAAAACACAGTTTACCCCTTGTTAAGGTTCTTAATCTATTTTTACTTAATGGACCCCTTTGGTAGTTTGATGAAGACTATAGGTCCATTCTCAGAGCCATGTTTTTAAATGCATAAAATAAAAATACATAGGAGTTTCTGTCTGTCTCTATCTCTCTAAAAGGGTAGATAGATAGATAGAAAGCTAGACAGATGGAAATATTTATCAAAACTATTCTCAACAATACAATTATCCAAGACAATCCCAAAGGACTATTGATGAAGCATACTATCCACCTCCAAAGAAAGAACTGATATTGATGGAACAGACTGAAACACACTATTTTTCACTTTCTTTCATTTTTTTCTTTTAATCAAGTTTTCTTGTACAAAATGACAAATGTAATAATATTTTACATAATCATACTTATATAACCCATATCTGATTCTTTGCTGTCTCAGGGAGGGAAGAGGGGAGGGAGGGAAAGAGGGATAAAAATTGGAACCCAAAACTATAAATAAAAATGTTTATTATTTTAAAAAATAACAAAACAATATTTTAATAACAAGTTCATGGACCTCAAGCAAAGAATTCCCTCATTCAGTTCCTATTTTATCTGCTCATGGAAGAGTTCCTCTTATTTCCATTTTGGATCCATAGTCTGTATCAATTTAATGTATGACCTGCAATTCCACAACTCTTTGTCCTTTGTGAATACCAGTTTTTAAAATCCCATGTATATTCTTCAATGTACTTGTGGTATGCAATTGAATATAGCTTCTACCATGGAACATACAGAAAGACCCTGTCTTAAAATTACTCAACCACATGGGTTCCAACCCTGCCTCTACCACATACTAACTATTTAACCTTTGTTGTTCAGTCATTCCCTACCCTTCATGACCCTGTAAGAGGTTTTCTTGGCAAAGATACTAGGGTAGTTTGCCATTTCCTTCTCTAGTGGATTAAGGCAAACAAAGGGTAACTGAATTATCAAGGGTGACATAGGCAGTGAGTACCTGAGGCTGGATTTGAACTCAGGTATTCTAGACTCCAGGTCCAGTCCTATCCATTGGATAGAGATCCACTGAGCCACCTTACTGCTTCATGTTACCATAGGCAAGAAGGTTTATTTCTCTGAACCTCAGTTTAAAGATCTGCAAAATGAGAGAGTTAGAGTAAATGCCTTAGAAGACCCCTTCTAGCTCTAAATGTATGATTCTATGATTCAGTGTGAGTAAGTTTTCTAGGCATATTACAAAAACTGAATTCCACTATAGCATTCAGCCCTTTATTTCTCACAGGCTTCCCAGCCATGATTCATTGCATTCCCAACTCACCAAACACCTTCTCAGCAGCTTCAGGACTTGCTTACCCACTACACAAAACTGTGCCTCTTCCCCACTCCCATTTCTGTCATTGTGAAATCACTGGTGTCATTATTCCTGGGAGTAAATTACTAAGCTGTGAGAAAGAAGAAAGTGCCCACATATGTCCTTTAAGTTAAATATTGTAGGGAATAATTTCAAAAATGGAAAAAATAGCACTCGAGGCACCTAGAATCCTATAGGAGATAAAATATAAGATCAAAGATAGGAGTAACAATCATAACTTCAAATGCCAATATGCAATTCGACAAAGATTAGGAAACAAAAATAGAAGAAATACAGCTTCTAATATAAGGAAGCATGTTTGACCACATGGATATCACTGATTCTTGAATGAATCAATCCCATAATTAGACCATGGCTCAGGGTTAGTAGACCTTATTCAAAAGAAATAGAATAAGTAAAAGGAGGTATAGTATCTATCTATCTATCTATCTATCTATCTATCTATCTATCTATCTATCTATCTATCTATCTATCTAGATATTTAAAGGCATATTAATGTGAAAAATACAAAATTCAAAGAAGAGAAGCATTATGGAAAGTACTTGAGCAAAGGTTAACAGAGGGAGAAACAGAATGAATTTTGTCATTGGATTTTCCTACAGACTACCTGGACAGAAGAAGGAAATAAATGAGGAGTTTGAGGAAAAGATCACAAACCTGACACAGAGGCATGATATAGGAAGCAATTGCTGAAGCTCCATCTGCCAAAAGTGGAGCACCTGTTATCTTTCTGGATATTTTAGGTATAATTTTATCCTTCAAAATGTGGAGGAATAAATGAATAAAAATTCTATTCCGGATCTAATTTCTTTACTAGGAAAGAAGTGGTTACTGGTTTGGAAATGCTGTGCATATTGGGTGGATGAGAGGAAATGATGGGTGGCACATGAATCCTCCATATAATAATTTATGAGAGAGAAGAGGAAGAAATCCAATTGATAGCTTGTGACAAAGCAGATGTCAGATTTCAGCAGAGTGAGAAGTAGGATGTCATGGAATAAAACACTACAAAAAAGAGTTGGTCCACAAGAGATAGTAAAAAACTGAAGAATGAAATTCTAAAGATACAAAGGGAAATAATTCCTATGAAGAGAAAAATGGAATTTGACTTGAGGATACTAGAATCGATTTATAGGAAACTCCTCAAATAAGTACTCTCTCTCTCTCTCTCTCTCTCTCTCTCTCTCTCTCTCTCTCTCTGTCTCTCTGTCTCTGTCTCTGTCTCTATGTATATATATGTAGATATATATGTAGATATGCATATTTGCATGCATTTATGTATATATACACATACATGTTCACACATGTATACATATTCATTCATTCTTAAAAATGAAGCAAGGCAAAAAGATAAATCTGGGTCTGGCATGGTTCTATAACAACAGTGTCTGTCATGTTACTTGACCTATTGGCGACAAGGGAAGCTAAATACAGCAAAAAGAGGGTGTTTTTTCTTTTCAATCTTTATTAGCAAAAGAAAGGGGCTCAAATAAGGTATAAAACCTTTGCTTGGCATAGATGGGTTCATGATAATTGACAAGACAGAACACAAAGATGCTAACATTTTACTTTGCTTCTGTTTTCTTTGCCAAGTAAAATGGACCTTACACTAGAAACGGCAGAACAAAAATGACTGACAGGGAATTTATACTCAAAATAAGTAAGAAGATAATAAGAGATCACCTATCATTCCCTTTATTAAAAGAAGTCACCTGGCCCAGATAAATTCTGACACTGAAGAACAGGTAGATGTGAATACTGAGCTAATGTCATAGATATATGAAGACTCATGGAAAATGGAAAGTATAGTAGAAGAATGGGGAAGAAAATTTCGTCCCAATTAAAAAAAAAAGGAAAATAACAGAATCTGAAAACAATAAATCTCAGTTTTGCTCCCTGGGAGTAATTCTAGGAAAGATCATTAAAGAGATGCTGAGCAAGATATATAAGGAGAAGTAGTGATTACAAATAGTTAGGTCGTGCCAGGATAAACATTTCTTTTTTTTTTTTTTAATATAGGATCTCTAAATAAGGAGATCAAGGTACTGCTGTGCATGTAGTTTACCTAGATTTTATCAAAGCTTTTGGGAAACTATCTCATAAAATTATTGTGGAGAAGATGGAGAAAAATGGATTTGATTTGAATACATTTGGATAGATTCAGAAATGATTCAATGACTAAAAGCAAAAAGGAGTTGTTAAAGTTAAGGATGTCATTGCCAAAGGTTTTTATTGACTTAGTTGGAAAACTTTGACCAGCTGCCTGCACCACACTTTTTTTCCAGTGTCCAGTGCCTGGCACATAGTAGGTGTTTTTAAAAATACTTACTGACCAACTGATTCTATGACTTATGAGCTAAGAATGATATTTTAATGTAAAAATATTTTTACATTCTGGCCAGGAAGACTAGATTTGGACCTTTGGCACTAGTTTGGTGACCCCTACCATAGTGTATTAGAGAGATCTGTGTTTGCCCAAGTACTCTTTAACATTTTATCAGTGACTGAATAAAGGCAGAGTTGGCTTTGCTTATAAAATTTGTCGGTAGCACAAACTGATGGGAATAATAAACATGCTGGATGACAGAGTCGGGATCCAAAAGGAGATTGACATGCCAAAGCACTGGACTGAATCTAATAAGAGGAAATTCAATTTGGATTGATATAAAGTCTTATATTTGGGTACAAAAAACAACTTTATAAGCACAAGATTGGGAAGGTATGGTTAGCTATAAGTTATTTTGAAAAACTGTATAGGAGGGGGCAGCTTCATGGTGCAGTGAATAGAGCACCAGCCCTGGATTCAGAGGACCTGAGTTCAAGTCAAGCCTCAGACACTTGACACTTATGAGCTGTGTGACCCTGGCCAAATCACTTAACCCTCATTGCCCTTAAAAAAAACTGTATAGCAGTTTTAGTAAACTAAAAACTCAATAACGGTCAATGGTATGATGTAGGAACAAAACTTAAAACAATTTTTGTTTGTCTTAAGAGAGACATAACTTTCAGGATTCAGGGACAATCAGGAGCAAGGGCTGATGGTACTGCTGTATACTTTTCCCTCCTCATCTGGAGTTAGAGATGTCAAACTCAAATAGAAATGGTGGCCACAAAACTGTTCATAAAGATCCCTGGGGGCAACATATTGACTTATAATACCACATGAATTTGTATATTTATTTTCTTATCAATAAATCAACACATTAAAATCAAACAGGAACTGCATTTTAATCTAGGTCAGACCATACTTGAGAATATTGTAAGCCAAATCTCGCAGATTATGTGCTTGATACCTATGATCCAGAATACAATTTTCCACTCTGGCTGTCATAGAATAAGACATATTTTGATAATCTGAATGCCTTATGCCAGTGAACATGAGGAATGCTTGACGGAACTGGGCATTTTTCTCTTGGTGAAGAAAAAACTTAGAGATGACATGATTACTGTCTTCAAGTATGTGAAGGGTAACCATGAGAAAGACATATTAGACTTGTTTGGTTTGGTCTCAGGGGATAGAGCAGAAGGAGTCAGTGAAATCTGAAAAGAGTAAAAAGAGTTTGAATATAAGGGAATACTTCCTAACAATTAAAGCTATTGAAAATGGAATGGACCACCTATTGAAAGAGCATCTTTACAGGTTTTTAAGCAGAGGTTCTATGAGCTCTTATTGGGTATGGCATAGTAAGTATTCTTTCTGTGGATGGGGTTGGAATAGGTGACTATTGAGGTCACTTCCAATCCTCTGTGACTTTGAATATATTTCCTGATATCCCCACTCACCATCTCTAACTTTCTCAACTAAATTATTCCCTGCTGGTCATTACTCCCCTAATTGTATTGTCTTCTTATAGTAAATTTCTATGTTCTTTGAGGGCAAGGACTTTGTTTACTTTTGCATTTGTATTCCCAACACTTAACCACAGTTCTTGGTACATAGTTAAGTGTTAAATAAATGTATTATCTCTAATTCATTTAATCTCAGAGTAAATTAGAGGGCCCTCAACAGAAGTATACAATGTTCATGGAGTTGGGCCCCCAATAAATGTAATACATGAGACTGAAATTTCAGAAATGGATTTAATGGTCTTGAATATTAATTATTTGAACATTGATTCTTAACATTGCTATCATGTTACAGTTGCCAGTGCATTGTTATTTGGGAGATTTACTGACTGAAATGTTTGGAGAATCACCTATGTGAATACCCTCAATAGTTGCTTCTGGACAGAATCAAATTTCATATTCATATTTATAATCCAAGTCAGAGCTTGTGCAGTTAGTTAGGACTGCTTCAGTTCCTTTCACAAACTTAAAGTGACAGCCGATGGCCATATCACATAATATTTTTTTGAAGTACTGAGCATACCATGGAGGATGGATCCTCCATGATATCTAGTGATGATGAGCAATCACCATTCATCAGGCATTAAAAATTAATTACCTTCAGTTCTGAATTTCTATTGCCCCTTGAATCATTCAAGCTTTAGAAAGACCCTACTTTCTAAATTGTCCCATGTGGGTGATGAATCAGTTAATGAATATTGAAAAACATTCTATGCTAAGCACTGGAGATACAAATAGAGAAAGAAGAGATTCTCTGCTCCCTAGGGACTTACATTTTAGCCAAGAGAAAAAGATACAAATATGAAAGTTCAGCTGCATGGTGAATGAGGAAGTTCAGGGTCTTTTTGGATTCCATGGCAGAGTAGATGGCAAGGACCATGGCTTCTTTGGGTGCATTGGCAGATCAGATAGTATTGTCTGGAGGTTTGGAGAGTATAATAACAGAGAAAATGGTAAGGCCTAATGCTTCTGAGTGTGTCCTTGAAAGGAGCTAAGTCCCAAAGATCCTCTGTCTTACTGGAAGGAATATAGTGGTAACTAAATGCTTGCTCGTCCATAAGCAGCCATACCCATCCCAAAGTTATAGGCAAAGGAATTAAGCGTTACCTGGAGAGGGCTTGCTCAGTACCCTTTGGAAAAGGGAAGTTAACTTGAAAGTCAGAGTAGAATAAGGGTTTCAGGTATCTGAGTGAAAAAAGAAAAACACAAAAAGATGTCTAATTTCCCTTTCTCAGGCTAACACATCAAAATTGCTCATAGTCAACCCAATGGAGATTAATGTAATCTATGATGCTTGTAGTCCAGAAACAAGAGTTTCAGACCTTGTTAAATCTATCCAGTTTCTGCCATTAACTCTTCAACAAAGGTCAATCAGTATGAATTATCTTCATGAACTAGTGAACAAAGGTTCTCCATGGTATTGTAAAAAAATTAATTATTAACTATAACTAACCTGGAAAAATTATATATAATTGGATTTATGAAAAATTATGATTATACGAAAAATGATAAGTTTAGAAAAATTATAATTGGGCCGTATGTCCCTTCGTGGTTGCCATTCAAATGTAGAAATATTTTGAATGACTAGCTTAATTTGAGGGGGCTAATCTGACTGGAGGACTAATCTGGGGACTTTTGACTAACTGGCTATCTGACTGCTATTAATTTAATGTGGGCCGTTTATAAAGTTCCACCACACTGTTCCCAAATTGATAAGCTAAAGATTAAGAAGTCTCTTGACTAAATAATCCAAGCAGAGTTTATTTATGAGATATTATTTAAAATTAAGAATACAGGGAAATAAAGTGTACAACCTGACTGCATTGTGGTGCTTCTTTTTCCACTGCATCTCTTTGGAACTTCTTGAATACAATAAGGACCTTAGCCACCTCCAGCCTCAGGGCACTCAGGTATTTTATTCTAACTCTGAGTACCCTTTCACTTTGTAAATCCCCCTGCTTCTAACTTTCCTCTCCTCCTTACTGCCACCACTGAACCCCTGTGTTTCTCTCTCACTGACCTTTTGTCTGTCTGCTCCATCAGTCTGCCCTCTGCCGCCTTTGCCACCCCTCTAATCTTGTCTGCCTCTCTTAATCTTGTCCGCCGGCCTTTCCTCCTTTCTCCTAGTCATGTGTTACTGTTCCTCTCATCCCCCCTGACAGATCCCCTCTAATCTAACTCCCAGGTCTATATATACCTTTTCTTCTCTCCACTCAAATCTCGGGGCTTCCTGTGTCCCCACAGACCAAGCTCATTCGCTAGCCAGGGCTGCAGCTGGTTGGGGGGGGGGTGCGCTACAGCTTCATGTGCCTCAGCACAGGCTATGCCAGAGCTCAGCATCTCTCAGATACCTCTGCTCAGGTCAGAGGTAGCTGGGAGCTTATTTCCCCCAGCTGTCTGACCTGGCGTCTTGTACAGCCCATGGGGCTTTTTGGCTCAGCTGAAGCTGAGGAGGAGGGGGAGAGACCCTGAGGGCCTAATGCTTTCTAATCTCAGCCTAAAGGTAGGGTCCCCAAATAAAAATAAATTTCCACAGTATCCAACACACAACCATAAATATTCTTTCTGGAATGTCAAATAGTTATCACTTTCTTTGTCTCATTTTTCTCCATGAGTCTTTTGTCATTGTTGTGGATCATTGTACTGCTGAGAAGAGCTAAGTTTATCACAGCTGATCATCATACAATGTCATTGATGTATAATGGTCTCTTCGTTTTGTTCATTTTATTCAGCATCAATTCATGTAAGTCCAGGTTTTTCTGAAATCTGCCTGCTTATCACTTCTTACAATGCAATAATATTCAATTACATTCATACACCACAACTTGTTTAGCCACTCCCCAATTCATGGGCATCCTTTCAATTTTCACATCTTTACTATCTGATACCTTTAAATAACTTTTTTTTTGGCTTCAGAGAAGAAAAGTTTATTTGTGGTACTGTGATCATCATCTATTATAATCAATTGAATATATATGAAGCTTTCCAAAGAATATATTTCCCCCAACCATCAGTTTTCCTACCTCTTAAATCTCTACTTATCTTGCTTTTTATAGAAAGAAAACCACAGAGAGAGTTCTGACCTGCATTGGTAGAAGGCATTTTCTCACCTGGAAGATCCTATACCAGAGAAATCAAAGGACTATTCCCTGTTCTAATTTATATATTCATTACATTTTTCTGAGTTTTCTCTTCTGCTATATCACTGAGTCTTGGAGAAAAAATGAAAAGGGCAAGTACTAATTTAGAAATTAAAAAGCCAAGATTTTAGGGGAGATTAAATGACATGATGCAGATAGTTGTAAAGCAAAGGGCACAATCCCAACCTGAATGCTGGAAGCTAGGTGGCACAATGAATAGAGCACTGAGCCTGGGACCAGGAAGATCTCAGTTTGTCAGCCTCAGATATTTACTACTATGTGACCATGCGCAAGTCACTTAACATGTTTGCCTCAGTTTTCACATCTCTGAAATTGCAATAATAATAGCAACTACCTCCCAGAGTTCTTTTGAGGATGAAATAAGATAATAATTGTAAAATGCTTAGCATGGTTCCTGGTTCATAGTGTAACGATTGGAATGACGCCACCTGCTGGATACTTACTGTAGAAGAGTTCTGCCCATGAAGGGAAGGTCTTTGAGGGCAAGACCAGGAGTCAGGAAGTGACGCGGACTAGTGGGAGGAGGAAGGAAGAGACTGGCGCTCAGTCTGGGGCTCTTTCCTCTGGACTCTGGTGGAGAAGGGAGCTAGAAATGTGCTCTCCCTTTAATAGATAGGAATTTAGGCCTTTTTCTCTCTCTTTACCAAATTCTTATTCTCCTTAATAAATGCTTAAAGTCTAACTCTTGCTAAAGCTTATAATTTATTGGCGACCACTCATTAGATATTTTAGACAGATTAGCTAGAATTTTACCCCTTAACAATAGCAAGTACTATATAAATGTTACACATATGCGTATATATAGATTAATATTAATAATTATAATAGGTAACATCCTATACCTTACATTTGGATGAATTTATAAACAAATCACTAAACAGAAAGAAACATTTTATCCCAAAATGAAGTGATGAGAATACAAAGTTCAACAACACTATAACTATACAAAGTAGAGTTAGATATAAATTAGTCATTCCCTTAGACAAATTTCATATTTCATGCCAGGGACATACCTCACAAACTCTGGACTTTGTAAAATTGTAACAATTCTATCTCCTAGACTTGAAGATAATCTCATACTCCTGTAATTGTAGAGTTCTTGAAGTAATCCTCAAGCTATATATCTATCTAAATTCCTTGTTTTATAAATGAAAAGTCTGAGAAACAAAAAAGGTTAATGAACTTGCAGAAGGTTGGAAGGTTGTACAGCTTGTATGATAACTATTTGAATAATCATCAATATAGCAGAAAATACCCATTTCAATCTACAGTATTCAGTTTCCATGGAAATTTGGTTTTACGCAAGGATCAAGTAGGTTGCTACCTACTAATGCTAATTTAGGGAGATTCACAATACTCTTAACTGTGACAAATATCCCTGGTTTCATACATACACTGAGTTTTTAGATTAAGTCACTACTTCTAGGGGTAAAACATCATTGTTAAAATATTCTCTTTTCCAGGATCCTCCACTAAGAAATTAGTTCTAATTAATTTATCAAACTAAGCAAAGTAAAAGAAACAAAACAAAACAAGATTTAGAGGGAAGTGGCTGCAAGGCAGATATGACTTACCATTTGAGGAGAAGACTTCATCATGGGCTAGGATCTGAGGTAATCAAGTTTGGTTTGAGCATTGTAGTAGCCATATCAAAGTAGCAATGTGCTAATCCATAAACACTTATTAAGGACCTACTATTTTCCAGGCACCATGCTAGGTGCTGGAGATATAGATATAAAAAATAAATCAGTCTTCACTCTTAAGAATCTTACATTCTAAAAGGTGTTATAGGGACATACCCTAGGAAGACATTTCAACCTGCAGAGATCAGAAAAAGGTTCATTTACATGGTGATATTTCAGCTGAGTCTAGAAGGAAATAAGTAATTCTGAGAAGACTTAAGGAGGAAACCAATTTGAAGACTGATGTGACTGTCAGTACAAAGGTTTTGTGTGAGGAATAGCAAGAAGACCAGTTTGGATGAGGCATTGTGAGGTCAGAAATCAGATTGCAAAGGGTTCAGAAGGGAGAGGGGAGAAAGTGAAGGGGTAATAAGTATGGTGGCTTTTTCTTTGAGTTTAATCTGTGAAAAGGAGACAGAATAAGGGCACAAGGATTGGAGACCTAAAACCTTTGCTCAAGGAATAGATAATAAAGACTAGGGAAAAAAAGATGAGGTCAACAAATGTTCACCACTTCCCATTTTTGCCTAGACTTAGTTCTATGCATATGTATAAATTTGTTTGTTCCCCTGAAGTTTGAAGCTATAGACAGTATGTGGAAAAGATTGCCTTATTTGTGACTCTGACCCTTTGCCTTAGAGATTAATGTCTTGGTTCAAAATGTTTCAGTCCATTTCTCACTGAGATCAGTGTTAAGTGGATCTCTCCACTGTTCTTATTTCTCAGCAGTTCCTAGTTATGCTACTTCTGAAGTTGTGCTTTAGAGTGTCCTTAAAAGTTTCCTTCTGTCAGTCACTCCATCAGCATGGATGTACTGAGTATCTGTAGGATGCATAGCCAGACATTTGGATTATATTTATATAACACTATGATTTTTCTCTTTTTCATTTCAAATAATTCATAGTAGTGACTTCAGGGTGGGAGCAGAGTATAAGAAAAAGAAGGAATAAAATTGTTAATAGAGATGGGAGAAAATTATGGAATTTACATTATTTGGGAATTGAAAGAAATCTCAACAGTGCAGGCAGGCCAAGCCACACTCTCCCTTCCCCAAAAAATAATCCCTCTGGAAAAAAAAAAAAAACTATTCATGAAATTCCAACCTCTATTTGAACATTTTCAATGAAGGAGAAACTCTTAACCACACAGAACAGTCCATTTCACTTTTGGATAGTTCTGGCTATTAGGAGATTCCCCCCCCCCACTTACATAAAACTAAATAAATCTCTTCATAACTTCCTCCTTTGTTGCTGTTTCTGGACTCTGAAGTAAATCAGATAACTATACTCCACATTCAACAATTGCAACCTTTTAATGCAAATACTTGAAGGCATCTATTGTCCTTTCCTCTCATTTTTCACCCTCTGCCTTCCAGAATTTTCTCCAGGCTAAACATCCTCACTGCCTTTAATTGATCTTCATATGGATGGTACCAAGGGTCTTTGCCACCATGGATACCCCCTCCCTGATGCTCTGCAGTTTGTCACTGTCCCTCTTAAACTGTGGTACCCAAAACTGAATTTAATATTCCAGATAATGTCTGATCAGGGAAGAGCATATAAGGATTACCACACCCTTTATTTCTAAAGCATCTCTTAATGCAGCCCAAGGATGTACAGAAAGGACAAGAAAAATTATTTTAATCTGGAGGGATAAGCAATGAATTTGGATGGAAGAAAATGAAAACTAGGCCACACTATGACTGTGAGGTGAATAGAATGAGAAAACCAACTAGAGAAACTAAACACTCAGGATTGGTTATGTGGAGAATGAAGATAGGGAGAGAAAAATAAAATGGAAGAAAGAGATAGAAAACATGCTAATATTGTGAAAAGGCTCATAACTCATTTATAATGAATATATGTTTATTTTGTTTTAAATATATTTTATTAATACCCCCTCATATAAAAGCATGTAAAAATATCTTACCTTTTGGAGTCTTACAGCATAATGGCCATTCCATTTTATAGTTGTCTAAAAGTAAGGAACTTTCATGTGATTTCTGGATAGATGAGCTGCCTTGGTAGTCTACTATAAAATGATGAATTTAGGGTTATTGTAAGGATAATTATTTCTTTGGTGATCGATTAGCTTTATACCAAAGCCCCTCATCAAAGAAATAATTATCCTTTCTTACTATAGGTATTTCCTGACACTTGTGCTCAAATTATACCTAAAGAATTAATTTTTAAGAAGATATGGTGGGCTAATATTTTAGCTATGATTGCTAAGAAATCCAGGTTATGCTTTGGAAGTAACTGGAAGATTTTCTTTCCTCTACTTTGTTTTAATTATTCTTATTCAATGTTCCCCACAACACAATAGTGATAAGAACACCCTCACTTAAAAGCTGGAGGATGACAAATTTTGGACTAAATCTTTGGTGTTTTTGTTCTATCATCTAATTTCCCATCAGGTTCTTAGTTAATATTGCAGGGATTGTTCTAAAATCTAAGTGTTGTTCATGTAAATTAAAGATGTACCCAGTGGTCCTTTCAAGTTATTGTATGTCATGAATCTATGAGTCTTTCCTTGTAACTCCCTCTTTAGTCTAGTCTGACATTTGAAATTGTATGCCATGATTGCTGAGGCAAACAAGGATATTTTGGCTCCCTTTGATGTGATTCTAATAGATCAATGCAACATAAAATGCTTGTTTAGGGAATTTGCAAAATGTAAGTATAAGGATCTAGCAAAATATGATTTCAAATATTACCTGTTGAAATTTCACCTTGTATAAAGGACTTCTTATGAATGTCCTTTAGAAAGACACTGACCAGAGTTCTTTTACACTGAATATTGTGCTATGTTTTCCATGATACATTTCCAGAATCACGTTATGATTCCAAGAGCAATGTAATACCATGGATAATATCTGCTAGGTAATATAGTCCAAATATGAACTTTGATAAATCTGTGCTATTGGTCTTATTTAGATTTATAAATATTCAATTAAAATAGGTCAGGTATTGATACTTCTAGGCATGAAATAAATGAATTAAGTACATAAGGAAAATTCAAAATTTCACAATTATATCCATTAATTAATTAATGTGGAAACATTGATCAGATATGTGCACATTTTGTCATGTCACTGAGAGAAAATTATTTTTATATAGGCTACCTTTCTCACTCAGCACCATGAACAACACAAAAATACAGATAGGCACAGGAGACATGGAGTGGTAGTACCATGCCCTGAGTACCAGTCATGCTTCCAGTGCAGTCTTCAAAGATATTATCTGTGGAAGTAACTCCTGTGAAAAAGAAGCTCTCCATGCCCAACAGCTGCCACATAGGGTAAACAAGTCATTTTTGCTGAAATAGCAAGACTCCCTGAGGATGATACTAGTAGCATCATTTGCCAGGCAAGTTAAACCACGACCACCACTCTGAAGATAAACTCCCCTTAGACTGTGATAAAGACAGCCAGGGAATAGCAATGCTCCAGACCAATGCTCTCAGCCATTGTGCAAGAAGCAAGCAATATAGAGAGCCAAACTGTCAGCTGCTCCTGTTATCCACAGCTATAAAGATGAAAAAAAGAAAATTATCCCTACCATGCTCCTTGATACTATTACATGGTTCCACATTAAAAATAGGTATTGTTTTTGTAAATGACATTAATAAGAGACACTAGTATTTGCCTTGCCATAACACCAAAACATGATAAATAAATGTTCTAGAAATCAGGAGTTTTAGTAAATTGTGTGATCACTATAAGTGAGTAGTGTGAAGCCATATGAAAAATAAAATAAAACAAAACCAAACAAAACAAAACATTACACACAAACATAAAAACCCTCCTTTAGGTATTGTTTCCCTCCATTAAAATGTTAGTTTCTTAAGAGCAGGGATGTTCTTACTTTTTTTTTTTAATTTTTATCCCTGAATGCTGGCACAGTGTTTTATATATTGCAAGTGTTCGACACCTACTTCATTCATTCATTTATTCATGTTAGTATGAGAACCTGACTAGTGTCAAATGCATCATATTTATGAACAAAAATTTTAAAGAAAATTGTAAGGAAAAGATATCGTTAACATATGATATGAACAAAATCAGATCTAGTTACTTAGTAAGGATAAAGTGATAGATGAATTGCCAAAGTGCTCTGCTGATAATCTTATGTTAAGTGTAAACCAGGAAAATTTCAAGCACTTTGGATGACCTATCCTTTGGAAATATATGGGAAGATCTAGATGAATGTAAAAAGGGTGGGAAGGTTTGGGTAGACTATGATTTGCATTGTTAGTGTCCTTGTCAAATTTATAGATAATATAAAGCTAAGATGATGGCATGAGAGTCTGAATGAGTACTTGACAAGCTAAAAGTTTTGGACTGAATCTATAAAGATGAAATAGAACAGGGATAAATGTAAGGTCTATTTTAAAAGTACAAGCTGGGAAAGACATTGTTAGATTGATGTTTTGAAAATCTGAAGTTCCACTGTACACAGAGACAGCAATATTTTGGGGTTTTTTTTGTTTGTTTTTTGTTTTTTGTTTTTGGTAAGGCAATTGGGGTTAAGTGACTTGCCCAGGGTCACACAGCTAGTAAGTGTTAAGTGTCTGAGGCCGGATTTGAACTCAGGTATTCCTGAATCCAGGGCTGGTGCTTTATCCACTGCACCACCTAGCAGCCCCTGATAGCAATATTTTTAATGAAGAACTGTGAATGACTTGATGATTCTCAAAAGTACAATGATCCAAGACAATCCAAAAGACTATTGATGAAACATACTATCTGCCTCCAAAGAAATAACTGATATTGATGTAACAGACTGAAGCATGCTATTTTTCACATTATTGCATTTTTTATGATATTATTTTGTTTGTACAGTATGTTGATGTTTTACATGATCATACACACACGGTTCATTTCAGATGGTTTGCTGGGCTCGGAGAGAGGGGAGGTAAGGGATTATTCTCTAATACTATTCTACTCTATTTTGGAAATGTTTGTTTCATTTAAGTTCAGAATATAATAAATACTTAAAAAAAGAAAATATGAAGTTCTGCTGGTTTGTGGGTATGATCAATATCAGCGAGCAATGTGAAGTGGAATGCAAAATCAAAACAAAAGAGAAACACAATTTTCATTAGAGATATTACTGTTCCATTATGTTCTGTACTCTTTAGACTTCATTATAAGTATGTCCACTTCTGGATACCATAGTTTGAGAAGGATACTGATAAGATGAAGATCATCCAGGGGAGATATAAGACCTTGAATCCATGCAATAATGATTAATTACCTTAGAGAAGAAAATAATTAGGAATCACATAATACCTTTCTTCAAGCATTTGAAGGGTTGTCATGTGAAAGAAGTATTAGCATTCTTCTGTTGGGCCCCAGAAGGCAGCATCAGGAGCAATGAGTAGGAGCTCTAAAGAGTCCAATTTAGGTGTGATTTCAATAAAATCTCTCTCATAATAAGAGCTATCCAGAAGGAGAAAGGGTTACCTAGAGAGATGGTGGTTTCCCTCTTTTTGGATGCTTCAGATAGAGACTGAATAACCACCTACTGGATATGTTATAATGGGATTTCCTTGTGTATGGATTGGACAAGATGGCCAGTGGTATCCTTTCTAATTCTACAATTCTGTGTTTCAAGAGAAAATTTCCTAATGGATATGATCATCTATCCATTTGAGTAAGAGAACCTGGATAAGATGTCTTTTGTCTCTCCCATAAATCTGTGTAAACTTCCAGGATGCACAAGACTCAAGAACTTGATTCTTCACATAGTTTTCCCTGCTAACTTTACTCCTATCACTTACAGAGTATCAGAGTGTTTAGAGAACTCAAAGTACTTTGAAATGTTTCCTTCTGGAGCAGCTAGGTGGTTCAGAAGTTCACTAGGCTTGGAATCAGAAATATCTGGCCTCAGAAATTTAGAAACAGTGTGACACTGGACTAGTAACTTAAGCTCTGTCTTCCTCAGTTTTCTCATTGATGAAATGGGAATATTCATAGTATCTGTCTTACAGATTACTGTAAGGATCAAATTTAATAATATCTGTAAAGCACCTAGCAGAATCTCTGAAATATAGTGGGTACTTAATAAATACTTCCCCTTCTAGTCATGGGCCTTGTCCTTTCCTTCACACTTCTTGGCAGGACATAGAAAATTGTGGCAAGTAATAATCTATGTAGGGTCTGGACTAGGGCAGTTGACTATCAGGTGAGAGGGGTTGAAAAACATCTTTCTTCCATATATAGATAACAGTCATGACCTGGTACATGGGGGAAATAGAGCAGAATGATACAGTGCAGGGTTTTGGTTGACAAAAGTGTTTGACTCAGTAAGTCTTTTCTACTAGCTGCTGTCAGTGGTGAGACAGAGTAGCCAGAACTAGTAATTTGTCTTTTCAAGGGCAGAAATTGATTTTTCTCAGTTTGACAAGTGAAGATCCAGGATCTACCCCTTGACCCATTGCTAGGATGTATGCAATTGCACCTCTTGCAAATGATGTGTGATCAGAAATATAGAAAACACCTTCAATTTGTCTTGAAATAACCTTGGTAATATCTTTTTGATATGTTTTAGTGCCATGAACTTAGTAAACCAGGGAGGGAATAAGAATATGGGATCAGCAAGAGAGTCTGAACTCATGTGAATATAGTCATTGTGCAAGAAAATAACTTTTTGTCTATTAGCTTTCTGTGCTTATTTTTGTCTCACAAGTTTGCAGTAATAAGAAATATGTTTGAGACATATGAACATATATATTCTGCAAGTTATATTTGAAAAATAGTTGAGGAAATATGCATGTTGATTCTATTAATTATTACATTTTCAAATATTAGCAGCAATTTGTGCTATAACTATCTTTAAGTTTAGCTTGTAGTGATGAAAAGTTTTTCCCCGTGCTGTCATTCTATGTCACAAGCAAAATTGCACTAATTTTTAGAGAAAATCTCTTTGCTCCAACCATTTCATGATCCACATCTATAATCTAGATCTGTGGGTTACAACCATTTCTACTTTCCTCAGAATGTGTTTCCTCATATAACAGGAACGGATGTTAAAAAGAAAATTCAAAATCACCAGCTGGTAAAAAAAACAAACCAAAACAACAAAAAAAACCCTCAATTGAAGCTTTTAATGTATGTGTTGTTCTATTGTGAAAATTAGGTCAATTACTGTTGATTGTTTCTTTACCTAAAAAAAAAAAAAATCAGAGCTTGATAATATTATCAGGTACATCAAAGGTTTTAAGGAAAACACCATAAACAAGACTAATTATTGCCCTCACTCCATAGGAGTTCACTCTAGGAATCTGAACTATATAGATTACTTTTTCTTCTTTTATTTTTTATTCCTGTGGATATTGCTATAGCAACCCAACAAAATTGCCTATGATGTCAACATCTAGGAAGGTTTAAGGGAACCAGCTCCCATACCACACTCCTAGTTTGTGTCGCACAAAAGAGAATAGCAGCTAAAAGAAAAGAGAAGCTGGGGTGTAGGCAAACAAACAATGCTTCACAAAGGATGTGAGTCAATGTATATCAAGCAAATCCACCATCCTTTTGAAGATGAATCTTAACACAAAATTTCATTCCAATGTTCAAAACAAATTTTCATAGAGGTGTTCTTGCCTTTTTTATAATGCAATGTGTATGTGCATGTATAATTGCCCCAACAAATCTAATTAATATTCAATAAATCTGATGATTTGAGTGATTGATAATATTCTATAGAAAAGTCTCTTCTTACAAAGAGTAAAAAAAAATTAAGTTAAATTAGAAGAGCAACTGTGACAAAACTTTCTTACTGAACTTTGGTCATTGTCATTTATCATGTTAGTTAAGAATGTTTGGTCTTAGTTGCACAAATGTGTGTATCTGTATAGATAACAACTAACTTTTTTGTTAGCAATATAATTTGTTTGATATTGATTATCACATACATATAAATATATTTGAATGAAATTTCTGCTTTATTTGTGAATGATAATAGAGCTGAATTGCATATAACACTGTCTTTAAATGAATTTTTCTTACGTCTAAAAATAATCAAGGCACTTCAGGCTGATATAGAGTTTACACACATACACAACCACAACATACATACATACACATGGTCTTAGAAAAATGATCTCTCCAACAACAATGTGATAAAACACTTGTGGGCCCTTAAAGATTCATTGAGATACTTCAGGCATGCTTGCAGAGGGAAAATTTCTGGTCTAACTCTGCTCCCTCCAACAGAATATCAAAATCTGTAAGAAACACACCAAAAATCAAACAAAAGAAAGTTCAACAATTCAAAGAGAAGGAAAAGAAAACCCTCTCAAGTTTATCTCCACAATGCAAAACAAATTATTAAAGCCATCAAGTATTTCTATGGAAAGCAAAGTTGGCTCCTACTATTTCTTACAAAATACCTAGAATTTCAAGGAACATAATGAAAAAGTAGGAATTAATAGACCCGAATTTTTCAGATCTCAAGTAGTATAAGAAGTTTCAGTCCATATAATGACATGGATGACCCAGGGGTTTGTTCCATGTAAAATAACAAGAAATGTTTTATTTGCCATTAGTACAAGAAAAACTGATGTTTCAGGAGTGGAACTGAATGGGCATAAGAAAGAGACATCTTGACTCATCTTCTCTCAATTTTCCTTATTTAGACAGGAGGCAGAAGAACTACTTTGAACTCCTTCCCAGAAGCTGAGTGAGGGAAAGGTAACTTGGTGGCAATTATGACTTAGAATCCATGGCTGATATTTTTTATCAGATGTCATGTCTTCTCTGCCTCATCACTTCCAATTACTTTGCAGTGGTAATATGGACTGCCCCTGGGTACCTCAGCACTGAATGGCTCAGATTTTGCCTTACCTTGCTCCAGGCATCCTTAAAATTTCTACTTTTGGTCTTTTTGAATCTCTTCTACCCTTTTGATTTTCCCTTTGTGTATGATCTCCTTCAGAATGTGAGTTCCATGAGGGCAAGGAATGTCTTGTTTGCATTTTTCTTCCCAGTATTTAGCAGAGAGACTGGCACATGGTAAATATTTAATGATATTCTCTTCCTCAGTCATTGTCACTGTCCCTATCTGTCTCCCTCATCTCTCTCATTTTTTTTTTGTATTTGCTTCCATAATCAGGTGACCAAGCTGCAATTTTGATGTGGATATGCCTAGGCTATGACCTTGTGAGCACTGCATAATCTAGAGAAATATCAGAACAACAATTCATGTCTTCTTCTTTCATAGAATCTGAAGAGGAGAGAGAGTACCCTGTGAAGAGACAATTATGAGGAGAAAATTACATATTACTCATGCTGCAATATTCAGTGAACTGATGCAAGATTTAAGAGGATTTTTTAAAAAGTCCTTCCAGGTCCAGGAGTCATGAGATACCCTATTGTCACATGAATTCTTTACATATGGCCCCCATTACCTGTATGTTTGTCTACTTTCTCCATGAATTGTATGTGTATTTATATCTTTTGTAGTAGTACTAGTGATAATAGTAAAGGTAGTAGAAGCACCAGCAGCAACTAATTTTGTACAGTGCTTCAACATTTGCAAACACTTTCTTTCTTTCTTTCTTTCTTTCTTTCTTTCTTTCTTTCTTTCTTTCTTTCTTTCTTTCTTTCTTTCTTTCTTTCTTTCTTTCTTTCTTTCTTTCTTTCTTTCTTTCTTTCTTTCTTTCTTTCTTTCTTTCTTTCTTTCTTTCTTTCTTGCAGGGCAATGGGGGTTAAGTGACTTGCCCAGTGTTACACAGCTAGTAAGTGTTAAGTGTCTGAGGCTGGATTTGAACTCAGGTATTCCTGAATCCAGGGCCAGTGCTTTATCCACTGTGCCACCTACCTGCCCCCTGCAAACACTTTAGAAACATAATTTAATACCTGATAGATATCCCTGTAAGATAGATGCCATTATTGTTTTCATTTTACAGGTATTGAAATAGAAGCTAAAGACATTAAACAATTTGTCCTGGTTCACACAGTTTCAGGATCTGAAGCAAAATTTGACATTAGGTTTTCTTGACTCTAGGTCCAATAGTCTATCCACCAATCAAACTAATTTCCTCATTGTAATGATTGGAATGATGCCACCTGCTGGAGAGCTACTGTAGGAAAGCTCTGCTATGAGGAGAAGGCACCTGAGGGCAAGTCATGGGGCTATTCTTTGGCATCAGGAAGTGATGTTTGTTTGTGGGAAGAAGAAGGGGCAAGGCTGGCTCTCTCACTCTCTTTTGCCAGGATTCTCGTGGAGAGCAGAGCAGGAGAACTGTAGCTCCCCAAGATAGATAGATGAATCTAGGCCTTTCTCTCTCTCTCTTCACCAAATTCTTATTCTACTTAATAAATGCTTAAAAGTCTAAATTCTTGCTAAAGCTTATAATTTATTGGCAACTACTCATTAGATATTTCAGACAGACTAGCTAGAATTTTAGCCCCTTACATCATTATACATTAGTAAATACCTCCCCCCTCCAAATCTAATGGAAATAAGTGATATTGTTCTTACTACTGCGGGCTCAGGAGTACAGTAATAGACACCTAGCCTATCAACATTAATTGCAGAGCCTGACAGAGGTAGCAACAGTCCTTGTTGATATGCCACCTTCCAGTATCATTGCTAGCTGAGTCCAGAGTAGTCCAGATTGCTATAATAGCAATCATTAAAAACAAATATCAGTTTAAAAAAAAAGTAGATGAGGAAATAGATCAGATAGTCAAGACTCAGATGTCATGGATAGTAGTGGCTCAGGGCTTGATAAAACAAAGACACTCAGAAAAGAGATTCCTTTCGATAAGAACTACAAAGGCATGTGGGAAGTAGTCTGAGAATAGGATTTGCCTTTTATAGTATGGCTTGGGGAAGAATCCTTACCAAATAAGAGATTCAAGTGATCATGAGAGAGAAAGAGGATATTATCCATGAAATCAAATGAAAAAAAATTGCATGAATAAAACCAATGCAGCCAGAATAAGAAAAAAGTTTTTTATCAGGAAATGTTTATCCAATATTTCTGACATAGTACCAAAAATATAAGGAATATCTAAGGCTACTTACCATACCATTTCACAATGGATAAGCTATTGAAAAAGAGGAAAATAATTTTAAAAATTACAAACCAAAATGCTACAGATCACTGATAATAGTAGGGAAAATGCATATTAGAAAAACTCTGATGTTTTATCCTTCATATTGGTAAAGTTAACTTTAAAAAATCAATGTTGGAGTACCTATGGGAAAAGAAGGCACACTAATTTAATATATTTTTTTTAAATTACTGGCTTTGGGGCAGCTAGGTTAGTGGATAAAGCACTGGCCTTGGAATCAGGAGGACCTTAGTTCAAATCTGGCTTCAGACACTTGACACTTACTAGCTGTGTGACCCTGGGCAAGTCACTTAACCCTCAATGCTCTGCAAAAAACAAACAAAAAAACCCAAATAATAAATAAATTACTGGCTTTGGTCTGACTGTTATATGTAGCAATTTCAATTTATGTGAAGAAGTCACTAATGGCTTTTGACATAGCATTTTCACTAAAGAAGTGAGAAACATCTTGTAGATGTCAAACTATCTTTAGCAGCACACTTTATGGTAGCAAAAATAAAAATAAATAAATAAATATATAAAGGTTCTTCAATTATGAAATGATTGAATAATTGTGGTAGATGAATTTAATGGACTATTACTATAGAAGAAGAAATTATGAATATGATAGAGAAATATGGTAAGAATCATATGAACTGATTTATGGTAAAGAAATCATATATCATTTATAAAATGACTGTACTAGCATAAAGGGAAACCGTACTAATAACATCAGACTTTATATCAATGTAACAACCAGTAATGATTCCAGAGGACGAGTGATTAACATACTTTCCTCATTTTGTTAGAAAAGTGGTAGCAAAAAAAAAAATAAAAACAGTATGCTGCATATCCTGTGAGATACAACTGATATATTGTATTGTTTTGATTAAATATTTTTCTTCTAGAAAAGTAATAAGTATATGTGGAGAGGCATGGAATTAGGAAATCACAGTGATTTTGGAAAAAAACACATCACAAAAATTCTGAAACACGAAAAGGCTTATATGAATTGATGCAGAGTTAAGACATCAGACTTAGTAGATCATCATACATTGACTCTTTTAATGTAATTAAAAACAACAATAAAGGAGAGCTGAAATCAGAATAGGTAATGCCTGTAATTGGATCAAGGGGACAGATTATAAAGTAATCATCTTGTTTCATGATACAGAAATCAAGTAACACCAGTGGGTTTCATACATGGTCAGATACATTTAAAATTTGGTTTGGTTAGTTGTGCTTTGAAATAAGTTTTAATCATAGCTTCTGGTTGACACCTTATGAAAGTATACTGTGGAGGCAGCTAGGTGGCACAGTGGATAGAGCACTGGCCCTGGAATCAGGAGAACCTGAGTTCAAATCTGGCCTCAGGCACTTGACACTTACCAGCTGTGTGACCCTGGGCAAGTCACTTAACCCCAATTGCCTCACCAAAGAAAAGAAAAGAAAAAGCAAAAAGAAAGTATAGTGTGCATTCTTCCCTTTATCCCTCCCTGATATCACCCCATATAATCATATTTAGAGAGGAAAAATGAAGTCAGCACAACTAATTTATACATTCAAATAGTCCAAAAACATGTGCAATGTGTAACACCAGTAGATATTCGGCCTTCACAAAGAAGTTGGTTAAGCATGTCTTCTCATATCTTGCTTCATTCAAGCTCTACTGGATCTTTGGGGGTGTATGAGGGCTTGCTGACCCCATTTCAAGGATGCTTATTCACCTTTGGTGTCCACCTTTCACCCAACTCTCACTTTTGGTTCCAAGAACCTGTAGCATACATATAGAGGCCACATCCTGGTTAAATAATCTTGGTAGATAGGCTAAACCAGATTGAAGGTAACTGATAGGCATCACACCCATCAGTGAGTTAGCGGAATGTCTGTGAAAAAAAAAAAAAGCATGTGAAGACGTTTCCCAGTGGAATGGGTGCTAAAAAACTATTTTTCCAATAGCTATGAAGGCAGCTCAAGGAGGTACTGTCAAGTGCTTAAAGCTTGACAAGACATCTAAGACAGCAATGTCATTTATTGCATTCTTGGCTATTGTTAAAGATCTTGACTTTTGTCTTGCTACTGGACTTAAATGAGTGGAAGAGTGAGTGAAGCTGGTAACTTCTTGCAACTCTGCCTCACTTAAATCCAATTTTTATGCAAAACAAGACATAACCTTTTGATGCCATTGGTCCCCTTTGAAAACAAAGGACAAACAACTACAACTTGATATTTACAATGTATTACACTTACTTTTGATTTTTTTGCATGTGTTTCATTGTTCTTTCCATTTACATCATTGTAGTTACTGTGTATATTGTTTTCTTGACTCTGCTTATTTTGTTTCTTTTTTTGTTTGTTAGTGAGGCAATTGGGGTTAAGGGACTTGTCTAGGGCCATACAGATAGTAAATGTTAAGTTTCTGAGGCTGGATTTGAACTCAGGTCCTCCTGACTCCAGTGCTAGTGCTCTATCCACTGCACCACCTAGTTGCCCCCTTGACTCTGCTTATATCACACTGATATTTCTATGTTTCTCTTTATTCATCATATACATAATTTCTTAAAGAATATTAGTATTCTATTATATTCATGGACAGCAATTTGATTAGCCCTTCCACAAATAATGGGCATGTGTTTTGACTCTAATTCTAAGCTATCACCAAAAAAAAAAAAAAAAGGCTGGTATAAATAATTTGTAATATATGAGGATTATTCTTTTTCTTTTCTTATTAATGGATTGTTTGGCATATGAGCCATGTAATGGAGTCACTGGTTTAAAGTATGGGCATTTTAGGTGCTGTATTTTTATATTTCCAAATTTCTTTCCAAAATGATTATACCACTTCAAAACTCTACCAAACATGGATTACTGTTCCTATTTTCCTGTGACAGCAACAATAATAAATGTCACTACTTTTTGTCATTTGGGACAATTTGCTGAGTGTGAGGTAAAATCTCTGTGTTGTTTTTGACTTGCATTTTTTATTATTAGTGATTTGGAAGAATTTTTTGTATGGTTGTGAATGTTTTGTATTCTTTTGAGAAGTATTTGATCATACCCTTTCTTCATTTATTTATTTTCTATCATACATTTATTCATTATTTGTATATCAAACATCTCAAAGTCTAATCAGAGAAAATTGAAATAGGGTTATTTTATTTCCTATTTGAAAACCTTTTTTTATCCTATATGCATTAATGTTGTCTATGCTGAAGCTTTTCAATTTCAGGTAATTAAAGCTATCTACTTTATCTTTTGTAATTGCCTCTATTTCTTCTTCATTCATAATACATCACTTACCCATATCTGTAAGAAATATGCGATGTCCCTCTTCTAGTTTTTAAAAATGTTATGATTTTAATATCATTTAGAATATATTAAGGTGCATGGAATAAAGTGTTAATTTAAGTCAAATTTTTGCCAGAGTCCTTTCCAGTTTTTCTAGCAGTTTTTTAATAAATTAGGTAATTTTCTCGTAAATATGTATGTATATATACACATGTATATATGTATGTGTGTGTGTATTTGTGCATGTATATATTATATGCATACACATATATATGTGTATATATGCACATGTACAATACATTTAGCATTTTAATTTTCCCCAAATATACATAAAACCTATTTTTATCATTCGTTTAAAAAACTTCTGATTTCCAAATTGTCTATACCCCCCATCTCCCCACCTTTGAGAAGATAAGCAATTCAATAAAGGGTAATTCTGTATAGTGATTCAAAACATTTCCATATTTGTCATGTTGTGAAAGAAAACAGAACATGAAAACACAGCACATTTCACTTTGCATCAGGTCATGTAAATCTTTCCAGGTTTTTCTGAGGTCATCCTACTCATCATTCCTTATAGCACAAAAATATTGAATCATAATCACATTCCACAATTTGTTCAGCCATTCCTCAAATAATGGACATTCTCTCAATTTGCAATGCTTTGCCACCAGAATATAGCTGCTATAAATAATTTTGTACGTATACACTCTTTTGCTTTTTTGTTTTTTTTATCTCTGTTTGCATACAGCCCTAGGACAAAGAGTATGGATATTTTTATGGCCCTTTGGGCATACTTCCAAATTGATCTACAGAATGACTGTATCAGTTTACAAATCCACCAACAGTATATTAGTGCCTGGAAGAAGCCACTTCTGCTGCTAATTCCATGATTCCCAAGACCTACTGATGGTTTGTTGGATCCTGGTCTTCACTGGAATGGCCTGCACTGGACTGTGTTTCACTCTCACCCTAGTACAATAGACATTTCCTTCCTTCCTTCTTTCTTTCTTTCTTTCTTTTGAATTTTCCTCAAGTTAGATATAAAAAAAATGTTTTCACATTGATTTTTTTAAACTTTGTGTTCCAAATTCTCTTCCTACCCCCCTCCATAAGAAATCAAGTAATTCAATATGTCATATATGTGCAATCATGCAAAACATCTCCACCTTAGTCAGGTTGTAAAAGAAATCAGACAAAATAATTTTAGAAAAAGGAACTAACAAAAAATGTACTTCAATCTGTATGGAGATACCATTACTTCTTTCTCTTTAACTGTATTGCATTTTTCATAAGTCCTACTGATAGAATGCTGCTCACCATTTCTTTCACAATTACTATTGCTAACTGTATTACCATCCATCCTATTCCCTATCCCTTGATATTTCCTCTATTTTCTATCTCCTTTCTCCTTATCCCTCCTCAAAAGAGTATTGCTTTTTACTGTCCCCTCCCCCCAATCTTCTCTCCCTTCCTTCACCTCTCCCCACCTCATCCCCTTTCCCTCCCACTTTCCCACAGGGAAATATATATTACTATACCCACTTAGGTTTGTCTGTTATTCCCTCTTTGAGCCAATTCTGATGACAGTAACACTTACCACAAATAACATCAGATCTATGTAATTGGAAAAATATCAATTGCTCATGGATAAAGTGAGCTAATATAATAAAAATTACAATTCTCCATAAATTAATTTACCTATCTAGTGCCATAGCAATCAGACTACTTAAAAATTTATTTTATAGAGTTAGAAAAATTTATCTAAAAAAACAAAAAGTCAAGAATATCAAGGGAAATAATTAAAAAAACCCCACAGGAATGTGGGCTTGCCATACCAAATTTGAAGCTATACTATAAAGCGACAGCCATCAAAACTATTTGGTACTGGCTATGAAATAGAATGGAAGATTCACAGAATAGGTTAGGCACAGGAGACACAGTAGTAAATGACTTCAGTAATGTACTGTTTGATAAACCCAAAGACTCCAGCTTCTGGGATAGGAACTAAGTATTTGACAAAAACTGCTGGGAAAACTGGAAGAGAGTATGGCAGAAACTAGACATAGACCAACAACTTATACCTCAAATGAAAATAAGGTCAAAATGGGTTCAAAATTTAGACATAAAGGCTGATACCATAGATAAATTAGGTAATAGTTTACCTCTCAGATCTATGGAGAGGAAAACAATTTATGTCCAAACAATAGGCAGAGAATATTATGAAATGCAAGTTGGAAGACTTTGATTACATTAAATTAAAAAGGTTTTTTTTACAAACAGGAGCAATACAGCCAAAATTAGAAGGGAGGCAGAAAACTGGGAAACAAGTTTTAAAGCCAGAATTTCTGACAAAGGCCTCATTTATAAAATATATAGGGAACTAAATAAAATTTATAAGAATTCAAGTCATTCGCCAATTGAGAAATAGTCAAAGGATATGAACAGGCAATTTTCTGTTGAAGAAGTCAAAGCTATCTAATGCCAAATGAAAAAAATGCTCTATGAGAAACCAAGACACAAGGAAGCAAATCTAAATGAATAAAAAAATAGAGGGCAATGTGAAATATCTTCTTGGAAACACTGTTGAGCTGGAAAATAGGTCAAGGAGAGATCATTTGAAAATGATTGGTCTACCTGAAAACCATGATCAAGGAAAGAGCTTAGACATCATCTTCCAAGAAATTGCCAGGGAAAATTGCCCTGATATTTTAGAAGCAGAAGGCAAAATAGAAATTGAAATAATGCACTGATTACCTCCTGAAAGAGATCTAAAAGGGAAAACTCCTAGGAATATTATAGCCAAATTCCAGAGCTTTCAGGTCAAGGAGAAAATATTGCAAGCTACCAAAAAGAAAGATTTCAAGTACTGTGGAGCCCAATAAGGATAGCACAAGATCTAGCAGTTTCTACATTAAAGGACCATAGGGCATGGAATATGATATTCTAGAAGGCAAAGGGATTGGGATTACAACCAAGAATCACCTATCCAGCAAACTGATCATAGTCTTTCAGAGGAAAAATGGGACTTCAGTAAAAAAGAGGACTTTCAAATATTTGTGATGAAAAGACCTGAACTGAATGGCAAATTTGACTTTCAAATACAAGAACCTAGAGAACCATAAAAAATTGGAGTAGGGGGACAAAACTGGGGTTGTAAAGTGGGTGACTGTTATGTGTCTGAGGCCGCATTTTGGCTGGGATCCACCTGAGTCCAGGGTGCATGCTTTGTCCACTGTGTCATCTAGTTGAACCATGATGACATCTTTTTCCTTTTTTTGCAGGGCAATAAAGGGTTAAATGATTTTCCCAGGGTCACATAGCTATGAAGTGTCAAGTGTCTGAGGATGGATTTGAACTCAGGTCCTCCTGAATCTAAGGCCAGTGCTTTATCCACTGTGCCACCTAGATGCCCATGATGGCATCTTTAGGGTTAAATTAAGGGGTGAGGAGAATGAACTGGGGGAGGGGGAGGGCAGAGGTAGCATGGGGTGAAATCTCACATGAAAAAAACAGGAAATGGCTTATGCAGTGGGGGAGGGGATGGGGGAGGAGCAGGGCAATAAATGGACAGACAGAATCAAATCCCTTTTGAATAGTGATAGGGTGAAAGAATATAGATAAAAGAGTAAATATCATGGAGAAGGGAATAGAATGTAGGGAAACAGATAACAATAGTAATAATGAAAAAGAAGAAAGGGGGTAAAATTGCAACAAAAATATTTATAGCAACTCTTTGTGGTAGCTAAGAATTGGGAATCAAGGGAATAACCATCAATTGCGGAATGAATGAAGAAGCTGTGGTATATGATTGTAATGGAATGGTATTTTGCTACAGGAAATGACAAACAGGATGATCCCAGAAAAACCTTAAAAGACTCATATGATTTTTTTGTTTTGTTTTGTTTTGTTTTTTGCAGGGCAATGGGGCATTAAGTGACTTGCCCAGGGTCAAACAGCTAGTAAGTGTCTGAGACCGGATTTGAACTCAGGTACTCCTGAATCCAGGGCCAGTGCTTTATCCACTGTACCACCTAGCTGCCCTGGATAGACTCATGTGAACTGATGTATAGTGAAGTGAGCATAACAGGGAGGACATCGTGCATAGTGACAGCTGTATTGTTAGATAAGCAATTGTGAATGACTTAACTACTCTCAGTAATACAATGATTCAAGACAATCTCAAGGAGTTAATGAGGTAGCATACTATCCACCCACGTAGAAAGAACTGATAAAAAAGAGCACTTGTGGATTGTACATCTATAACCTGGTTGATGTCTTTTGGAGAGGTGACGAAGTGGAGGCAGGGACAAAATTGTGGAACTCTAAATCTTATGAAAATGAATGTTGAAAACTACCCTTACATGTAACTGGAAAAAATAAAATAAATAATAAATGTTGGAGAAGCTGTGTAAAAATTGGAATACTAATGCATTTTTGGTGGAGCTGTGAATTGATCTAACCATTTTGAAGAGCAATTTGGAACTATGCCCAACGGGCTATGAATTGTTCATACCCTTTGACCCAGTGGTACCACTGCTATGTCTGTATTCCAAAGAGACTATAGAAAAGGGAAAAGGACCCACATGTACAAAAATATTTATAGCAGCTCAATTCATGGTGGCAAAGTATTGGAAATCAAAGGAATGCCCATCAATAGGGGAATGGCTAAACAAGTTGTGGTATATGAATGTAATGGAATACTATTGTGCTGTAAGAAATGATGAGCAAGAGCAATTTAGAGAAACCTGGAAGGACTTACATAAATTGATGCTGACTGAGAGGAGCAAAACCAAGAGAACATTGTACACAGTAACAGCAACATCGTGTGATGAACAATGGCTCTTTTCAGCAGTGCAATGATGCAAAAAAGTATTGGGGTCGGCCCCTGACATGACACCCCACCCATCCTGCCCCACAAATAATAATAAAAAAGGATAAACAAAAATTAAATTTTCCAGATATCATCCTTTCATATTGAATTCACACCTGTGCCTTCTAAGTATATTACTTTGAGCTGCCCCAATATTGAGTAATTTCTTATGAGTTAGAAGTATCATCTTTCCATGTAGGAATGTAAACAGTTTAACCTTCTTATATCCCTCATGATTTCTTTTTCTTGCTTATTTTTTTATGCTTCTCTAGGGTTTTCTATTTGAAAGTCAAATTTTCTATTTAGTTCAGGTCTTTTCATCACAAATACCTGAAAGTCCTCTTTTTCATTGAAGTCTCAGTTTTTCTCCTGAAAGATTTTAATCAGTTTGCTGGATAAGTGATTCTTGGTCATAATCCCAGTTCCTTTGCAATCTGGAATATCATATTCCATGTCCTCTAATCCTTTAATGTAGATCTTATGTTATACTTACTGTAGCTCCACAGTACTTGAATTCCTTTTTTTCTAGCTGCTTGCAATATTCTCTCCTTGACCTGAGAGCTCTGGAATTTGGCTGTAATATTCTTTACTTTATCTTCAAAGACCTTTCTGAGTGCTTCCATGGCCTGAGACCAATTCATACTTTTCTTGGAAGCTTTGGATGTAGGAGTTTTGACAGTGTTATCTTCTTCTGAGGGTGTATTTTGATCTTTGTTGTCACCAAAGAAACTTTCTATGGTCTGCTTCTTTCTCTGCCTGCTCATTTTGCCCACCTATTTCTCAGCTTTTAACTCCTTCTAAACATGGAGCACTGCTTCCAGGACACACTGTCCCAAGCTTCAGGAGGTCCCACGTGATCCAATTTAAGGAGAGGCTCTTTATCTATCAGTTTGGCCTGTAAGTAAGCACAGGCCCACTCGTTCTGTAACCCAAAGGCAGAAATCTGATTGAAATCTTATTCTCTATGGTTGAAAGCTTAACGTGCCTTTGCCTCTGCCCCATTGGGCCTCTGCCACTCAAGTCCACTTCCTGAATAATACCACAGTGCTCCCACATCTGTTCCAGCAGAGACCCCTTACTATTTCTCCCTGGCTAAACACAGGGCTTCATCATTGGTCTGTGAGTCAAGTTTCAAAAGAAGCTGCTTATGCTGAAGGGGCTCTGGAGGCATGATATGCCTGGGGCTGGATCTGTGCTGCATGCTGCACTCCTCTCTTATCCTGGTATAGCAGACTTTCTCTGCCACCTTTTTAAGCTGTCTTTGGCTGGAAAATGGTCTTCCTCAGTTCTTTTGTGCATTCTGCTGCTCCAGGAGTTGTAATCTGGCATTTTTTTTGGAGTTATGTGAATGGATCTGACAACAGACCTTTCTTACACATCTTCTCAGTTGTCTTAGACTGAAAAAATTATTTCACTCTGTCCTTTTGTGGATTCTTCTGCTAACAGAATTGCTTCATGGCATTATTTAAAGGTATTTAGAGGGGTTATGGGGAGAGTTCAGTGGAGTTAGTACCTTTCTTCTGTCATCTTGGCTCCACCTAGGTAGTTTTTCCTATTTAACTTGTTTTCTACTTTATCAAACATTGGATTATTAAGTTCTATTTCATTTCCCTTGTCTAGTCTGTTACATTGATCAATTTCTCCAGTCTTTGCCCAAACCCAGTTGTCTTAATGATACCTAATTAATTAATTAATGCTGTTTGATTAATTAATGACTGCTCAATTTAAGGTCTGAGAGTGCTACTTCCCCTTATTCAATACTTCTTTTCATCATTTCTTTTAATATTCTGGATATTCTTTACAAATACGTTTTATTATTTTATTAAGCTCTCTCAAGTTCCCCTTTGGCAATTTAATGCCAAAAATTACATTAAAATGGTAAATTAATTTTGGTGGTATAATCACCTTTTATTATGTTGGCACAGCATACACATGAACACTGAATATTCCTTCAGATATTGATATTCTTTTATTTCTTCAAGGTGTTCTTTGTAATTAAATCAATATAAGTCTTTTGAATGCTTTGGGAGGACCCCAAAAAGTTTATGTATTTTGTAGTCATTTTAGATGAGATTTTCTTTTCTATTATTTTATCTTATGTTTTGTTACTATTGTATAGAAATGTTGCTGATATTTTAGGATTCTTTTTTTCTTCCTTCAACTTTACTGAAGCTACTGTCTCAATTTGTATCTTTATTGAATCTCTGAGGTTTTACAAATAAATATCATGTCCTAAGCCAAAATGATAGTTTTATCTCCTCTTTACCTATCATTATTCCTTTAATTCCTTTCTCCTCTCTTATTTCTATGGCTAGAATTATCAAATAATAGTATGAATAGTAGGAATTCTTGTTTTATTCCTGTATTTATTGGAAAAGGTTCTAGTGAATTACCATTGCATATGATGTTTGCTTTCCATTTTAGATAGATCAATTTATGATATTTGAAAAAAATTTATGTTTATACTTCATAGGTTTTTTTAATCATAAAAGAGTATTATATTTTGTCAAAAGTTTTCTCTACATCAATTGAGGTGATCATGTGATTTTGGGATATATTGGATTTTAATATGATTAATTTTATTGCTTTTTTTCCTAATGTCATAGCATCTTATCAACCCTGGTTTAAATCCCACTTGATCTCAATGAACAATTTCTTGGGATAAAACACTGTTGTCTGTTTGAAAGGTTTTGTTTAAGACATGAATCAAATTTCATTAATGGACCTGGCTTATAGTTTTCTTTGTGATTTTTATTTATTTATTTTTCTGATTTACCTATTAGGAATGTATTTGTCTCAATGCAATTCTGATATGCTGCTTTCTTTCTTAATTTTTCAGAATAATTTGTCAAATGTGGTTATTAACTGTTCATCTAAAGTTTGATGGAATACTACTGTGAATGTATAACTTCCAGGGTTTTGTTTTGTCTTCCTTTTGCTAGTTCCTTTACATATATATATATCACTTTCTTTTTGTGAAATCAAAGTATTTAAGATCTTTATATGCTCTTCTGATAGACCAAGAATTTAATATCTTAAGTCATTGTTCTATTTCTTTTGTATTTTTACATTAAAGTTCTTCTGATTTGGCTGTGATTTTACCTTGTTTTTTTTTTTTTTGGCATTTTATTGATTTGATTTTCTGCAACCTTTCTAATCAGATTAGCTAAGTATTTTAAAATTTTATGAGTCCATTTAAAGAACTACCTTTTAGTTATTTTATCATTTATATGCTTTCCCCCCCCTAATTTATCCAGTTATTTTACTTTAATCTTTTTTTTTCAAGGTAACCCTGTTCTCATTGCCTCACTTCTACCAGCTCACTTCTTATTTGTTATGATTTTCTCTTTAGGGTTTTATTTACTTGTTCCTCTCTTTATCTGGTTTTATATGTGTGTGTGTGTGTGTGTGTGTGTGTGTGTGTGTGTGTGCGTGTGTATATATATATATATATATATATATATATGTATATCTTCCTTTTTTCCTCTTATTCATTCATATTACCCTCTCCTGCCCTTCCCCTCAGCTAGTCCTGTTCAGTAGTTTTTTTAACTTAATTTTGATTTCTCTTTCCAAAAATTATTTTTCTCACTCTCTTCATTGTCCATCTTCTCTTTGTGTTTACTATAGATGTTCATTCTCTAATTTTTGTTGCCTATAATCCTCTGATCTCTCTCTTTTATCTGTAGTCTTTACAGAGTCAAAGCTACCAAGGCATGCATTCTAGACTCTGTTCTCAATGTGCTTTCTGCCACTGCCTTGTAGGACTCGCTTATCCCAGGGAATGGGCACATGTAGTTGGCACAGTGGGTAAAGCACTGGCCCTGAAGTAGCGAGGACCTGAGTTCAAATCTCACTTGAGACACTTACTATCTGTGTGACTCTGGGAAAGTTACTTAAAGCCAATTGCCTTAAACATCCAGGGTCATCTCTAGTTGTCCTGATATATATATATATATATACATATATATATATATATATATATATATATATATATATATATATATATATATATATATATATATATATATATATATATATATATTTCTACTGGGTCCAGATGGCACTGAATGAGAGAGTGAGGGTGGTGACCTTGCACAGTCCTCCCTCATGACTGTGCAAGTCATGATATCACCCCTCAGAGCCATGCTAATTACTGCAGGTGTCAGAGAGGACACTGTCATGTAGAAGAGCACTTTTCAACCTCTTTTCCAACCACAATGATGTATATCAAACCTTGTTGGTCTCCAACCCTCATCCCCCTCCCCACCACACACACACACACATTTGCCTGGAAATTGCCTCCCTATGTCTATTCTCTCCTTCCAGATTCCATTTTCTGGTTCTATCTCATTTCTTTCCAGGACAATTAGACTTTTCAGGCAACACACTCCACAGTCCTTATCTAATTTAATATCCTCATCTCCCTTCACCGATAAGAGAATTCATCAGTGAAAGCCCTTCACATCTGGTAAGCAAGGCCTTCCCCCATCATTTTCTTCTTTATCACTCACTTCCCTGTAGGCTCCTATCTTTCTGAGATCATAGAGGTCACCTAATCATTACTAGTTTTTTTTTATTTAATGCCAAGGTATTAATCATTTCTCTCTATCACCTTGCTCACATCTTCCCCTTTTCATGTATGTCATAATGTTGCCCCACAAAAGAAGCATTCATCTGAAAAGGCATGGTGTAGGAAGGTATTATCTGTAATGCCCCCTCTCCCAAATGCTCACCTACACTTCTATC
Organism: Dromiciops gliroides; assembly: GCF_019393635.1. Taxonomy (NCBI): domain Eukaryota; kingdom Metazoa; phylum Chordata; class Mammalia; order Microbiotheria; family Microbiotheriidae; genus Dromiciops; species Dromiciops gliroides. Next base: position 116,306,055 of record NC_057863.1, read on the forward strand.
TCCTTCTGTACATTTAGAAAGAAGTCTCTTACTGGCCTTTCTGTTGTCACTCTGTTGATGTTGATGTCTATATTTTTCAATCCTCTTTTAATCCTGTTTTCGAGAAGCAAATAGTCATTTCAGCTTTGGTTTTCTTTCTAAAAATGTTGCAAACTTGTCTGTTCTTGAATGGACATCTTTTGCCATGTATGGTTAAGCTCTGATTTGCTGGATAAGTAACCCTGGGTTGTATTCCCTGCTCCCATATTCTTTAGAATGTATTGTTCCATTCCCTTTTCATCTTCTAGTGGGGTCACAACGGTCTTGTGCTATTCAACTACCCTTGCTTTTGTATTTAAAGGTCTTTCTGATGGTTTGTAAAACTTTTAGAATGGAGTTGTTATGTTTAACCACTTTGTGTCTTGGAGTTTTCAGACAGATTTCCTTCCTTCCTTCCTTCCTTCCTTCCTTCCTTCCTTCCTTCCTTCCTTCCTTCCTTCCTTCCTTCCTTCCTTCCTTCCTTCCTTCCTTCCTTCCTTCCATGATCTGTGAATTCTTTCAGTTGGGATTTAAACTTCTATGTTCAGTAGTTCTGGGAATATCTTTTCTATTCTGTCTTTCATTATGATGGGTTTTTTTTGTTTTTTGCATTGTTATATAATTCGGGTAGATCCATGATTCTTAGGTTGTATCTATAGGTCCTATCTTTGAAATTCCCATACTTTGCTTACATAGAAAGCATATTTGCCTTTAATTTTCTTTTTTCGTTGTTGTTTTTGCTTCTTTTATTTTAGGTTGTCCTTCTTTTCTTCTCTGTATTTTCATTCCCAATCTATTGTTCTCTTTTAGTATTGTTTTGTTTGTTCATTTTGTTGTTGTTGTTTTGTTTTTGTTTTTGTTTTTGTTTTTTTTGGTGATCTTGCCATTGCAGATTCAAGTTTTTCTATTCTGCTGATATTTTTGCTGTTCAAGACATAAATTCTGTTCTCATAATTCCCCTTTTTTTCATTTAAACCACTCAGTAACAGGGTGTTATGCTATCATGTTCTCAAATTACAAAAGTTTCTCTATCTCATCAAATTTTGGATAATTTTCCTTTATTTTGCAGTATTTATTCATAGATGTCTGAAATTCCTAAATCTGGAGGCCATATTTCCTTCTCTTATTATTTTTCCTGCTGATTTCTCTGTTTGTGTTTAAGATCTTTGAATGTTCTTCATGTAATATTTGGCACTCTCAGCCTTATCCCTATACTTAATTTCCTTTATCACTTCCTGATTCTAATTGTGATTTCTTTGGGGGACTAAATTACAAGCATTTTAACCTACTTCCACATTAGGCAATTCATGGGTCATAAATCTATGTCTCTGCCCCAATTGACTTTTAGGGAGCTAGAAACTATTACAGGTGAATGCTGTGCTCTTTTAGTCCTGAAAGAGTGTTGTACAACTACTGGCATTCATGGTATCTATCATATCCTGGTGACCTGTCCTGCTCAGTCTATTCCTTCACTTTCAGACCCTGTTGATAGCAACAGTCCAGAGTTTGTTTTTGCCCTTAAAACAGTTCAGACCTTTGCAATAATGCTGCTTCAAGATTTAGTTCCTGTAAGGCTTTTGCTCTTGAAGTGATGTGGCCAAGTTGGTTGCCTAAGCCCAAGGACAATTCTATAGCATAAAGCCAGGAAGTCTAAGGCACAGGAAATAGATAGGATAGAATGGGGAACTGGACTTAGTTTTTAATATAAGCCTATGTTGTGTCCTTGGATCTGCTGCTGTAGCCTTGCTGGTGTTAACAGTTGCTGTTAGTATGGGGGTGGGGGGAGCTATTGAGTGAACTCAAGGTAAGCCGAGTTTTGTTTTGTTTTGAATTTTTTCTTAATATATTTTTGGATTCTGAGTATCCTAGACCATGGGAATAGGTTAATATATTGTATTCTGGTTATATAATTTCTATTTTGGAGAGATTTGATACATTATGGGTATCTGATAAAAGATCTAGTCTGCAGTTTTGTTGCTTATTCTGATTGTTATCACTATCATAAGAAAGTGTTCTATAGAACACAATTTTATCAATAAAATTTAAAAAGAAAAAAATGTGGATATTCAATCATTTGAGCCTTTGACTAAATATGTTACTAAGAATTATTTTGCTTTATTATTGTTTATTTTAGAACTTTTTCTAAATTTGTTCCATGTACCTTTTCTATGTCAAACCTAACACTATTTCTTTCAAATAGAAATAAGACTTGAGTTATTTTAATCAAGTGGTTAAATGCCCAACTATTGCTATTTTCTTTTTTAGGTAATTGATTTTCATTAAAGTAGAATTGGGGGGGGGGGGCAGCTAGGTGGCGCAGTGGATAGAGCACCAGCCCTGGATTCAGGAGGACCTGACTTCAAATACAGTCTCAGACACTTGACACTTACTAGCTGTGTGACCCTGGGCAAGTCACTTAATCCTAATTGCCTCAACAAATTTTTTTTAAAAAGTAGAATTAGAGATTCTTTCCTTCCTGTCCCTATCCCTCCATTAGTCAAACAATGTTGGGAAGGGGGTAAGGAATCATAGCCAACCATTTATAAAACTCAAATTCCTAAATAAAAGGTACTTATTCAATCTGATAGTCATAGAACTATATGTTTCTTTAGATATTTTAGTCATTTACATTATTTTTATTCCCCATATAAAAAACTAAATGCATTACTATAACCAGTAACTTTCAGCTCTCCAGGTTGAACCAGTGTACATATCAATTATGGATAGATCCAAAACATTGTCAGGATTGAACTAAATAACCTTAATTGATTTTCATAGATAAATATCACTATAAACATATTTAAAGTGAATGGAAAACCATATATGTGCATCACAAAAAATTCATCTTAAGTAACAACTGCATGCAGGAGGTATTTTCTCTGTCCTTAGAAGCTTTCTTGTTGGAAGTTTTAGCTTGTTCAAGGAACCCATCTCTCTTAGTGATGAAATCTATGGAAACAAAACTTCATATAATTTCATATATGATAATGAACAGTGTTCAACAGCATATGTATGGATACATCAGCAAATTTGTTAGTTGTCAGCACTCAATCTTGAGTGAGATACTTGGAGGGAAGAAGAAAGGAGGGAGGGAGAGAGGAAGGAAGGAAGGAAAAATGGAAGGAAAGAAGGAAGGAAGGACTTGAAAAGGCTATGATTTGTGACCTATTAGTTTTAGAATCCTCTGGAAACAAAAATTAAAATTAATCAGGGCATTTCCTGTAGATTCACAAAAAATTTAAAAATATATTTGCTATAGTATAAAGGAAACATTTATATGAACAATTAAGAGAATGTGAGACCTTCTTAATTAGTTTTGAACCTGATCAAATTCAAATCCAGGTAGGTGTATGATAGCATCAGTAATCACTACTATATTTTGTCAAGTTGCTTTCACAGAGAGGCAGAGTGAGATAGGGCTCAGCTTGTCACCTTTGTCACATCCTAGTTTTTGGTTTTTGTTTTTTATCTTGGGCAAGCCACTTAACTTTAAAGATAGGCAATTCTTTAAGATTCTAAATTACAGATAAGCTGCCATTTGGGTATTATCAATAGGAGAGATTTCCTCACTGGGAACTCCTCATGTTCATGCAATCATAGGTCCAGAAAAATAAAAACAAGAAAAATGAATCAGTGGTTGTTCTGCTAACCCTGCTTACAACCATCAATCAATATTTACTAAGGACCACTGCATTCCAGGAAATGTGCTAAACAGTGGTAATGTAAAAAAGAAGCAAAGACAATATCTTCCCTAAAGGAGTTTATAATCTAATATAATCTTGCATCCCACAGCAAACATCATTACTGAACAGAATTTATAGGACAACTTCCGGAAGAATGAATTGACAAAAGGTCAAATCTGAACCAAAAAAAAAAAAAGATAGGTGGTAAAGGGTAGGGTAGTTTGCCTACTGTTGCAAATTTAGGCTAACAAATGGCCTGGTTCATGTAAGTCTTGATAATAAATGAAGAGCACCTAAGGAGTTTTAGGATTTTTGTGAAGCAGTTTGAACAGTCAGAATCCCCCAGTGTAGAAATTTTTAAACTTAAAATTTAATAGCAATAATTTTTTCTCTTCTGGTTTTAGCTCAAAGAAATCATCTCAGCTACCATACTTCTTGAATAATAATAATGATTACAATAATAATAATAAGAGAGAATGAAGATGGGTGTGTTTGTCATAATATAACCACATCCCTAAGGCAGTAAGAGATATTAGCCAAGTATCTATAATTCCCGAGGGGAGTGATTATCTTATGACAACCATGCACTAGATTTACTTTGCCACTATAATAATCATCGGCATTGTGGAAGAAAATGTAGTTTAATTTTCTCAAAGATAGAGTCAGTTTGACAGCAGTCTCAATGTGTTTCACATGAAATAATCGAATATGTAGAATGTTTTCTAGCCAATAAGATTTTTTTTCAAATTCATTGGTTTAAATCTCAGGAAGAGTTGGGGATTCAGAGACCTGTCAGTGAGTTTAGTCCTTGGGGCCTTCTCACCCACCAACTCCTACTTTATAAAATTTACTTTTATGCATAATGATATATAACTTTCCACATGATAAGCATAGTAGAGTGAAAAGATTGGAGTGTCAATTAATATTCTTCCATGTGGAAGGGAATAGTGTTTTCACCCTGAAGGTCATAAATTAAGTTATTAAACAAAGTAACTATATAGAAAATGGGCTCTTCTCATATTCTAAACTTCTGAAAAGATTCTATTAGCTGTTACAGAGGCGGGAATATAAATTAGAAACAAAGAATTTTTGAGGAAAGAATCTTATGCTAAAATGGTACATTTCTGTTATAAATCCCCAACTTAATTGCATAATATTTTCTTTATTTTAATCACATAAATATTTAATTTTATTATTTTCTAGTTACATTTAGAGATATTTTTCAATATTTGTTTTTATAAGATTTCTAGTTTCGAATTTTTCTCCATCCCTCCCCTCCCTCCCCACTCCCCAAGACAGCAAGTAATCTGATATAGGTTATATGTGTACAATCACATTAAACATATTTCTGCATTACTCATGTTATGAGAGAAGAATCAGAGCAAAAAGGAAAAAAACCTCAAAAAAGAAAAACAACAACAACAAAAGAAATAGTATGGTTTGATCCACATCCAGATTCAACGGTATTTTTGTTTTGTTTTGTTTTGTTTTTTTGTATTTGGAGAGCATTTTCCATCATTAATCCTTTGGAACTATCTTGGGCCATTGTATTGCTTAGAAGAATCAAGTCTCTCATAGTTGATCAATACACAATGTTGTTGATACTATGTACGCTGTTCTCCTGGTTCTGCTTGTCTCATTCAGCATCAGTTCATGCAAGTCCTTCCAGGTTTCCCTGAAATCTGCCTGCTCATTGGTTCTTACAGCACAATAGAATTCCATTATGTTCATGTGCCACAACTTGTCCAGCCATACCCCAATTGATGGGCAACCCCTCAATTTCCAATTCCTTGACACCACAAAAAGAGCAGCTATAAATATTTTTGTACATATGGGTCCTTTTCCCTTTTTATGATCTCTTTGGGAAAAAGCCACAAAAGTGGTATTGCTGGGTCAAAGGGTATGCACAGCTTTATATCCCTTTGGGCATAGTTCCAAACTGCTCTCCAGAATGGTTGGATCAGTTCACAGCTCCACCAACAATGCATTAGTGTTCCAATTTTTCCACAACTTCTCCAACATTTATTATTTTCCTTTTTTGTCATGCTAGCCAATCTGATATGTGTCAGGTGGTACCTCAAAGTTGTTATTTTAATTTGCATCTCTCTAAACAATAGTGATTTAGAGCATTTTTCAATATGGCAATAGATAGCTTTGATTTCTTCATCAGAAAACTGCCTATTCATTTCCTTTGAACATTTCTCAGTTGGGGAATGACTTGGATTCTTATAAATTTGATTTAGTTCTTGATATATTTTAGAAATGAGGCCTTTATCAGAAGTACTGGCTATAAAAATTGTTTCCCAGTTTTCTGCCTCCCTTAAAATTTTGGATGCCTTGCTTCTGATTGTACAAAAACCATTTTACTTTAATGTAACCAAAATCATCCATTTCCATTTCATAATATTCTGTCTTTTGTTTGGTCATAAACTTTTCTCCTTTCCAAAGATCTGAGAGGTAAACTATTTTTCCCTCTCCTAATTTACCTATGGTATCACCTTTTACATCTAAATCATGTACCCATTTTGTCCTTATTTTAATATAAGGTATGAGATGTTGGTCTATGCCTAATTTCTGCCATACCCTCTTCCAATTTTCCCAGCAGTTTTTGTCAAAAACTGAATTCCTATCCCAGAAGCTGGAGTTTTTGGGTTTATCAAACAGTACATTACTAAAGTCATTTACTACTGTGTCTCCTGTGCTTAGCCTATTCCATTGATCCTCCACTGTATTTCTTAGCCAGTACCAGATAGTTTTGATAATTGCCGCTGTGAGATTTAAAATTGGATATTAGATCATAAATCTCCCCTACTTAACTTTTCCCTTAATTTATCTCCCAGACTAGTAAATGGAAGAAGCTTCTGGTTTTCTAGATAGAGCCTTTATTGTATATAAGGTGTTGTTGATTAGAAGGATAGGAAAATAGAAATACAGTACAAATTGTCTTAAATCTAGGCTTAGTCTATATTCCTTATAAAAACTCACCAAACCGAAAAGGCCACCTTTGGAGTGAGGGAGACCGTCTGTGCCGCGCTGCCAGGAGTCCCGCCAAGCAGGCAAAAAAGGCCTACTCTCGTTCTCTCCACCCCGGAAGTCAAAAAACCCGGCAGGCAGTCTGACATGCGCAGCAGGCGGACTGTACCCAGCAGGCAGTCTGACATGCGCAGCAGGCGGACTGTTCATCTCCTCCCCAAAAGGGTGGTCCTTGAAAAACTGGCGTCTTTCACCGCTTTATAGTAAAGCTTCAGATTTGGTACAGCTAGGCCACCTTCCTGTGCATTTTTTTTCATCAATTCCCTTGATATTCTTAACCTATTATTTTTCCAGATGAATTTTGTTATTATTTTGTCTAGCTCTATAAAATAATTTTTAGGCAGTCTGATTGGTATGGTACTGAATAATTAAATTAATTTAGGTATAATTGTCATTTTTATTATATTAGCTCAGCTTATCCATGAGAAATTGATCTTTTTCCAATAATTTAGACCTGACTTGATTTGTGTGAAAAGTGTTTTGCAATTGTTTTCCTACAGATCCTAGGTTTTTCTTGGCAAGTAGTTTCCCAAGTATTTTATATTGTCTACCAATACTTCAAATGGAATTTCTCTTTCTATCTCTTGCTGCTGGACTTTGTTGTTCATGTATAGAAATGCTGATGATTTATGTGGATTTACTTTATATCCTGCTACTTTGCTAAAGTTGTTAATTGTTTCAAGTAATTTTTGAGTTGATTCTCTAGGATTCTCTAAGTATACCATCATATCATCTGCAAAAAAGAGGGATAGTTTTGTTTCCTCCTTGCCTATTCTAATTCCTTTAATTCCTTTTCCTTCTCTGATTGCTAAAACTAACATTTCTAGTACAATATTAAATAATAGAGGTGACAATGGACATCCCTGTTTCACCCCTGATTTTATTCAGAAGGCCTCTAATTTATCTCCATTGCATATAATGCTTGCTGATTGTTTTAGGTAGATACTGCTTATTATTTTAAGGAAAGCTCCACCTATTCCTAAGATCTCTAGCATTTTTATTATGAATGGGTGCTGTATTTTGTCAAAAGCTTTCTCTGCATCTATTGAAATAATCATTTGCTTTTGATTAGTTTTCTTATTGATGTGGTTGATTATGTTAATAGTTTTCCTAATGTTGAACCAGCCTTGCATTCCTGGTATAAAACCTACCTAGTTATAGTGTATTGTCCTGGTGACTACTTGTTGTAATCTCCGTGCTAATATCTTATTTATGACTTTTGCATCATTATTCATTAGGGAAATTATTCTATAATTGCATAATATTTTCAAAAATATTATATTTACTTGAGACATTCACCTAAAAATTATGGGGACAATTGGGATATGTGATATTATTACAGTATCATTGATCTAGAACTATGCTTTTTGTCACATATTTTGTTCTCTCAAAGAAGCTCACAGATGTCCCTTTTCTTTCTCTTTGTCCTGAGTCTCACTTCTGAAGGCAAGACATATGCCTGATTTTTCTGTTAGTTGATTTTACCTCCATAGTTAAAATATTCTTACCATTCAAGTATTGTTATGATTTAAAAATGCAATAAGAAGAAACTGAGGCATAAGTTTCCAAGCATAAACAATTTATTAGTAAGGCTAGTAATTCTCAATAAAAAAGGTCAATGGCTCCTCAGTTGTCAGAAACACATCTGACAGAGCAGTCTTTTACACAGTTGAAAAGGTAGCAGGTTATATAGGATAGCAAGAATAGTACAGTGATACACAATGAGACTGTGATTGGTCTATAAAAAGTAAAAAAATGGCCTAAAAATTATGTTTAATCATGCTGACCTACGGGGGGAGTGGGGTGTCAAGAATCTATAGCAGTGGAGAAACACATAGTTGTATAACATCCTCTGTAAAATCCCAGGCCAGATTCTACTTAACACCAAAAAGATCCAGTGCTAAGCATCACATTTCCTGACCATATTGATTTATCTTTCAGTCATCTTCCTTATTTCCATCATGAGAACATGAGACAGCACCATATTGTAACCCTTAAAATTAGGAATTTTAAACTCTTACAAACTACTACTGAGGCCTACATATTAAATCCAAATTCGATCCATATATATATATATATAAATTCTAGTGATTAACTAAAATGTTTAACTGTCAAGCAGTCAGTAATCAATGTAGATTTCACATTACAAGATAATATTATATATGCACACAAAGAAGGTTAAAAGAATACCTAACTGCGGCAAAATAAAAGGACAAATAATTACTGTTTGGGTATAGCAAATATCTGACTTTAAAGTGCCAAGTTGGTTTTTGGATCATAAAAAGTAATGCTCTACAGGTGGGTAAAATCTGGCTACAGCATATCCCTTCCATTCATCATGTTTGCTTCCCATTTTCTCCCTCAATTTGTTGCCTACACCCCTTCAGCTCAATCCCACTCTACTTCAGTTTCCACAAGGTCTCCTTTTTGCCTATCCAAATATTCAGCCTAGTCTCTTGCTTATTTCAACCCTAGCACTGAACAAAAGGCTCACACTTCCGAACTTCTGGATCTGCTGAGCTGAATCTTGGAATAATCCTCCATCTATTCTTATCTTAGGGCCTGAATCATTTTCAATCAGACATAGTGATCTTTGAGAAACCAGACTGTGGATAAATAAGGCCCATAGTTTTGAGCCATATACTTCACTGAATACCCTACCTATGTCTCCAATTCTGACTTTATTTTTTTAATCATAAATGTATTTTATTATGTTTCAGTTACATGTAAAATAGTTTTCAAAATTTGTTTTCATAAGATTTTTAATTCCAAATATTTTCTCCCTCCTTCCCTTCTCTCCCCCCTCCCAAAGACAGAAAGTAATCTGATATAAGCTATATATGTACAATCACATTAAACACATTTCTGAATTAATCAAGAATCAGAACAAAAGGGAAAAACATCAAAAAAGGAAAAAAAAGACAGAAAAGTAGAAACAGTATAGTTCAATCTGCATTCAGAATCCACAGTTCTTTTTTCTGGATATGGAGATTTTTCATCATTGGTCCTTTGGAATTGTCTTGGATCATTGCACCACTGAGAACAGCGAAGTCTATCATAGTTGATTATCACACAATGTTGCTGTTACTGTGTCCAATGTTCTCCTGGTTCTGCTAACTTCACTCAGCATCAGTCCATGCAAGTCTTTCCAAGATTTTCTGATGATTCTGACTTTATAATAAAATATTTCCATGGAGTTGGAATCTCTTGAAATAGGTACTCTTTCCAATAAATTCAAACCCACAGAACCTCTTCCTAAGGAAACAAGGACAATGAGATATCTAAAAATGCAATGTACTACATTGTTAAGGCAATAAGCTCCCCTTGGCTAGAGGTGTTCAGAGAGATGCTGAATGATTACTTTTTAGGTATATTGTAGAGAAGCAAGAATTTGAACTAGTTAACCTCTAAGTTCCCTTTCATCTTTATGATTCTATGTTTCTCTCATTTTGTTATTTCAGCATGTGACCTAAATTTCATTTATCACAGAAATAGCTGTGTTACAGTTAAAAAAAAATAAAGGAATTGGATGTTAGTTCCAGTTCTGATAGTGATTCATTGGAATAACTTGGAAATATATTTCAAATCTCCTTTGTCTCAAGTTCCCCCATCAATAAAATGAAGAGGTTTGACTAAAATACTTTCACATCTCCTCTAACGCTAATATTGTTTCTATGAGAGATGGAACTAGAAGGCAAGTATCCTGGCTTGCAGCTGGGTGCTTTCCCCATCATATCACAGTGCTTCTAATATTTTTGCTTATTGCCTTTTTATTTAACCCTTGGCTATGTTTGGGCAAAAAATGTATTTCCATGATACTTTCCTCTATTTTTTCATTCATTTATATTTGCTTTGTTGTGTCTTGATTCTCATAAAGTCATTACCTTCCATTTGTTCAATCCTAATTCTTAAGCAATTATTTTCTTCAGAGAACTTCTCCATTTGGTTTTTCAAGCTGTTGACTTTTTTCATGACTTTCCTGCATCACTCTCATTTCTCTTTCCACTTTTTCCTCTACCTCTCTTACTTTATCTTCAAAGTCCTTTCTATGTGCTCTTATGGCCTGAGACCAATTCATATTTTTCTTGGAAACTTTGGATGTAGGAGCTTTGACTTTCTTACCTTATTCTGAGGATGTATTTTGATCTTCCTTGTCAACAAGGAAACTTTCTATGGTCCACATTTTTTTCCTGTCTGTTCATATTACTAGTCTATACCTTGGCTCTTAATTCCTTCTTAAAATGGAGCACTGCTTCTAGGATGCACTGTCCCAAGCATCAGGGGATCCCAGGTGTTACAATTTAAGGAGAGGCATGTTCTTAGTTTGCCTGGGCTGTGCTCTGGTCTGTTAGTAGCCCCAGGCCTACTTGCTCTTTAACCTGGAAACAAAACTGTTTCACTGTTGTTGCAAGCTCCAGGCTAGCCTGTGCCTCTCCCCAACCTGGCGTGCTGTCACTCAAGACTGCTTCTTCGTTCTTAGCATGGCCAGGAAAACTGAGTTCTGCCTCAGCACCGGCAGAGACCCCTGTATTCTCCCCCTAGCCAAGCTCTTGACCTTCTTGCCATACCGTAAGCTGAATTCCAGAAGAAGCTACCACTGCAGCCAATTCAGAGGCTCTAGATGTCTCTTTCTCTGATGTGGCCTGCCTGGGGCTGGATCTGTGTCAGTGAGGCTGCAGGGCTGGGATCCAATCTAACCCCAGTATAACAGACCTTTCCTTCCAACCTTCTAAGATATATTTGGCTGGAAAATGATCTCACCCCATCCTTTTGTGGGTTCTGTTGCCCCAGGAATTGTCTTATAGCATCATTTAGAGGTTTATGGATTGATCATATGGGGAGCTAAGTGAGGTTACTGCCTTTCCTCCGCCATCTTCTCCATTAAACTTTCAAAGTAACATATTATGAAGAATTTTTAGATGGGAAGAGAATACTTCTTGAGAGGTGAAGGCTAAAATTGGTCCCTAATGAAGAGGTTATTTTTGAAGCTGTATGAATAAGCAAGACACAGCTTTGAAGATGAGTAGTGTGGGTGGCTACCTCAGCATAAAAGTGGCTAGAGAGAGTTGATGAGATTCCTTAAGTGTTACTAAGAAAGAGGGACTTAAGTACTGAATTTAGTATGTCTCAAGTCCACCCAAACCAGGTGGATGACATGTACGAATTTATTTTTTTTCATATACTATAAAAGATTGAAGGCATTATTAAATTATAGCCATGACTCCATGGCATTTTTTTTTAGTGAGTCAATTGGGGTTAAGTGACTTGCCCAGGGTCACACAGCTAGTAAGTATTAAGTGTCTGAGGCCGGATTTGAACTCAGGTACTCCTGACTCCAGGGCCGGTGCTCTATCCACTGTGCCACCTAGCTGCCCTGACTCCATGGCATTTTAAAACATATATTATAATATCATATATTACATACCTGACTTTAAGTTAGAATGACACTCATTCAAAGTACTGTATTGGAAATCTTTATCTCATAAGGACATATATTTAGAGCCAGAAGGCACAGCAGAGGTCATCTAGGCCAACTGCTTCATGTTCCAGATGAGGGATATAAGACTTGGGGATTTGCCCAAGGTCACACAGGAGGCAAGTGGTGGAATTAAATCCCAGGCCCTCCTAACTGCAAATTCTGGGATCTTTCCATTTAACCATATTGCCTTTACAATTAAATTGTTAGGGAACTTTGCATTCTTTTTCAAATAATTTGATAAACATTTGGTTCCATATTTCAGGCAAGACCTCCTTTAAACTAAAATGTGTGCCTGTTAAAGCCTTATATGCCTTTTAACATCTATAGCATCTCCCTAAACAATGTTTGACAGTTTTGTGCATGTTGGCTTATTTTCCTCAATCATGTCTACTTCTCATACTATGTTTCACTTATTTGTGGAGAACATAAAAGATGCAACTTAATTATGTTTTATAAACCAAACAGACTCATTTTATGTGTTTCACTGGGATATGTTTTTTCTTTTCTTTGTCAATGTTGTTTGGAAAATTTTTAAATAACATGGTCACATTTTATACTTTTTGCATCTGTTATTACTATTAGGAGTAAACATAAAAACCAGTTGTTTAGACAATAGGTATCTAAAATTTATTTTTATGAGCTTTACTCTCCCTACTTTCTCTACCACATCCTGTTTAGAGACATTATTGGAAATAATCAACAAGACACATTATTTAGCTTGGAATTTTAATTGTTGCAAAACTATAATATGGAAATAATTGTGAAATCACATAGCAATATAAATTGAAAAGGGATAGTATTGCTTTCCCCAAGTCAAAAAGGCCACTTTTAGTAAAACTAATCAAATGGAACAGGATTACAACCAGCCTGATATCTTCACTGTATTAGAAGGACTTCAATTTAGCAGGAAATTACTATTTTGAAAGTAAGAAATCTGTCAGCTAAAAATATAATAAATAAAATAGAATAGCTAAAGTTGAGTTGCTTCACATAAACAAAAAAATGCCTTCTCTTATTCCAATCCTTAAATAATCACATGGTGAGATTCTGAATTATTATACTCAATCAAAATTCCTTCAGCAAAGGATCTATATATTGTGTTAAACTATATGATGCATATAGAATAGCAGGATATCATTTGATACATGTATGTGAACTCCACATATATGTCATGGGAGCAAGTGCCAAGAGTAGAGTAAATGAAAAACAAGACAAACAAAACAAAACAATCCCCCCCAAAAAAACAAAAACAAAAACAAAAAAAACATAAGAAACCCAGTGCAGCAAAAACTTTCTTTTCTATCCCTTTAACTTAAGAGCTAATGCCCAGCAATCAAGCTTTGCCTTGAACTTAGCAAGACATCAATCCTTTGTGATCATCCTTTGGATGATCTCACTCTTTGGGCTAGTCATACAATTCACCAGGTGTTCTCTGGTCAAAGACAAACACTGGACAAAGTCAGAATGTCTTCCAAGGGAATTAACCTTGTCACAAACTTATTGCCTCCTAATTGTTAGGGCTACAATTCACTGAGCTATCACTATTATTAGTATTGAGATCTCCCAACACTACCTAGGGAACCCCCAGTAGGAGTGGGACCCCGGTACATGTTTCTATAACTATACCTTGCTTTTAAACCTTCCTGACTTAGAAAATAAACTTTATTTGTAACTCCTGACACCTGTCTCTGTCCTATTTTGGGATGGCCATCCTTGGGTTGGAGCCCAGATCTGGAAAAAGTCCGGTTGACATCTACTAGGTTTATTAAGGTAGAATCTATGTAAAGAGGTTCTATAAATAAGATCCAGATTTTATTATAAATTATACTTTTTAATCTTTCACTTACTTATAACCTCACTCAACTGGTTTAGCAAGTAACCACAGCTTTTTTGGGAGTGTTTTCAAGTAAGTACCTGGAGAAGCCCACTGTAGTTATATAACATTCTTGCCTGACCATGACTTTTGAGTTGAGTATATGAGGCTCTGTTGCATTAAATCCACTCTTGTACTACCAATCACATAACCAAGGTGAATTCAATACATTAGTCTTATCTATAAGTGAGAACACATTGGAACTGAAAGAGGAGAATGAATAGAGTACTTGGTGCCTAAAGGAAACAAGAAATTTTTACATGACCCTGGGCATATAGGTATATGAAATAGGTCTATGTAACCTTTTACTGTTGCCAGTTTTTTGTCCCACTGTTACACAACCCCATATGGGGTTGTGACCCACTCTTTAAGAAGCTTTGCTCTAGACTAACACCAATCCACATGGCATTCCACAGAATTCAATCTATTCCTTTCAAATTCTGTGCCTCTCTTCTTTCTTCCATTTTCTTTTCCCCAGAAGTCTCTGGAAAGCAATCCCAGTTACTTACATACAGTTCCTCACTGTTTTGTATCAATATATGTGGTTCTGTGAATTCTGGGATTTCTTATAATTGGAAAGCAAGACTGCATATATATGTTAATAATTGAGGCAAACCCATTAGAGGAGCAACTTGGACCGATACTTGGAGAATGGGGAAGGAATTTTGATCCCTTGTTAAAGAATATGCAAAATCTTATATGCCTCCTTCTTTCTCATGACTAGAGGGCACTGTAAACCACTCAGCAAGTTTCTTTTTTTTCTTTTTAAAGTTTTATTTTTTATTTCATTAAATGTTCCCAAATTAGAATTAAAAAGTATTTCTTTCTTTTTTAATTTTGAGTTCCAAATTTTCTTCTTCCCTTGCTTCTCTTTCCCCTCCTTTAAAAGGCAAACAATTTCATAGTGATTATACATATGAAGTCAAGCAAAACACATTTCCAGTATTAAGCCTATTATGAAAGAAAACAGAAAACAAAATAAAACACAAGAAAAATAAAATAAAAATAAATATTATTCAATCTGAATTTGGAATTCACCAATTTCCATCTCTGGAGACTGATAACTTTTTTTTTTTAAATATCATGAGTACTTTGGAATTGTCTTTGACCATTGTCTTGATGAGATTAGCTGTCTTTCACAGTTGTTCATCATTTCAGTGTTGCTATTATTGTGTACAATGTTCTGGTTTTTCTCACTTCAATTTGCATGGATTCATATAAGTCTACTGAAGGTTTTCTGAAATCATTCTGCTCCTCAATTCTTATAGGAAAATAGTATTACATCAGAATCATATATCACAACTTGTTCAGGTATTCTTAATTGATGAGCATCCCTTTAATTTCCAACTCTTTGCCACCACAAAAAGAGCTGCTATAAATATTTTGTACAGAAAAGACCTTTTTCCTTTTCCTTTATCTCTCTGTGATACAGACCTAATAGTGGTATAGCAGGGCCAAAGGATATGTGCAGTTTTGTAGGCCTTAGACTATAGTTCCAAATTGTTCTCTAGAATGGTTGAAAAAATTCACAGTCACCCACAGTGCATTAGTATCCCTATTTTCCCACATATTCTTTGTCATTTGTCACCTTTGCTCTTTTCTGTCAAGTTAGTGAATCTGAGTTGTTTTACTTTGCATTTCTCTAATCAGTAGTGATTTAGATACTTTTTACGTGACCAATTATAATTTTAATTTTTTCTTCTGAAAACCCCCTCTTCATATCCTTTGACCACTAATCAACTAGAGAATGGCTTATATTTTTGTAAATTTTGTTCAGTTTCTTACATTTCAGAGATGAGACCTTTATCAGAAAACACACACACACACCACAGTAAGTTTATTTAAAAGAGGTACTTTTTCCTCTCACATTCATTTGTTTCCCATTTGTCTGATGTGCAGAAAATCTATGAGGTTCCTATTTATGGGAATGATATGGGGTGCTTTTCACCCTGAAAATTATGGCAATCCTTCACACATGGAATGCAGAACAGGTGATCCTGATTTAGGTCATGAAGTCCTAGGCTGCCTTTTCTGATTTGTGTTACTTTACCTGAGCTTAGATGACTGAAGATACATCACAAAAGGTGGAATTTTCAAGAGTGGCAACCTCAGCAGTTTTAAAACTATTCAGTTCTTCACTTAGAACTAACTGGGAACTGGGGGAGTTATCTATACATTCTAATATTGATTTTGCTTCAGGGAAATATTAACTTAAAAACAAATATCTTTATCTACTGTTATACACAGAGGTTTGGGGTTTTTTTTTTGTAAATCTTCAAAAATCAGAGAGAGCCAATGGAGGAAAGACATTAAATGCATAGAGCTCCTGACAAAATTACCCATAAAACAGCAACAAAACAACCCCTGGAGCATAAAAATACACAAAAAGACAGGATGAGATTATTTTCCAACCAAGGACAGATTAAAGTGGGCCATGTTGGGCTGCAAGAAGAGTTTAAAACCGTGTTCTCACCAACATAGACCCCAGGTACACTGTGCCAGAAGAACTTACCCCTGAGCCTCTGAATCAGCTGGAATTAAGCTTACAGTCAGGTGAGAGGGCTGAACTTCTGGGCAGGGGGGGAAATACAGGGGTGTCTGTGGGACCTAAGGAAGAATTCAGCTATCCCAGTCCACCAGGGAACCAGAGAGAAATCCTGAGCAGTGGGAGGCCTAGATGGGTGAGGGGTGCAGGCATGTAGAAGCTAAGAACAACAGCACACAAAGTTCTGCTGACTGGTTAATTAGCAAGTTGGCCTGAGGTTATCTTCAGACTAGAGAACAGACAAGATGAGAGAAAAATCTTCCCTTGCTCAAACCAAAATACATGGAACCCTTTGAAGCTTGGGACAGTGTAGCTTGAAAGTAGGACCCCACTGTAAAAGGGTTTTAAAAGTCAAGTAAAAAATAGCAAGATGAGAAAGCAAAGAAAGTTGAGAATTATAGAAAGTATCATTAGCAACAAGGAAAATCGAGGTGCACCCTCAGAAGAGGATAACAACTTCAGAGCTCCTATATCTAAAGTTTCCAAGAAAAGTATGAATTTGTTTCAGGCTATGAAAGAACTCAAAAGGGACTTTGAAGGGAAAGTAGGAGAGATAGAAGGAAGATTTAGAGAGGTGGAGGAAAGAATGGAAAGAGAAATGAAAGTGATGCAGGAGAGTCATGAGAAAAAAGTCAACAGCTTGAAAAGCCAAATGGAAAAGGAGATACAAAAGTTCTCAGAAGAAAATAATTGCCCAAGAATTAGAATTGAATGAATGGAAGCTAGTGATTTCATGAGAAATCAAGACACAGGAAAGCAAATCCAATTGAATGAAAAAAATAGAGAGCAATATGAAATATCTACTTGGAAAAACAGCTGATCTGGAAAATAGATTCAAGAGACATAATTTGAAAATCATTAGACTACCTGAAAACCATGACCAAAATAAGAGCTTAAACACCATCTTCAAAGACATTGTCAGGGAAAATTGTCCTGATATTCTAGAAGCAGAAGGTAAACTAGAAATTGAAAGAATCCACTGATCACATCCTGAAAGAGATCCCAGAAAGAGAACTTCCAGGAATATTATAGCAAATTCCAGAGCTTGCAGGTAAAGGAGAAAATATTGCAAGCAACTAGAAAAAAGGAATTCAAATACTGTGGACCTACAATAAGGATAAAACAAGATCTGGTAGCATCTACATTAAAAGACAGCAGGGCATGGAATATGATATTACAGAGGACAAAGGAACTGGGACTGCAGACAAAACTGCACAACTGTGCTTAACAAAACAGTATAATCTTTCAGATTAAAAAATGGGACTTCAATGAAAAAGAGGACTTGCAGACATTTGTGATGAAAAGACCTGAACTGAATAGAAAATTTGACTTAAGGTAAATAAGAAAAAGAAATAATGAGGGATATTAAAAGATTAAACTGTTTACATTCCTACATGGGAATGTAATACAATACCTGGAACTCATAAGAACATTCTCAGTATTAGCGTAGCTGATAGGAATACACTTACATAGAGGACACAGGTCTGAACTGAATATGAAGTGACAATATCTGTAAAGAATTTATGTTTTCTTTGTCCTTGTTCTTTGTGGGGTGAGCAGGATTGTGTGTCTTATGTCTGGGATCATATTTGGGCTCAAGGTGTCCTGGGTCCAGGGCTGGTGCTTTGTCCACTGTGCCACTTAGCTAACTCATGATGACATCTTTAAAATAGTGTTGAGGGGAAGGGGGAATGCAATGAGGGATGGGGAAGAGGAGAGGTGGACTGGGGAGAGTTAGCTCACATGAAGATAAGAAGAAAAAGCTTATGGAGGGGAGGGGAAGAGGGGGAAGGTGTGGGGAGATTAGTGAAACTTACTGTCATCAGAATTGGCTCAAAGATGGAATAATATACATATTCAAGTGGGTATAGTAATATATTTGTGCGCTGAGGGAAAGTGAGAAGGAAAGGAGATGGGGGTGGGGAGAAGAGGGCAAAGGAAGGACAGATTGGGGGAGTGAGCAGTAAAAAGCAGAATGCTTTTGAGGAAGATGAAGATGTTCTGCAAAACTGCACATGTATGACATTGAATTGCTTGATTTCATAGGGAGGGTTGAGGAGGAAGGGAGAAAGAAAAATTTAGAAGACAGAATTAGCTCAAAGACCTTAATCTCATCAGAGTGGCCTCAAGGAGGGTATAACATACACACTGGACTTGGAGGAGTAATCTAATTAACCCTTCAGAAAAGTCGGAGGGGAAGAGGATAAGGAGGGAAGGGTGAAAGAAGGGAGGGAAGAGTGGGGGAGGGGTCAGTAAGAAGTAAAACACTTTTGAGGAGGAATAGAGTAAAAGAAGATAGAAAATAGAGTAAATATCATGGGAAGGGAATAGGATGGAGGAAATAGTTATGATGATTGATTATAATGGCAAAACGTATGGTACCTACTTTACTGGGCTATTGTGAAGAAAATTCTTTGTCAAGTTTAAGGTACTACATAAAAGTTATGATGAACAGGATGCTATCAGAAAAACCTGGAAAGACCTACATGAACTGAAGCAGAGTTAAATGTAATGTATGCAAAATAACAGCAATAGTGTAAGATGATCTTCTGGGAAGCATGTGGTTATTTTCAGCAAGGAAATGATCCAATATAACTCTGAAGGACTTATGAAAAATGCAATCCATCTACAGAGAAAGAACTGATGTATCTGAAAACAGATTGTAACACATTTTTCTTTTGACAATTCCTTAATCTGAAGTTTTGTTTTTATCTGTTTTCTGTCACATCCTGGCTAACGTGGGGATGTTTTCCACGACTACTCATGTATAACTTATATTGAATTGCTTGAGTTCTTGGGAGTGGGGGTTGGGAAGGGAGGGAATAAGAAAAGTTGGAACACCAAGTTGTTGTTTTTTAATTGATGTCAAAATTTGTTTTTCATGTAATTTGGAAAATAAAATTCTAAACAGAGAAAACAAAAAAACTTTAAAAATCAGTGTTGATACATAAACTGGACATGGATTAAAAATTGAGACATATACAGAATGCATCATTCCAAGTTCCAAAAAACAGATGATGCAAAAAAAAAATCAGGAATGAGAACACTATAGCTTATAAAAGGAGATATAAATTTTCTACCTAAGGTAATGGAATCTTTTCTTTTTTTTACCTCCCTCAGTTCCCTAAGTGCTTGTTCATTTAAATAATCAAATAATTGCAATCATCATATATGGAAAAGGGCTATGAGTAAAGGATTGAGAAGACTAGAGGTGTTCAAAATCAAATTTGGCTAATTTGAAATCTTCAGTAGGTCTCACCCTGCTCATTTCCTATACATACATATAATTTATAAAAATATATGCATACACACATATATGTACACATACATATACACATATACACACGTGTGTATGTATGTATTTGTATGTATAATTTAAAAACACTTTCTCCAAGTGTGTTAGTGCATGCCTGTATTACCTATCACTGGGGAGTGTGAGGCTATTGCTTCACTTGAGTTTAGGAATCCTGAGGTGCAATGGTCTAATGCTAATGAAGTGTCCCTACTAAATCTGGCCCAGAAGCAGGGAGTTACCAGGCTGCCCAAGGAGGGGCAAACCAGCACAAGTCACAAATGGAGCAGGTCAAAATCCTGGCTCTGCTTAGTATTGGAATCAGGGCCATGAGTGTCCCCCTGCACTGCAAGGCTGGGCAAAAGAAGAAGACCCATTCTCAAAAAAAAATCTACTCTATTATTTGACTCAGGTATCAGAAGGCATAGATTTGAGTCTATTTTTGCTACTGACACTAGTATAGTCTTATACGAGTCACCTAACATTTCAGAGTTTCAAATTTCTCCTATTTAAAATACTTGCTAAACATAACCCATACGGTTACTTGTTGGACCAAATTATATATTATATGTAAAATGCTTTTGTAAAATGTCAGATAAATATGTTATTGTTTTATCTGCCACAGTAAAATCACTATCTTTGGGAAGTAGATAGAGATCTAGCCAGGGGGAACTGTTTAAGTCACATTTCTGGCTTCTCTATGATGCTGGGCATATTCTTTACTTCTCAGTGCCCTAAGCAACATGCTGAGACTATAATTTGCAGAGAATATACTAATCTGCATTGATACAATGATTTTCCTCATCTGCAAGTTCCCAAGGTCATTGAAATTACAATTCTAATACTTCTTCTATCATTTTTATTAACCTACTCTGAGACTTCATACTCATATGAACAGGCAGGATAGGGTAATGTAACCAGTACTGCTTTTAATATCAGTTGATTGGGCTATAAGTGCAGATTCTGCCACTTAGAAGCTGATTGATTCTGAGCATGTCATTTAACCCTGGTGATGTTCCACTTCTCTTATTTGTATAAAGTATGAATAATCATCCACTACTTCACAGAAAATATATATATATGTTTTGTTTTGTTTGCTTGATTGTTTGGGGGTTTTTGTGGGGCAATGAGCATTAACTGACTTGTCCAGAGTCACACAGCTAGTAAGTGTCAAATGTCTGAGACTGGATTTGAACTCAGGTCCTCCTGAATCCAAGGCTATTGCTTTATCCACTGCTCCACCTAGCTGCCCCCTGGTAAGTACTTTCTAAACCCTGGAAAATTATATACATTTAAATATTATTGTTAATTTCCATGAGAACTCTGTAAAGTACAAGCTCAGGCGGTTTCTACTCAAGTTAAAGGCTTGGAATATGAAACAAGACCTTGTATATATATAATGTCTGAGATTTCATAAAAATGTGAGGACATTCAAGAACTATAGCAGGAAAACAGAATTCAGAGTGATTTGGTAGACATCAAAGAATGGATAAACAGAAACAGCATATGCTATATTTGTGTGCTATAGACCGCCTGGCCTGAAGGAGAAAAAAGTTCAAGAAACATATCACACTATTCATCTTCTACAGATGGGCAATTCTAATGATCAAATTCATGTGCTAGAGATCTCTCTTTGTGAAAAACAAAATGAGTGATGCTTTACTTGCCATCATACTGCTGTCATTCTCATTCTACATAACGTCCTCCTTATACCCTCTTTTCATGTTTACTTTCTTTTTGTTTTGTTTTGTTTTGTTTGGGTTTTTTTTTTGCATGTTCAAAACAGAATTTATTTTCTTTTTCCTTTAATCCTCCCCAGTTATATACACTTTTAGAATACTTTTGAGTACACTATCATTTTCAAACTATCATTGTCTTCTTACTTCTTTGCCCCTCATACTCCATATGCATTCAGTTACCAAATCCTGCCTTTGCTACTACAACTATATCTTTTTTTTTTTAAGAATAGAATTTTATTTTCCAAAATATATGTAAAAACAAATTTTAACATCAATTTTAAAAAAAAAAAATGTTCCAACTTCTCTTCCTCCTCTATTCCCACCCCCACCCACTAGAACTCAAGCATTTCAAAATAAATTATACATGAGTAGTCATGGAAAACATTCCCACATTAGCTAGGTTGTGAGGAAAAAACAGTCAAAAAACTCCCAAAACTTCAGACTGAGGAATTGTCAAAGAGAAAAAACATTTTTTTTTTAAAATGTGTTTCCAGGGGCAGCTAGGTGGCGCAGCGGACAGAGCACCGGCCCTGGAACCAGGAGCACCCGAGCCCAAATCCGGCCCCAGACACCCAACACCCACCAGCCACATGACCCCGGGCAAGCCACCCAACCCCAATTGCCTCACCAAAAAAGAAAAAAAAGAAAGAGAAAAGAAAAAAAAAATGTGTTTCCAACTATTTCAGATACTATCACTTCTTTCTCTGTAGATGGGTTGCCATTTTCATAGTCCTTCAGGGTTATATTGGAACATTGCCTTGCTGAAAATAACCACATGCTTCCCAGCAGATCATTTTACACTATTGCTGTTATTTTGTATACAGTGCATTTCACTCTGCTTCAGTTCATGTAGGTCTTTCCAGGTTTTTCTAATAGTATCCTGTTCATCATACCCTAAATAATGTACCTTAAACTTGACAAAGAATTTTCTTCGTATTAGCCCAGCAAAGTCATCATAACTATTTCCCTCCATCCTATTCCCTTCCCATGATATTTACTCTATTTTCCATCTTCTTTTAAACTATTCCTCCTCAAAAGTATTTTACTTCTGACTGTCCCCTCCCCTACTCTACACTCCCTTTTTTTCCACCCTTCCTTCCTTATCCTCTTCCCCTCATACTTTCCTGTAAGGTTAAATAGATTACTCCTCCCAACTGGGTGTGAATGTTATTCCCTCCATGAGCCAACTCTGATGAGTTTAAGGTCTTTGAGCTAATTCTATGTTCCAAATTTTCTTCCTCCCTCTCTCCTCAACCCTCCCTATGAAATCAAGCAATTCAATATTTCATACTTGTGCCATTATGCAGAACGTCTTCACCTTCCTGGAAAGTATTTTGCTTTTTACTACTCTCTCCTAGAATCTGCCCTTCCCTCCTTCCCCTCCCCCCCCCTTATCTCCCTCCCCTCCATCAGGGCAAAATATATTACTATACCCACTTGAGTATGTATGTTAGTCCTTCTTTGAGTCAATTCTGATGATATTAAGGTTCAATCACTCCCCAATTCCTTCCCCCTCTTCCCCTCCCCTCCATAAGCTTTTTTCTTGTTTCCTTCATATGAATAACCTCTCCCCAGATCATCTCTCCCCTTCCCCCTCCCCCAGTCTATTTCTCCTACACCTCAACCCTATTTTAAGGATGTCATTATGGGTTAGTTAGGTGGCACAGTGGACAATGCACCAGCCCTGGACCCAGGAGGCCCCAAGCCCAAATCCGGCCCCATACATAAGACACCCCACAAAGAACAAAACACAACTTCCCTTCGTATTCAGTTCGGACCTGTGTCCTCTGTATTATCTTCCCATATAGGAATGTTAATAGTTTGATCTTTTAATATCCCTCATGAAGTCTTTTTCCTGTTTATCTTTTTATGCTTCTCCGGGGTGTTGTATTTAAAAGTCAAATTTTCTATTCAGTTCAGGTCTTTTCATAACAAATGCCTGAAAGTCTTCTTTCTCCTTGAAGTTCCATGTTTGCCTCTGAAAGAGGATGCTTAGTTTTGCTGGGTATGTGATTTTTGGCTATAGTCCCAGTTCCTTTGCCCTCTGGAATATCATATTCCATGCCCTCCGGTCCTTTAATGTAGAAGCTGCTAGATCTTGCTTTATCCTTATTGGAGCTCCACAGTATTTAAATTCCTTTTTTCTAGCTGCTTGCAATATTTTCTCCTTGACCTGGGAGTTCTGGAATTTGGCTATAATATTCCTGGAGGTTTTCCTTTTGGGATCTCTTTCAGGAGGTGATCGGTGGATTTTTTCAATTTCTATTTTAGCTTCTGCTTCAAGAATATCAGGGCAATTTTCCCTCACAATCTCTTGGAGGATGGTGTCTAAACTCTTGTTTTGGTCATGGTTTTCAGGTAGTCCAATGATTTTCAAATTATCTCTCCTAGATTTATTTTCTAGGTCAGCTGTTTTTCCAAGGAGATATTTCACATTCCCTTCTATTTTTTCATTCAATTGGATTTGCTTTACTGTGTCTTGGTTTCTCATAAGGTCACTAGCTTCCATTTGTTCAATCCTAATTCTTAGGCAATTATTTTCAGCAGACAGTTTTTTAATCTCCTTTTCCATTTGGCTTTTCAAACTGTTGACTTTTTTCTCATGACTCTCCTGCATTGCTCTCATTTCTCTTTCCATTCCTTCCTCTCTTTCTCTACATCTTCGTTCTATCTCTCCTACTTTCTCTTCAAAGTCCCTTTTGAGAGTTTCCATGGCCTGAGACCAGTTCATATTTTTCTTGGAAGCTTTGGATGTTGGAGTTTTGACCCTATTATTATCTTCTTCTTCTGAGGATGTATTGTGGTCTACCTTTCCCCCAAAGAAGTTTTCGATGGTCTTCTGCTTTCTCTGCCTACTCATCCTGGCTTACTGTTTCTTGGCTTTTTACTCCTTAAAGTGTAGCGCCACTTCCCGGACACAGTTCGTGCTACAGCATGGCCCAGGGGGTGATTGGGCTTCTTCTCAGCCTGCCTGGCTTGTGAGTAATCACAGCTGCTTTCTCTTTGACCCAGAAACAGAAGTCTGATTGAACTCTGATTCTCTATGGTCGGAAGCTTGGCGTGCTTTTACCCCTCCCCCACTGGGCCACCACCACTCGATTCAGCCCACTGGTTCAGACCCAGGGTGCTTTGCCCCAACTCTAGCAGATACTGCCTCCACTTCACCCTGGCCTACCTCTGAACCCCCTCACCAGTCCGTGATCGGAGCCTCAGAAGCTGCTGGTGCTGAAGACTCTCACATGTTGGAAGCACTGTCCCTGGCTGGGTCCCGCTGAGCTGTTCAGCCTGATCAGTAGGTGATCAGAATCGCCCTCTTTTGCGGAAAAACAGTCTCACTCTGTTCTTATGTGCATTAGGCTGTTCTGGGTTTTGATTTTTACCGCATTATTTGGGCGTGAATGGACGGGTTTATCTGGAGCTTGTGGGAGTCACAGCCTCTCCTCCGCCATCTTGGCTCCGCCCCCCCCAACTATATCTTTTGCATTAATTCCCTACTCAAGTCATATTGGTCATAATAGTTCAAGTCTACATTGTCTCTTGCCCTGGACTACTCTCACAGCCTCCTAAATTTCTCCAGTTTCCAATCTCCAAAGCATTTGTCAAAGTTCTTCCTGCCCCACCCCCAGGATGATGTGGTACTTATTTGTGCATCAATTAATCAATATATCAACCTATCAATTAATTAATTTGTTTATTCATTAATTTCATTAATAGTATTTTATTTTTCCAGTTACATGTAAAGATAATTTTCTTTTAGTTTTTTTTTTTTTAGTGAGGCAATTGGGGTTAAGTGACTTGCCCAGGGTCACACAGCTAGTAAGTGTTAAGTGTCTGAGGCCGGATTTGAACTCAGGTACTCCTGACTCCAGGGCCGGTGCTCTATCCACTGCGCCACCTAGCTGCGCCATAAAGATAATTTTTAACATTCATTTTTGAAAGATTTTAATTCTCAAATTTTTCTCCCTCCATCCCATCCTCCCTTCACAAGACAGTAAATACTCTGATATAAGTTATTCATGTTCATTGGTGTAAAACATATTTCATCATTAGCGATGTTCTGAAAGAATAAACAAAAATATCTCTTTTCTTATAAAGACGTTAGGGAACTCAGAAACTTGCCATTCAGATGTAGAATATAACTGGGATTTTTCATCATGGCATCTCAAAATTAGCAAAAGTACATGCAATTGGATGGGGTAGTATTTAAGCTTGAAGAAATTATGACCTAGATTAAAGCACAAGTGCACTGGACTGGACATTCTTACTTCATATTCTGAGTCTATGTATACCTACTAGACTGAAAACCTAATTCTTAATTGAATCTCCATCCAACATGTTGCATCTCCAAGCTCCCAAGCATGCCCTAATGTTATTTTTCCCACAAATACATTTTCTCTTTTCCCCCTATAACTAAGGAGGGACCAAGAGGGTTTCCAGACCTTGGGAACATCCTCACACACACAATGGACTGACCCTTATTTGAGGTTTTGTCCTTTCTTTTTCTCTCATATGCTTTATATTCATTCTTGTCAGTCTCTATACTGACTTACTTTTCTAGGATCAATTATTCTTCTTATGAACACAATCAAAACCCTTCCATAAACCTGGAGGCTTATTTCTACCACCAAGCTTGTTATAGACATCAGCAAAGAAGAGGGCATTCTAACAGACTTTAAATAAGGATAGCAAAATTTGTATCTGCATAACTGGTAGTTGTGTGCTGTTTTTTGTTATTGTTCCTTCCTCTAATAGCCTTTCCCCTTTACTGGTATTTCCAGATTATTAAACAGACTACCAGGGACAGGAGGCAACCAGGTGACAGAGTGGATAGAATGCTAGACCTGGAGTTCACATCTGGCCTCAAATACTTTTCGATGTGTGACCTTGGACAAATCATTTAACCTCTGCTTTCTTTAGTTTCTTCAACTATAAAATGTGGTTATAATAATAGCACCTACTTCATATTATTGTAGTGAGAATTAAATGAGATAATATTTGTAAAGCACTTCATACACTGCCAGGCACATAGTAGGCTCTATATAAATGCTAGTTATTATTCTTGGTGGTGGTAGTCATAGTTGGAGTGTCAATATTACAGTTATTTTTATTATTGGCTTACACATTCTAGATTTATATTAATGATCATTTTATTCTTCAAAAATTGGAGGAAACAATGGAAGTAATTTCTATTCTAGATCTTTTTTTTTTAGATCAACAAGAAAGAATTCATTCCTAAAATAGAAACCATAGGGACTTTGGAAGTGACTACTTGATCTTAAAAGTCATAATAAAGAAAATAAAAGCCAGAAATAACAATGAGATTTAATAAGATAATATTACAAATGGTTAAAAACAGATAGTTTAAATTATATAGATGAAGTTGGCCCAAAAAGGTGAGGAAATTCTCAGGAATTGAATTATATTGACTTAAGTCAATATAATTGCAATGAAAAAGAGGAAAGGTTCTTAGCAAGATTGATATAGATTCACAGAAAGTCAATGAATAATTTAGAGTTTTAGAAAATAGTTTGCTGCCACTTTTTGGCAATTAAGAACTTAATATAGGGTTATAGAGGTGTTTTTTTTTTTTACCTTTAAAATCCAGAGTAATTGGTTTCATAGGTCCGTATTTATCTTTTCACTATGCTATTTTGGGTGTTAATTATGCTGAATGTTTACAGAATTCAGTAAGCTTAGAGCCCCCAGAATAGGGAAGGATTTTTTTCCTTCCCTAGCAACTATAAAGAGACCTTCTACTCTGATTGAAAAAAAAAAAAAACAACATACAGTAGCTACTATATTTTTCCTTTTAAGCTACTCCTCTATAGCAAAAATTCTGAATTCAATAAAAGTCAGCTTATCTTTATTTGAAGAAAAAACCAATGATAAAAGTACACATAGAAAATAAACAAGGCTTGAAAGTATCAGAAACAACAAAAGAGTAAATGATTCTTTCTCATGGGCTAAGGGTAGACAAAAAAGGGTGGACAAATTCACCAGGCCCCAACAACCCAGTGAAGTTAGGTCAAGATAGCCTAATCTCATATACCACATCAATCTCCCACTAAGCTGATCATCAACTAAGACAATGGGGAAACAATATTCTCCTTTTGTCACTGACTCTTACCATCTTTGTCCTTATATCTACAACCAACAACTTCTCTGCCCTCTCCACTGTTAATTCTTTGCATGGTTGAGGCTTCAAAATGGCAGTCACTGCACTATTGCTGCTGCTGCTGCTCTAGAAGTCAGCTCCATGTTCTCCTCTCTAATTCCCTGCCATTTATAGCCAAATTAGGGGGGCTCTCCAAATATTACTCTCAGCAGTTGTATTTTTAAATAAACCAATCAAAAGACAGATAGTTTACTTATGTGATTATCATGTGCCAGGCACTGTAATAAACTCTGGGGACACAAAGAAAAAGAAAGAAAAAGGGCTATTATTTTCAGAGAGTTTGCATTCTAATGGAGAAGACAACTTATATAAAACAAAAAAAAAATCCAAGAACAATACAGAGTAAGAAGGTAGTGTTAGAAGAAATGACAGTAACAGCCAAGGGTTCCAGAAAAATCTTCCTGGAGGAGGTGACATGAGTTAAATGTCAAAGGAACCTAGGATTGTTAAAGTCACAGGTTAGGGAGGGAAATATCCAGGCATGGAAAATTACCAGGGCAAAGACACAGAGACAGAAGATGGAGAGTGCAGTGCGAAGAACAGTCAGTAGAGTAGTCAGTGTGTCTGGATAATTGTGTCTGTTGAAGGAAGAAGAATTTAAGAAAATTGGAAAGTTAAGAAGGGGCTAGGTTGAGAAGAGCTTTAAATCCTAAACAAAGGAATTTCCATTGGATCCTGGAGGTAAGAAAGCCAATGAGGTTGTTGTTGTTGTTGTTCTTCTTCTTCTTCTTCTTCTTCTTCTTTTCCATTGAGTAAGGAGGAGTACGATTACATGGTCCTATGTTATAGGAATTGAGGACATTGAAGAACTGAGAGCTTAATGTATTAGGAGGAATATCCCCATGTATACTGGGTACAAGACTGGATCAGGGATGACAGGTAGAAAGTTGTTGTAACAGTCCAGATGAAAGAAGGTGAGAGCCTTAACTAGTAATAAGTTTGCAAATCTGGGAGGCTGGAAAAATGGTTGTGTCTTTAACAGTAATAGGGAAGATTAGAAGATGAGAGAGTTATGCTTTGGATATGTTGAGTTTGAGATGCCTAGGGACGAATTTGAAGTATATAATAGCCAGTGATGTAGGACCAGAAAGATAAATGGATTTGGGAGTCACCTGCAAACAGATGGTGATTAAATTAATGGGAGCTGATTAGTTCACCAAGTTAGAGTGTATAAAAAGAAGAGGGTCCCTAGGCTTCTAGGTGAGGGTTTGAGAAATATTAAGGAATGAAAGGATTGGGAGAGGTGTCATAGTAAGGACAAAGAACAGTTTCAGGAGGGCGAAACATAGGGAAATGTGGGAAGATTAAAGATTGTGATCAAATAAAATAAGTTCTTAGTAGTTAAATATGGTAGTGGAGCACCTGTGAGTGATGAACTGACCAGTGATATGACTCCCTGTGTATAGCTAAGATATAATGGAAGAGTATGTTATAGGAATTGAGGATATTGAAGAACTGAGAGCTTAATGTATTAGAAGGAATATTCCCATGTATACTGAAGTTCATTAAAATGACAAAGTTGTTGGTTAGAAAGGAAAACTATGAGACAGATACTGAACTTGAGAAAGGAGTGAAGTGATTTTTTTTTTATTTTGGTAGGCAACATTTATCAGAATTTGGATTTCTAGATAAATTTGGATTTAATAAACCTCATTGGAGGAGAGATCGCTGAATGTGATGTTGGTAACAAGAGAGTCTGGAAGTAGCAACAGGGAACAAAGAGTATTTAGAATCTATGAAATAAATAAGTGAGTGGGGGAGGGTGAGGTGTAGGAGAGAAAGTGTAACTAGTATTGGAAAACATGGTGAGGGAAGCAGTTCTATTAGGATGAATCAAGTGTCAATGAGTTTCAAAAGAAGAAGAAATGAGGAAGCAAGTAGTTTCAATTAAAAGCATTTTATACAGTAAGCATTCCAAAGGGTATAATGAAAGGAACAGGCAGAGCTGGAATGGGACATTTGAGAAGTAGGGATGGGTTGAAGGAAAATGTGAATAATAGGGGAGAGCTGAGTGTTGGGAAAGGAATTTGTTCTTTGGAAAATGCAGATTCAATATCACTGGGATAGGAAGAACAGATTGGGCTAGGAGTAATGCTAACTATTGGAGTTTTGTCTGAGAAATTGTGAATTCAGTTAATGAAATCAGGTGTTTATAAGGTTAAAGGCTGATGATTTATAATGGGGTAGCTCTCAACTCCCTGAAATGCATTACTGCTATAAAATGAGCAAGCCTGACAGGATTGTGGTCCTATCCTTGGTGATCAATTGAGAAGTCTAGCATAGAACAACAAGAAGTGCTCTGGCCCAAACAGGAATGTGATGACTGGTGGAAGGGGAATAAATAGGTTTCGGGCATAAGCAGGGCCTACAATCTGAGGGTACCTGCTATTCATGAGGGTACTGGATACAGGTTAAAGTAATACTTTGATGTGCCTAAAACTTCATTCCCTGTCTCTCCCTGAGCACATTTTGTTTCATCAGCTAGAATAGTTTATCTGATAATCAGTGACAGTTCATCAGCACTTTGTGTTCTTGGGAGTGATGACTTCCATCTCTACAGAAATTGCCATGGGAGCTGGGATAAGGGCAAGGTCAGTAGTCTAGGTGTCATAGATAAGACAGAATGTCTTGCTCCTTATTTTAACTTTTTTTCCCTCTGCTAAGTAGAATGATCTTGAGGATGGAAAGTACAAAACAAAAATGGTTAACAGTGAAACACAAGATAAGGGAGAAGACAGTAAGATAGGAATTAGATGTGCACAGTGATTTCAAGTCATAAATCCAGGACAAACTACATAGTAGGACAGTGTATAAACTGGTAGATATAATTGTTGAACTCCTATAAGTGATCTTTGAAATATTTGTGAGACCAGAACAGATACCACAGGACTGGAGAAGGTAAACTTGTCATGATTTTCCAAAAAGGGAAAGGGGGGATTCCTAAAACACTAGGACAATGAACTTGACTGGGATTATTGGAAAAAAAATCTATAACATACTTTCAATGATAGTGTGGGAATTTAAGAAGGAAAGGAATGATCAATAACAATCAGAATGGTTCATAACAACCCCCTATGGCCATGACCAAAAAATAAAATGTGGCAATAGAAATACTTACATTCTTTTTTTTTTATGAGATAAGATCAAGGGAATGGTAAAGACATATTATACCTAGATTTCATAAATAATTTGACAGAATATATAATGTTGTCCTCATAGATAAAATGAAAAGATGTTACCTAGATTCAATGATTCAATGACTGTATCCAATGAATAGCCATTAGTTCAGGGGTCTGTGCTTGGACTAGTCTGTTTAAAATATCCATGAATTTCATGAATTAAAGCATAGATGGATGGCAAATTTGTCTAGTTTTTAGATGGCACAACACTGAGAGAAGTAACTAGCAAAAAAGATAATAGATTCAGCATATGAAGAGATCCTAAAGGAGCAGCTAGGTGGTGCAGTAGATAAAACACCAGCCCTGGATTCAGGAAGACCTGAGTTCAAATGCAGCCTCAGACATTTGACACTTACTAGCTGTGTGACCCTGGGCAAGTCACATAACCCTTATTGTCCAGCAAAAACCAAAAACAAACCAAAAAAAATATCAGGAAGAGATCCCAATAGGTTAAATTATTGGGTCAATTTAATAAGGAAAAAATTTAATAGGGAGAAATGTAAATTATTACACCTTGATATAAAATTTTTACTTTACAAGCAGTAAAAGGTGATCTCAACATGGAACATGACTTTGTGTTCTATGACAATCTAAAATCCAAATGATATCTTAAGCATCGTCAAGGGAAGCATAATGTCTAGGCCTAAGAAGGTTAAAGTTTCCTACCTTTTGTTCTTGTCATAATACATGTGTTTTATTTTCACATTTTAGGAAGAATTCTATGATTATGGATCCTGTTTACAGAAAGATGACCAGGTGAGGGGAAAAAACTTATTGTACAAGTATTAATTGAATGAACTGGAAATGTTTAGGTGGAAAATAGATTTGGGAGAGAGGGGTAGCAAGTTCCAGCCAATTCCAAGTATTTGAAGGAGCTGGCACAATGGATAGAGTGCTGGGCCTAGAGTCAGGAAGAGTTCAAATCTAACCTCAAACACTTTCTAGTTACGTGACCCTGAGCAAGTCACTTAACCCTATTTACGTCAGTTTCTTCAACTGCAAAATGAGCTAGAAAAGGAAATGTTAAACCATTCCAACACCTGCCAAGAAAACCCGAAATGAACTCAGGAAGATTTGGAAACAATTGAAATAACTGAACATCAACAGCAATTCTGCTTGGTCCTGGAGGACAGAATTAGTAGCAAAAGGTAAAAGTTGCAGAAAAAAATCAAGTTAATGCTAGAAAAAATTTCCTAAGAAACAGAGCTATAGGGACAGCTAGGTGGTGCAGTGAATAAGGCACCATCCCTGGATTCATGAGGACCTGAGTTCAAATCCAGCCTCAGACACTTGACACTTACTAGCTTACCCCAGGCAAGTCACTTAACCCTATTGCTGTGCAAAACAAAACAAACAAACAAAAAAACCCAGAGCTGTATCTAAGTAGATTGGTCACCTTGTATAGCAGCATATGCCCCATCATTGGTGGCCATTAAATAAAGGCTA
Organism: Dromiciops gliroides; assembly: GCF_019393635.1. NCBI lineage: Eukaryota > Metazoa > Chordata > Mammalia > Microbiotheria > Microbiotheriidae > Dromiciops > Dromiciops gliroides. The sequence continues at coordinate 116,338,517 of NC_057863.1, forward strand.
ATGACCACTTGTTGGGGATGTTGAAAAACAGATTCTTGGTTGGGCATAGATAAAACTGCACTGTCTTGAGATTATTTCTGATTCTAAGAATTTGAGATTATGTAATTCTCTGTGCATTGAAGGCAAATTTAGAGATTTGTCACTACAAGTTTGGCAACCATTCTTTTGTTTTGTTTTATTTATGTATTTAGTCCTCATGAATACCATCTAATAAAATGCAATGATTATCTGAGAGGCCAGAATTCTCATGCCTGGTAATACTGAGGGCTGTTTTTCTTTTTTTTTTTAGCATTATCAACTATAATAAAAGCAATAACAACAGCAATTGTAATAAGAATAATATATTTATAAATACCACCAAATTCATATATTATGTATGTTATTGGCATTTTTATTATCATTATCTAATAATTCTGGATATACCATTGGAACATGGTCACCCAGATGACTCTGACTTTTCAAAAAGTGCTTCCTGAAAATACAAAGACTTTGGTAGTTTATACAAAAGTGGAAAGACTTAGAATATGGTCCCCATTAAGAATTGCAAATCTGATGTATTGAGAACTAACCTGTATGAATTCAAAGAGTATCATCACCTTTATTTCTCTTTTCCTATAGCAACTCTTTAAAGACTATATGTTAAGTTTGTAAAGATGTAGCAGTAATGCTCCAGTGGACCCACCAATTTACAGACCCTGGAAAAACTAGTATAGTTATAGGGTCCATGAGTGAAGGGGAACCTCACATTATCTATTAAAACTCCTACTGAAGCATGACTTCTGACTTCAAAATCCCTGATAGGTGCTTCTTCAGATGCTACTTGCAAGCATCTAATAATGAAGAGCTCACCCTAAAAGACAGTGCATTCCATTTTCATAGAGCTCTAATGGTTAGGAAATTCTTTCTGATTCTCAACTGAAAGTTCCTTTCCAGTGCCTCAAATAATAAATTTAATCTTTTTATTTTTGGTGAGGAAATGAGGGTTAAGTGACTTGCTCAGAGTCACCCAGCTAGTAAGTGTCAAGTGTCTAAGGATGGATTTGAACTCAGGTCCTCCTGAATCCAGGGTCAGTGCTTTATCCACTGCGCCATCTAGCTGCCACCATAAATTTAATCTTTATTTTGCATAACAATGTTCAAATATTTAAAGGAAGCTATACAGAAGTTGGAATTCCATTATCTATCCTCTCCTATCCTTCCATCTTTTGACACTCTCACTAAAAATTACCCTTAACCATCACTGTCATGCCCAGTCCCTTAAACTTTTACTATCCTTTGAGACTCTAACTCTGGCATTATTTCTCTCCATATCTAACCTTCATGTGCCACTTTAATGTTTCATTAATTACTATGCTACTACTTTTTATCCCCTAACCTAATTCTAATTGTATTCTCATTAGCCAGAAACAAACTGGGATGTTAAATATCCTGAAAAAAAGTCAAAATTTGTGCTTTAAATGAAATATCAATGTTTTTGGTATGCTGTTGAGCAAAAAAACCACTTTGTACAATTTTCCAGGGAGTATATTATGAACTAAGAAAATCTTCTTAAATATATCACAACTGTTTTATTTAGGGGAAAAAGAGAGATTAAATTCTAAGTCAATTTCATTTCATTTAGCAGCTTGAGAAAAGAAGGGACTTGACATTACATCCAATCCATTCCAGCCCATTGAACAAAGAAGGTGATCTTTATCTGTATAGCAAACTTCAAGTCAAATAGAGCAGCTGTTCCCTTTTAGAATATAGTACTTGCGAATTGAAAATCTGCTTAATTCCAAAACTTCTTGCACTACATGCAAAGCATTAAATTTTTAATTGATGTCAAGCAAATAGTGTGAAGTTTCCATCATTTATACATTTCAATCACATAAATGGGATTATTCTGATACTTACTTCAAGGATCTGTGGTTTCATCAGTGTGGGTACTCCCTCCACCGATGTACATCAAAAGACTTCCACTTTTTAGGATACACTTTTATTAGTTTTTGTGCCTAAAAAACAAAAACAAAAACACCTGATGTCCAACCCTCTGGAGAGAGGCCTTTCTGAATTTATCTAGGCTTGTCTTTAGATGACAGACACATCCTCTACACATGGGAAAATATCTTTTTAAGTTTCATAAGATCTAGCAAAGTTAGCATTATGTTGGCATATATTTTGAGAAGTTGTCACCACGCTGTGATAAGGGATTGGACAAAATTTTTGGAGGACAAATGACATTTGTGTTAAATCAAACTAAGTACATACAATATAAGTTGGTTAAAAAAAACAATAGCAACAAAAATGTCTATTTATTGAAAAATAATAATCTTATTCTTAATTCTCTCCATTACTTTTATTCTCTCTACCTTTCAGTTGAGGGAAGTAAAAAATTAATTTTGAGAGGCAGCTATGTGGTGGAGTGGAAAAAGCAACTGCCCTAGAATCTGGAAGATTTGAGTTCAGATCTGGCCTCAGACACTTGACACTTACAGGCTCTGTGACCTCAGGCAAATCACTAAAATAAACAAACAAACAAATAAATAAATAATTTTGAGACAGTTTTTCTTAGGGGCAAGGGTTAAATTATAATCAATTTTTATCAACCAAAGCCAGTAATTGGTTAACAAAATGGCAAATGCCTCATTGTCCTCTCAATGATCAAAGGGGCATTTTGTCCATTTATTGATGCTTATATGCTCTGACATGAAAGGTATTCCAGCAGGCAGCAATAAACTCTAATGGGTTAGCCATTAATTAAAGGGAGACTTTACAAAGAAAACTGGTCTGACTCCAATGAAGGAATGGGAGTGATATCATATCACTCTTGGAGAAAGAGACTATTTCCACCCACACCACCCCCAATCTTGAACAATCTAGAAAAAGGATCTACCTCTACCCAAATTTGCTTGAGTGGACCATAGTGGCCAGGAATTCATCTTAGATTGAAGATTCCTTGTAACATTGTGTAAGGTCTGACCAGGATTAAGGAGAAAGTTAATTCAATCTCCAGAAACTGAGTTTTTGAAATGAGGATTTTAGCAAAAGGGAGAACTCTGGATTTCCCTAGATCATTGGTTATTAATGATCATTTCTCTCACAGGGCATCAATTCCTTATATTTACCATTTAACATATCACTGATCATATCTTGCCAAACCAAAATCCTGGATTGCTTACACTTTCTGTCTTTTGCCCTTTTCACATGCAGCTAAATTGAGTTAGAAGAAATTATGAATCCCTTGCTAAATGAGTGCACTAAAAATTCATGTTAAGTGATCTCAACTGGGCCCTCACTGCAGCAAAGTATTTATTTACTCATCCATAATTGATTTGTTTTCCCACTTCTGAGTATTGCAAAACTTCTGAGGTCTCTTCCAGTCTTTCAAGGCACCAGCTCCTCCAATCCACTCAGCTCACAACTCATCTCACACATTACTATAAAAGTAGTGCCATTTGCAAAGAGCTCCATCTTTTCCCCTCCACATCTCAAATTTGCATAAGCAACTTTTCATATTCTCTGCTCCTGTGGGCTTTTCTCAGATGAACAGGTAGCCCTTTTTCCTTTATAAAATCAATCATTCTACATGAATCCCAGATTCCACTTTTTCTAATCTTCAGATGATTGCCTCCGTTATTATATTATCAAATCTCTCCCTCTCTTTTTGTAGTCTCTCTCCCTTTCTTTTCCCTTACCCTGTCTGCTACTCTTCTCCATAATTTCTTCCTATATACTTTTGTCTACAAACATGCCCAAGTGTCACTCATCCAGAAAAACAAAACAAACAAAACATTTCTTTGATCACCATATCATATCCTTCCTCTGTGTCTAAATTCATTGAGAGAGTTGTCTATCCCACTTCCCGTCTCTCACTCAATTCTGAATGATCTGCAGTCTGGGTTCTGACCTCATGATTCAACTGGAAGTGTGCTATTCAAAGTTACCAGTGCACTTTGGATTCGTAGGCCTAATGTCTTTTCTTCAGTGATCATCCTTCAGTACATCTCTGCAGCTTTTTACAAGGGAGAATACCTTCTTCTCCTGGATATCCTCTTGCTCTCACTCTTTTGTCCTGTCTTTCTTCCATTCTCTCCAACTCTTGTAGATGTCTATTTTTTAAAGGATTAAGTATAAAATATTAAAACTTCATCCCAGCCTTTCCCCATCCCATACCTATAATTTACTCCCTTCCATACCCTCTATGATCCAGCTCCACTGACCTACTTGTTATTTCTTTGTGTATGACATTCCTGTTTCTGTGCCTTTGTATTGATTGTCCCCCTTTCATGATAGTGTCTCCCCTCTTTAAATTATTGTCCATCTCATTGCTATGTATCTTGTATGTGCCTTAAAAACCAAAAATGCATATTTCTTCATTTCACACGCACTTAGAACAGTGCTAATATTACTATGGCAAGCATTTATTAATTTTTTTTTTGTTGACTGACTGACAATTTTCTTCTTGTCACATATCTTCAATAAGAAGCATCCTCCTAGCCTAGGAGTTCTTGAGGAAGCATTTATTAATGGAATGGGGGAGGGGGGAGGAGTGGAAAAAACACACAGTCCAAGGGTGGGGCCTATCTAAAAGGGAGGAACCCACTTATATATTCATTTTTTCTGGACAATCCCACTATGTGTTTACAAAGGTAAAATAGGATTAGTGAAATGTACAGTAAAAAGGAATAGCATTCCCCTTAGTAGTGGATATGGTATTTCATTTCATCTGCCTTCTATGCAAGAAATTCATATTTTATTGTATCATTTCTTTGGCATATCAACTTCTCTCTCAAATCCTACTTTTCCTTTTAATAGAATATCCTTATTACAGATTCCTTCCTCTCTATTCCCATGGCCAAAGCTTTAGTCTATAATTCTCATTATATCCAGAATGAACTATTCATTTGCTGTCCCTGGTCCCAGGGTTAAAGCCAGGTATATCCTTACCAATCAGACAATTACAGCCTCATAAGAATAGCAGTCTTTGGAAAGGATGATGTAAAAGCATGTAGGACAAAGAATATGATCCTTTGGGGCATCTCTTGTATGTGATGCCAACTTAATCTATTGCTACTTATTTCCCACTAGACTCTATGAATCTGGGAATCAATTCTGAATGTCACAACCAAAGTTGTTTCTCTACTGCATTGTTTTTAGTATACTTTCTTTCTTTTATACTTTGCAGTTACTTCCCATTTCCCTCCATATCTGCACACCAATTCTCTCCTTCAAGTTCAAATCAGTGAGGAGATAGGTTGACAATTTTGCAAAGATGCCAATTAGGAATCTGATAGCTGCTGAGCTCAAAGCTGCAAATCAGAACAGTGACAGTTGATAGCCTTAGATAGAGTGATACTTTAATAGAGAGTCAATGCCTAAGGAGTCTGCTAAAATACAAGGATCTGGAAAGCAGACATTTTTCTTCCTATCACATAGGGGAACATAAAAATCAAAATATTCAGGCAAGTGTAAAACTGAAAAGTAAAGCAATAGCTTATGAAACTAAAAGCCAAATAATAGCTTTGTATGATCTTTTTTTAGAAATCAAAATTTGTTCTGTGCATTTAGAAATATTTCAGAAAGACCAAATATTCTAATTTAATGTCAAACTCAAATAGAAATGGCAGCCATTAATCCATACATAGGTACCCCTGAGGGCCACATATCAATTTAATTTTAAAATATAATGTTATCTATGTTTTATTATAATTTTATTTATTCTGTTAAATGTTTTCCAATTACATTTTAGCTTATCATCATCATCATCATTTTGTTGAGGCAATTGGGGTTAGGTGACTTGCCCAGGGTCACACAACTAGTAAGTGTTAAGCATCTGAGGCTGGATTTGAACTCAGGTCCTCCTGACTCCAGGGCTGGTATTCTATCCTCTGTGCCACCTAGCTGCCCCTTCCAATTACATTTTAATCTAGTTCGGGAAAGATGGTATTATTTCAGGTTACAAGGGTCCCTTTTAATCAACTCTGGGTTAAGTGACTTCAGAGTTATTTATATTAGGAAAAATGTTCATTTATACTGTATTTTAACTTACAAATACACATAGCTAGTCATAGCATGCACTTTGTTTTACTCATTAAAAGTAGCATTATGTAAGCATTTAATAAATGTGGTTTTAACATGATAATGATGGGGACGAAGAATTTCACCAATGTATAACTTACACTCTAATGGAAGAGGTAGCTGATTGTCAGCATGGGATAGTTAAGATTCAGAGTAAAAAAAAAAATCAGGGATTAAACTTTGGTTTTGTCATTACTGACTATGACCCTAGAAATATCATTTAACTTCTCTGAATCATTTGAAGAGTGAGAATAAAAATATAGCTACTTTAGTTGAATGTTAATAACAAGCTAGCTATGTGATCCTGGGAAAGTCACTTAACCCCCATTGCCCTGCAAAAAAAAAAAAAGAGCTCAATAATAATAATAAGCAACATTAATGTGTTTTAAGTTCCGCATGGTGATACACACACACACACACACACACACACACACACACATATCTATATACATATATCCATATATCAGGGTGCTATATATAATTATAAAGCATCAAATTATTGTTTTGATAATCACATGAGATTATATATAAGATCTCATGTGATTATCAAAACAACAATTTGATGTGCTATAATTATCACCATTTAACGGATGAAAAAATTGAGGCAGTCAAGTTGAGTGACCTTTCCAGGGTCATATAGCTAGTAATTATCTGAGACAGGATTTAGAACTGAAAGGTACTTTAAATATTACATTCCTCTCATTTTTGTGGGTAAGAAAACAAACAAGAGGGTTTAAGTTCCTTCCTAAACATCACTCAAGTAGGAAGGAATTGAGTAACTCAGGATTTGAACCCATGTCCTTTGATTTGAAATTCAGTGTGCCTTACAGTGCATATCACTACCACTCTCTAAAAATACATGGACTAGCTATCTTACAGTGTTGCTGTGAGGATCATATTGGATAATATATGTAAAGCCCTTTGCAAACACTAAAACACTATATAAATGTCAGCTATTATTATTGTTGAAGAAGAATTATTTCATTTTGGATATAGTTTCATTTTGTATGAGGATTATCCAAGTCTTTAGAGATCTGAGATTTAAAATATATTATTAATCAGAATTGCTTATAGTTACAAAGGGAAGTATTAGGTTGAGTGGAAAAGCCAATGCTGAACCTATCTTGGCTTGTTTTATTGTTGTTGTTGTTGTTGTTTGGTTTGGTTTTTTGCCTCTTTTTTCTCCTTTTATTTCTCCATTCCTCTCATTTGAATGTGTACCAACCTTTTTTCCTTCTCATTAATTCTAATTTTGTTTTCCCTTTCCAATGAATAATCATTGGTTCATTCAAGCATAATTCTGCTTGTCATTCCTTGCTTCATATCCTTATAGTAAGAATGGTTTCTATCTTTCTCATATTGACATATCATATGATAGTATTTAAGTTTCTAATTTGATACTGTAATGTCAGACTATCAGACATATTTATGAAACTAAATGCCATAGAAAAGCAATCAATTCTGTCTATAAGTTAGATAATTAACATATTATTTAATGATTCAGAATTACATTCAAGAATTTTAATATTTCAGGTTTTTCACTTCTTTATGCATTGTAGTAATAATTCCTATAAAAGTCTCTAGGGGGGGAAATTGTTCCCATAGTACTAATGTATTAAATAAGATTCTAAAGCTGCCATGTATAATTTTGATATTTGGTTTTATGTGTAACCAATTGCCTAAAACTAGTTTCCACAAATGAATTTAATAATAAATGAATTATTAATGCCTAAGTTTCCAAATCCCAGACTTTAATTTGTTAGCAAATTTCTCTTTTCCAGTAATTTGTCAAAGATCACCTGAAAAGCAAGGATTTCTTTCTTTTTATCTTTTCTTTTCTCGTTTCTTTTCTTTTTTTCTTTTTACTTCTTAATTAAGCATCCTCCATGAAATGTTTAAACTCTAAATTCTCTTCATTTCCTTAATAAGGATGCTGAATTCTCCAAATATTGACCATCAGAGAGGAAGTTTTGGCAGATCTTACCAAGATGAGAAAGCCTCAAATAGTGTCTTATTGTGACAATGAAGATCAGCCTTGATAATTTCTATGGCATTTAGGATGAAAAGGTTGGCTATTAGGTGATAAATTCCTCAGATAAAGCAATTCCCAAGGATCCACTATTATCTATTTAGATGCAAGAGAATTTTGATCAGCATTGCTGTAAGGAGCATCAGCAATTGAAAAAAAATACATATCCTTAAAATGTTGAAGAGATATGAGACATAACAGCAAAAATAGAGAGAATAGAATGAGAGTACTTTTTTTACATGAAGAAAAAATAAAGAGAGAGATTTAATTGGTTGAATCAAAATTGATAGTTCATTCTTCCTTCCATCCTTCCTGGTGATTATAATGCAAACTCTTCCTTGCTGTTTCCTTGTGTAATAATATTGCACAACCTAAAAAAAAATGATGACTAGGAATACTCATTCTTTCCCCCTCCTTATAGGAGCATGCTGAGAGTAAAGGAAAACTCAAGGTTTTCCTTCTGATTTGACAGTGGTTTAAACAAACTTTCCACCCATCTATCCCAAATCCAAATCCCTATTTTTTATAAGTTTGGGATTTTTTACACTATGAAAAGGAGATGTATATTGATAACAGTCTCATTTACATGGTAACAAATGTCAGAAATGATGTGTTGAGAATTTAATCATGCCAATTTAAGGCCTAATTGAAATGCAAATAATCTTCAGTATGGTATCATTTATACTTTAGTATGAATGAAGGATATGACAACAGTTCTTGCTAGGAGGAACCAGGAAGAGAAAATAGGAGACTACCCTGTTTTTGAAAATAAGCAGGGAAACAGATGTGAGTAGACTGGGTGAAAGGGTGTGCACAGTTTTGTAACTCTTTGGGCATATTCAAAATGGTTGGAAAACTTTACTGGTCTATCAACAGTGTATTAGTCTCCCATTTTTTTCATATCCCCTCCAACATTTGTCATTTTTCCATTCTACCAATTTAACTAATCTGATAGAAAATGGAAGATATTTCAAAGTCATTTTAATTTGCATTTTTCTAATCAATAATAATTTAAAACTTCTTTTCATATGACTATATATTGTTTTCATTTCTTTATCTACCTTCAGAGTAAGAACGTACAAATATGAGTATGCATAGTATGGTTGCCCCCATATGTGGGTATTCATACATGCACATGTGTGTATATATGCATGCATGCAAACATATGTTTCAAATAGTGGTCTTCTCTACTGCAAAGTGGTAAATGATGGAGGAATATGATTTGAAACATAAAATGTAGCAAAACAATGCATTAAATTTAAAAGCAAGTAGGAAAATGAAAAACATACACATTACAGAAACAGGAGTCTGCATTGGGCCAGTCTCACTGTGAGAGAAGGGTGAAGAGAGCAAAAAGTGGTATTTATAAAATATAAAATAGCCTGGAAGGCAGCTAGGTGGTGCAGTGGATAAAGCACCGGCCCTGGATTCAGGAGTACCTGAGTTCAAATCCGACCTCAGACACTTGACACTTACTAGCTGTGTGACCCTGGGTGAGCCACTTAACCCCAATTGCCTCATCAAAAAAACAAAACAAAACAAAACAAAATAGCCTGGAGCTGGATTGTTGGCAAGTGATTACAGGCATTGGCATGGTTTAGAGCAATTTAATTAATAGAAATTTTCAGAAACCCAGTTATAGTTGTCAAGGAATATTTGGGAGATGAAAATAATGTTTTCAAGGGATAAATTCCATTTAATTGATCAATAATGATTAGTGGCTTTCAAGAATACTAGTTATAACATTTTGGGGGTAATAACCATCTCCCATAATCAAAGGTATATAAATCAGGGCAGAGATACAAAAAAACCCTCAGTTTGTGAGCAGAAAAGATCACTAAAGTAGGAATCAGAAGATCTTCCACAAACTAACTATGTAACCTTGGGAAAGGCTCTGTTTTGTTGTGAGGATTAGGTGAGATAGATATGTGAATGCTTTTAAGAAATGTAAAGCACTAGAAAAAACAAATCATGAAAATAGTCCCTTTGTTTTGGTCACCATCCTCAGAAACTTGTTGACTATGACATCTTGAACAAATTACTTAATCTTCCCAGGTAGGCCTCAGTTTCTTCATCTCTCAAATGAGATTGTTGGTTTAGTTAGTATCTGTGGTCCCATCCAGATGTAAAACTATGATCCTATTCATTTATTTATTCAGTGAATATCTATCAAGCACCTATTTGCAGGTCATTGAAAGAGGCATTGGTAGGATACAAAATAGTAAGGCCCTCAAAAGCAATTTGTATTTTTCTTATGCTCTGATCATATTATCTTTAGCATTATAGTTATAGTGAAATTAAAAGGTATTGAATATTCATGAATATTAGCTATTCTCCTTTGAAAAATTGTAAGTTTCATGAAAATTCATGACTCCCTAAAGAGCTAGCAAGGTGGTTTGTACATTTAAAAAAAAAAAGAAATCTGTTATTTCATTAACGTAGGGAATTCATAATGAAGAGATTTTTTTTTTAACAATTCAAGCTGGAACTTTTGCCTGAGTTTAAGTGACTTGCCCATGGTCACATAGCCAGTAAATGTTAGGAGCTAGATTTGAAACCAGGATTTCTAGATTCTGAGGCCAGCTCTCTCTCCATTATTTTATGCTGCCAATGAGTTTGCACATAAGAGGGGCTTAGATGATCAATCGTTACATAATCAAAAATAGTATGAATGGTTACAGATATGCTTAATTCAGAATGCCTGATCTCAGGGACCTTATAATATAATAGGAAAGATAAAAAGTGTGAAAATAATTACAATCCATGAGGGTATATAATTAATTAGTAATGATCCAGTGTGACAAATGACCTTCTATATAAATACCAAAAAAGAAAATGACCTAGACCTGGAAAGACAACTAGGATTTTATCATGATGACACCTGAGATTTGAGCAAAGGCTTTCCCACCTAGCCCTATAAGCAATAATTTTGGAAATAACAGTATGTATTATTCTCATGAGAACACTGAAACCTTAACATGTCGTACCAGAGATTCACATTTAGCAACTAGTTTCTTGTTGGGACTCTTTTTGTGAGTTTTATAAAATATTTCCTTGCACTAAGTGTACACAAAAACTTGGCAGCTATAAATGCCTTCCAAGGTACTTGAATTATAAAAATTATATAATGAAAAAATAAACTAAGTAATCCCTTTTTTAATATGTGAAAGCAGTTCACTTGGCATGACCCTGACAACTCATGGCAGTATCAAAAAGCAGTTGTGAAATTAGATGCCAAATTAATCCACCTGGACCAATTAGCCCAGAAAAGGAACAAGTGCTCAAGAATGCAATGTCAACAGAAATTAAATCATAAAGGAGAAAAAGGTTGAGTGCTTAAAAAAATTCAGAAAAATGAGAACAAAAGTTGGTCTGATTATAGGAAAGAGCAGGATCAAAGCAAACTTACAGTAAAGTGTGGAAGGCATGGTAATCGTCAGCTCAAGTTTTCTTCCACTCATTCCCTGTGCAGTATAAAACTGAAAGTCAAGTTGAATTATAAGGAAAAGTATCTACATTTAGGTTATATTTGAACTAATTTGAGCTATATTTTAATTGTCTGAATTTGAATTTTTCAGATTACCCAGATTCTCTGGGACAATGGGAAATGAATGTATTAAGTAAAGGAAAGCAAATAAACCATCTTATACTCTTTATTGTTTAAGCATATATTTTTCAGATCTTGTTATGAATATTCTAACCTTGATAGATTTTAAAATGTTCTGTCATTATACAAAGATTTACTATGAACCTAAACAAAATCTAATTAATATGAGTTATTATTTTAAGGATCTGAAAGGGAATATTCATTCTGAATTTTAGTTAACATTTTGAACTATTACAACACAGATCTTCCACAAGATGCACCCCTCCCACTAACTGTCCTCTTTTTCTTTTAACCATTTGTTTTTCTAATTGGTGTAACTATAAAATAATGAATCAAATTCTATGCACTTTTATATAACATTAGTGATTTGTCATGATGCACATTGATTTCAGAAATGTACTTTTACAAGTTTTGGCAGAATTTACATCAATTTCAATTATGGCATTTGTTTTTGTAATAAAACTATGTAGATACAGAAAGTTCTTCCCAGTATGCCCTATAATTTGCTATTTTAGTCTATGTGTGATAATTCAATGCATTCCATAATGTAACCTATTAAAAATGATAACTCATGTAGGTATAAATTTGGTCCTTTACAATGTTCTTTCTTCACAACAACCCTGATGTAGCAAAGTAAATATTCTTGTCCCATTTTATAATTAAGTAAACAAGCTCTGAGATATTCTATGTCTTGCCAAAGGTTACACAGTTCACATGTGACAGAGCATATACTTAAATCCAAGTCTTTTCATTCTAGTACCAGTTCAGAGTTCTTTCCATGACTATCTTTGCAGCTTTATTTGCATACTCAGTAACTCACATGAGAAAATATATTTAAATGAATAAAGAATGATTTTTTGTTGTTACTTTGCTTCTGTTACAAATTATCAAGTACAAACATAATGAAGCACAAATCACTGAAAGGTTTTTACAGAAATTTAAAATTGGAGGACACTAACCCATTGTTTTGGTCAGAATTACAACAAAGAGGGAAAATGATGTCAATTTCACCACCTCTAATTATGATTATGAGAGCTGATATTTCAGCTCTTCAACATAGAATCACTTTCATTTTAATTCCTTTTGAATTTGTATGAATGAAACTTCAATTGTAGAGAACAATCAAAATAATAATTGAAAATCACAATAATAGAAGAAAAACTCTTGGAGGTTGAAAAAATGACAAGCAAGTTCAATAAGTTGGATTGTCGGATGCCTCCCCATTCTTCCTCATTTTTTATCTATCACTATCTTTTGCTCCCCTTTCCACTCAATACAATATGATGCCATTACATTTTTTTTTTACTGTACTCTTCTCTAACTCTTTATTTTCTTCCTCATTCTTTTGTATTTTTTGCTTCTCTTCTCCCATTTTCTTGTTTTTGCTGCCTTACCTGCAACTGATTCTCCTCACTTTGCTGTACTTTGTTTCTTAAACTTTTGTCATATATTCTCCTGCTCTACCACAACAATACATATATTCTCAAACCGTTTTTATTTATTTTACACTGGGTATTTATATAATCTCTGGATCGTTGTCCTGCCTATTCTCTGTGTCTTGCTTCAGTACTTGCTCAGCTTTCTGATTTAGCTTCAAACACAAAAGGTTTACTTGAACCCTGTCAAGTCAATTTTATCTTATTCTAAAGCCTCAGAGACTTTTAAGAGACATTCTCTTTCTGTATTGACTTTCCTTGAACTTATTTTCCCTATAGATCAGAAACTGGAATGTACACTATGGTGAGCCCTACTCATTCTGCTTTGTTCATGATGTTGGAGATTTTGTATTCAAATGGAAAGTTCTACTCTTTTAAGGGGACAGTTCTGTTATTGTTTTAATATCCCCAAAGTCTTGGTTTTGTGGGTAAGAAGGATGCCAATTTGAAGTGCCTTGGGGAAAGTGTAAAATTTTCTTCAAAATGATCTTTGAGGGCAGCTAGGTGGCACAGTGGATAAAGCACTGGTACTGGATTCAGGAGGACCTGAGTTCAAATCTGGCCTCAGACACTTGACACTTACTAGCTGTGTGACCCTGGGCAAGTCGCTTAACCCGCATTGCCCTGCAAAAAAACAAAAACAAAAACAAAAAACAAACAAAGATGATATCTGGGAA